>NC_080800.1:53407628-53726378 GCF_028018385.1 Neofelis nebulosa
AGTGGAGAAGAGGGCACTGTGCGCACAGTCCCGGCACAGGTTTTCCAACAGCCGGAACGGAGAGAAGCACGACGCTAGGGAAAAAGGTGGTTTGCCCACAGTGTTCCTCCACAGAGTTGAGTCTATGGCAATGAGCCGGTGGGCGCCGCGCAGGATTTCCAACACGTCTCAATATATTAAGTGACGCGAGACGTCCGATGAAGGCTGGTTGCCCACTGTGTTGTCTCACAGAATTGGGTGCATGGCAGGCACATTCTTCATAGTCCCACAGAAGTTCTCCAACGGTTTTCACAGAGTGAAACAAGAGTTTCCTTGAAGGATGGTTGCTCCCCAGGATGCTTTCCCAGGGGCTGGGACGTGTCACTTTCCCCTTGTGACCCGCTGTGCGTTCTGGCAGTTCCAAAAGTTAGCTCTACCAGATCGGACCTGGAAGACGATTTCCCCAAAGTGCAGTTTGACCGAGTTGAGTATCTGGCACTTTGTGCAGCGTCCCTGCATATGTGTTCACACACTAGTCACTTTTGTGAGACAGGATGTTAGGGAACCAGTTGGTTTCCCCACAGTGTCCATTGGCAAATGTGCGTGGTGGCGCTTACCTTGTGGGGCCCCGCATAGGTTTGCAAACAGTTCTCATTTGTGACAGGGGATCTTGTTGGAAAGACTGGCTCGCCACGGCGTTCCTTCCTAGCGTTCCCTATAGGGCACTTTCTGCCTAGCCCCGCATACCATATGAGACATTTCTCACCCTGTGAAGCCAGTTGGTAGCTGCGAGTATGTGTGCCCACAGCGTTCTTTCACAGAGTCGAGTAGACGGCCCATAACCTGTGTGCCGCGCGTAGGGATACACACGTTTCCAACTGAATGAAACGAGGCGAGAGCGGAAGAAGGGTTTCCCCATTGGGTTCTTTCACACAACTGAGTGCTTTCACACCACTCTCGTTCTAGACGCCACCGCCCCCCCCCACCTCCGCTAGGTTTTCCAACACATCTGCCTTTGGGAAATCAACAAGCAAGGGGTTGGTTTGAAACAGGTTGCCCCCCAGTGCGTCTACGCCCTGGCGCGCAGAGCACACTTTCCGCACCGTTCGCCGAGTGGAATTGCAAACAATTCTCGCATCGTGACACAAGATGTTTCTTGAAACCCGGTGACCGCCAAGTGCCGTGGGACACCGCTGCACATATGGCGCTTTCACTCTAAGCCTCACGTCCGTGTTCCGCCTCTTCCCACGGTAGAGGATGGAGATGTCAGTGGAAAGATGTGGTTCCACACTTTGGTTTCCCCTAGAGGAGTATCTGGCACGGAGCGTGCAGCTCAGAATCCGTCTTCACACTCTTGTAAGCGAAACAAGGTGTGTGGTTCAAACACGGGTTCTGCACAGTGTTCTTTCGGAGGGCCGAATACAGGTCTTGTCACACGGTTCCCTGCATAGGTTGTCCAACACTTCTCCGGGAGGGATACAAGATGTTAGGTGAAGAACGGTTTCGCCAAAGTGCACTTCGACCCCGATGAGTGTCAGGAACTTTCCACCTAGGCCTCACACACGTTAGCCATTCTTTCTAAGGTACTGGCACGCGATGGTAGTTGACATACGGCTTCTCCACACTCTTCCTTCCCTGGTGGAGAAAAAGTTCCCTTTCGGCGTGGTTCTCCGCATAGGATCTCAAACACTTTCCACTCTGGGATGCAAGAGGTCGCTTGAGGCGCTGGTACCCATTCGGAAGTGCCTTCCGAGAATTGAGACTATGGCCTTTTCGTCAGAGGCCCCACATAGGTTTTCAAAAAGAACTCCGTGAAACAACAAGATGTTGGTTGAATTGATGGCTTCTCCGCAGTACCTTCTCACATTATCGAGGAGGGTCACCATCCCCATGGTTCCCCACATAGGAACCATTCAAACACGTGGAACGTGGGGAGACAAGATGTCAGGGCAAAGACGTCTTCCCCCCAAGTGCACGTGGACGCAGTTGACTCCAAGAGACTTTCCGCATAGTGTCAGCACAGGGTTTCCAACGGTTCCACCTGCGAGAAACAAGATGTTAGTGAAAAGACGCTTTGCCCGCAGTGTGCTTTCACAGAGTGGACTCCATGGCAATTGGATCGTGGGCCCCGCTTAGGGTTTCAAACACTTCCCACTCAGGGACACGACACGTGAGATGAAGGATGGTTTGCCCACAGTGCTGTTTCCCAGAGTTGTACCAATGGCACCTTCTGTAGGTCCCACTGAAGTTTTCAAACAGTTTTCACGTCGTGACACGAGATTTTCCTTCAGAGATGGGTGCTCCGAAGTTCCTTCTCCCCATATCGAGCAAAGGTCACCTTCCCCTCGGGTCCCTGCATAGGTTTCTAAACACTTGTGATGTAGGAAAGAAAAGACGTTACTTGAGCGACGTTCTCCCCCCCTGTGCAGTTGGGCAGAGTTGAGGGTATGGCTCCTTCCACACAGTCCCGGCGCAGGTTTCCCAACAGTTGGAACTCAGAGAAACAAGATGTTAGGAAAAGGCGGTTTTGCCCACAGTGTTCTTTCACAGAGTTGAGTATAGCGCCATCAGCTCCGGAGGCCGCGTCGGGTTTCCCACCCTTCCAACTTAGAGAAACGAGACGTTAGATGAAGGATGGTTGGCCCAGTGTGTTGTGTCCCAGAAAGGAGTCTAAGTCAGGCACTTTCTTCATAGGTCCCACATATGTTTTCACACAGTTTTTCACATAAGGAAACAAGACGTTGCTTGATTTCAATGGCTTCTCCACAGTATCGTCTCTCAATACCGAGGAAGATTCACCTTGCGGATGGCTCCCCGCAGAAGTCTTCAAAAACGTGTCAGTCACGTAGGGAGACGAGACGTTGGTTGAGAGCTCATTTCCCCCACATGCAGGGGGACAGCGTCGAGGATAGGAGACTGTCCGCGCAGTCCCGGCACGGGTTTTCCAACAGTTGGAACGGAGAGAAACACGATGTTAGGGAAAAGATCTTCCTAGGTCCCGCTTCAGTCTCCTCACAGTGGTCGCGTCGTGACACAAGCTTTGCCCCGAAAGATCGGTTCTCCAAAGTTCCCTCTCACAATATCGAGTAAAGGTCACCTTCTCCATGGTTCCCCGCATAGGTTTTTAAACCCTTGTAACGTGGGGAGAAAGACCTTAGTTTGAGTGAAGTATCGTCCAGGTGCCCTTGGACAGAGTGGAGAAGAGGGCACTGTGCGCACAGTCCCGGCACAGGTTTTCCAACAGCCGGAACGGAGAGAAGCACGACGCTAGGGAAAAAGGTGGTTTGCCCACAGTGTTCCTCCACAGAGTTGAGTCTATGGCAATGAGCCGGTGGGCGCCGCGCAGGATTTCCAACACGTCTCAATATATTAAGTGACGCGAGACGTCCGATGAAGGCTGGTTGGCCCACTGTGTTGTCTCACAGAATTGGGTGCATGGCAGGCACATTCTTCATAGTCCCACAGAAGTTCTCCAACGGTTTTCACAGAGTGAAACAAGAGTTTCCTTGAAGGATGGTTGCTCCCCAGGATGCTTTCCCAGGGGCTGGGACGTGTCACTTTCCCCCTTGTGACCCGCTGTGCGTTTCTGGCAGTTCCAAAAGTTAGCTCTACCAGATCGGACCTGGAAGACGATTTCCCCAAAGTGCAGTTTGACCGAGTTGAGTATCTGGCACTTTGTGCAGCGTCCCTGCATATGTGTTCACACACTAGTCACTTTTGTGAGACAGGATGTTAGGGAACAGTTGGTTTCCCCACAGTGTCCATTGGCAAATGTGCGTGGGTGGCGCTTACCTTGTGGGGCCCCGCATAGGTTTGCAAACAGTTCTCATTTGGTGACAGGGGATCTTGTTGGAAAGACTGGCTCGCCACGGCGTTCCTTCCTAGCGTTCCCTATAGGGCACTTTCTGCCTAGCCCCGCATACCATATGAGACATTTCTCACCCTGTGAAGCCAGTTGGTAGCTGCGAGTATGTGTGCCCACAGCGTTCTTTCACAGAGTCGAGTAGACGGCCCATAACCTGTGTGCCGCGCGTAGGGATACACACGTTTCCAACTGAATGAAACGAGGCGAGAGCGGAAGAAGGGTTTCCCCATTGGGTTCTTTCACACAACTGAGTGCTTTCACACACTCTCGTTCTAGACGCCACCCCCCCCCCCACCTCCGCTAGGTTTTCCAACACATCTGCCTTTGGGAAATCAACAAGCAAGGGGTTGGTTTGAAACAGGTTGCCCCCCAGTGCGTCTACGCCCTGGCGCGCAGAGCACACTTTCCGCACCGTTCGCCGAGTGGAATTGCAAACAATTCTCGCATCGTGACACAAGATGTTTCTTGAAACCCGGTGACCGCCAAGTGCCGTGGGACACCGCTGCACATATGGCGCTTTCACTCTAAGCCTCACGTCCGTGTTCCGCCTCTTCCACGGTAGAGGATGGAGATGTCAGTGGAAAGATGTGGTTCCCACACTTTGGTTTCCCCTAGAGGAGTATCTGGCACGGAGCGTGCAGCTCAGAATCCGTCTTCACACTCTTGTAAGCGAAACAAGGTGTGGGTTCAAACACGGGTTCTGCACAGTGTTCTTTCGGAGGGCCGAATACAGGTCTTGTCACACGGTTCCCTGCATAGGTTGTCCAACACTTCTCCGGGAGGGATACAAGATGTTAGGTGAAGAACGGTTTCGCCAAAGTGCACTTCGACCCCGATGAGTGTCAGGAACTTTCCACCTAGGCCTCACACACGTTAGCCATTCTTTCTAAGGTACTGGCACGCGATGGTAGTTGACATACGGCTTCTCCACACTCTTCCTTCCCTGGTGGAGAAAAAGTTCCCTTTCGGCGTGGTTCTCCGCATAGGATCTCAAACACTTTCCACTCTGGGATGCAAGAGGTCGCTTGAGGCGCTGGTACCCATTCGGAAGTGCCTTCCGAGAATTGAGACTATGGCCTTTTCGTCAGAGGCCCCACATAGGTTTTCAAAAAGAACTCCGTGAAACAACAAGATGTTGGTTGAATTGATGGCTTCTCCGCAGTACCTTCTCACATTATCGAGGGAGGGTCACCATCCCCATGGTTCCCCACATAGGAACCATTCAAACACGTGGAACGTGGGGAGACAAGATGTCAGGGCAAAGACGTCTTCCCCCAAGTGCACGTGGACGCAGTTGACTCCAAGAGACTTTCCGCATAGTGTCAGCACAGGGTTTCCAACGGTTCCACCTGCGAGAAACAAGATGTTAGTGAAAAGACGCTTTGCCCGCAGTGTGCTTTCACAGAGTGGACTCCATGGCAATTGGATCGTGGGCCCCGCTTAGGGTTTCAAACACTTCCCACTCAGGGACACGACACGTGAGATGAAGGATGGTTTGCCCACAGTGCTGTTTCCCAGAGTTGTACCAATGGCACCTTCTGTAGGTCCCACTGAAGTTTTCAAACAGTTTTCACGTCGTGACACGAGATTTTCCTTCAGAGATGGGTGCTCCGAAGTTCCTTCTCCCCATATCGAGCAAAGGTCACCTTCCCCTCGGGTCCCTGCATAGGTTTCTAAACACTTGTGATGTAGGAAAGAAAAGACGTTACTTGAGCGACGTTCTCCCCCCTGTGCAGTTGGGCAGAGTTGAGGGTATGGCTCCTTCCACACAGTCCCGGCGCAGGTTTCCCAACAGTTGGAACTCAGAGAAACAAGATGTTAGGAAAAGGCGGTTTTGCCCACAGTGTTCTTTCACAGAGTTGAGTATAGCGCCATCAGCTCCGGAGGCCGCGTCGGGTTTCCCACCCTTCCAACTTAGAGAAACGAGACGTTAGATGAAGGATGGTTGGCCCAGTGTGTTGTGTCCCAGAAAGGAGTCTAAGTCAGGCACTTTCTTCATAGGTCCCACATATGTTTTCACACAGTTTTCACATAAGGAAACAAGACGTTGCTTGATTTCAATGGCTTCTCCACAGTATCGTCTCTCAATACCGAGGAAGATTCACCTTGCGGATGGCTCCCCGCAGAAGTCTTCAAAAACGTGTCAGTCACGTAGGGAGACGAGACGTTGGTTGAGAGCTCATTTCCCCCACATGCAGGGGGACAGCGTCGAGGATAGGAGACTGTCCGCGCAGTCCCGGCACGGGTTTTCCAACAGTTGGAACGGAGAGAAACACGATGTTAGGGAAAAGATCTTCCTAGGTCCCGCTTCAGTCTCCTCACAGTGGTCGCGTCGTGACACAAGCTTTGCCCCGAAAGATCGGTTCTCCAAAGTTCCCTCTCACAATATCGAGTAAAGGTCACCTTCTCCATGGTTCCCCGCATAGGTTTTTAAACCCTTGTAACGTGGGGAGAAAGACCTTAGTTTGAGTGAAGTATCGTCCAGGTGCCCTTGGACAGAGTGGAGAAGAGGGCACTGTGCGCACAGTCCCGGCACAGGTTTTCCAACAGCCGGAACGGAGAGAAGCACGACGCTAGGGAAAAAGGTGGTTTGCCCACAGTGTTCCTCCACAGAGTTGAGTCTATGGCAATGAGCCGGTGGGCGCCGCGCAGGATTTCCAACACGTCTCAATATATTAAGTGACGCGAGACGTCCGATGAAGGCTGGTTGGCCCACTGTGTTGTCTCACAGAATTGGGTGCATGGCAGGCACATTCTTCATAGTCCCACAGAAGTTCTCCAACGGTTTTCACAGAGTGAAACAAGAGTTTCCTTGAAGGATGGTTGCTCCCCAGGATGCTTTCCCAGGGGCTGGGACGTGTCACTTTCCCCCTTGTGACCCGCTGTGCGTTTCTGGCAGTTCCAAAAGTTAGCTCTACCAGATCGGACCTGGAAGACGATTTCCCCAAAGTGCAGTTTGACCGAGTTGAGTATCTGGCACTTTGTGCAGCGTCCCTGCATATGTGTTCACACACTAGTCACTTTTGTGAGACAGGATGTTAGGGAACAGTTGGTTTCCCCACAGTGTCCATTGGCAAATGTGCGTGGGTGGCGCTTACCTTGTGGGGCCCCGCATAGGTTTGCAAACAGTTCTCATTTGGTGACAGGGGATCTTGTTGGAAAGACTGGCTCGCCACGGCGTTCCTTCCTAGCGTTCCCTATAGGGCACTTTCTGCCTAGCCCCGCATACCATATGAGACATTTCTCACCCTGTGAAGCCAGTTGGTAGCTGCGAGTATGTGTGCCCACAGCGTTCTTTCACAGAGTCGAGTAGACGGCCCATAACCTGTGTGCCGCGCGTAGGGATACACACGTTTCCAACTGAATGAAACGAGGCGAGAGCGGAAGAAGGGTTTCCCCATTGGGTTCTTTCACACAACTGAGTGCTTTCACACACTCTCGTTCTAGACGCCACCCCCCCCCCACCTCCGCTAGGTTTTCCAACACATCTGCCTTTGGGAAATCAACAAGCAAGGGGTTGGTTTGAAACAGGTTGCCCCCCAGTGCGTCTACGCCCTGGCGCGCAGAGCACACTTTCCGCACCGTTCGCCGAGTGGAATTGCAAACAATTCTCGCATCGTGACACAAGATGTTTCTTGAAACCCGGTGACCGCCAAGTGCCGTGGGACACCGCTGCACATATGGCGCTTTCACTCTAAGCCTCACGTCCGTGTTCCGCCTCTTCCACGGTAGAGGATGGAGATGTCAGTGGAAAGATGTGGTTCCCACACTTTGGTTTCCCCTAGAGGAGTATCTGGCACGGAGCGTGCAGCTCAGAATCCGTCTTCACACTCTTGTAAGCGAAACAAGGTGTGGGTTCAAACACGGGTTCTGCACAGTGTTCTTTCGGAGGGCCGAATACAGGTCTTGTCACACGGTTCCCTGCATAGGTTGTCCAACACTTCTCCGGGAGGGATACAAGATGTTAGGTGAAGAACGGTTTCGCCAAAGTGCACTTCGACCCCGATGAGTGTCAGGAACTTTCCACCTAGGCCTCACACACGTTAGCCATTCTTTCTAAGGTACTGGCACGCGATGGTAGTTGACATACGGCTTCTCCACACTCTTCCTTCCCTGGTGGAGAAAAAGTTCCCTTTCGGCGTGGTTCTCCGCATAGGATCTCAAACACTTTCCACTCTGGGATGCAAGAGGTCGCTTGAGGCGCTGGTACCCATTCGGAAGTGCCTTCCGAGAATTGAGACTATGGCCTTTTCGTCAGAGGCCCCACATAGGTTTTCAAAAAGAACTCCGTGAAACAACAAGATGTTGGTTGAATTGATGGCTTCTCCGCAGTACCTTCTCACATTATCGAGGGAGGGTCACCATCCCCATGGTTCCCCACATAGGAACCATTCAAACACGTGGAACGTGGGGAGACAAGATGTCAGGGCAAAGACGTCTTCCCCCAAGTGCACGTGGACGCAGTTGACTCCAAGAGACTTTCCGCATAGTGTCAGCACAGGGTTTCCAACGGTTCCACCTGCGAGAAACAAGATGTTAGTGAAAAGACGCTTTGCCCGCAGTGTGCTTTCACAGAGTGGACTCCATGGCAATTGGATCGTGGGCCCCGCTTAGGGTTTCAAACACTTCCCACTCAGGGACACGACACGTGAGATGAAGGATGGTTTGCCCACAGTGCTGTTTCCCAGAGTTGTACCAATGGCACCTTCTGTAGGTCCCACTGAAGTTTTCAAACAGTTTTCACGTCGTGACACGAGATTTTCCTTCAGAGATGGGTGCTCCGAAGTTCCTTCTCCCCATATCGAGCAAAGGTCACCTTCCCCTCGGGTCCCTGCATAGGTTTCTAAACACTTGTGATGTAGGAAAGAAAAGACGTTACTTGAGCGACGTTCTCCCCCCTGTGCAGTTGGGCAGAGTTGAGGGTATGGCTCCTTC
Source organism: Neofelis nebulosa (assembly GCF_028018385.1). NCBI lineage: Eukaryota > Metazoa > Chordata > Mammalia > Carnivora > Felidae > Neofelis > Neofelis nebulosa. Next base: position 53,416,408 of record NC_080800.1, read on the forward strand.
CACACAGTCCCGGCGCAGGTTTCCCAACAGTTGGAACTCAGAGAAACAAGATGTTAGGAAAAGGCGGTTTTGCCCACAGTGTTCTTTCACAGAGTTGAGTATAGCGCCATCAGCTCCGGAGGCCGCGTCGGGTTTCCCACCCTTCCAACTTAGAGAAACGAGACGTTAGATGAAGGATGGTTGGCCCAGTGTGTTGTGTCCCAGAAAGGAGTCTAAGTCAGGCACTTTCTTCATAGGTCCCACATATGTTTTCACACAGTTTTCACATAAGGAAACAAGACGTTGCTTGATTTCAATGGCTTCTCCACAGTATCGTCTCTCAATACCGAGGAAGATTCACCTTGCGGATGGCTCCCCGCAGAAGTCTTCAAAAACGTGTCAGTCACGTAGGGAGACGAGACGTTGGTTGAGAGCTCATTTCCCCCACATGCAGGGGGACAGCGTCGAGGATAGGAGACTGTCCGCGCAGTCCCGGCACGGGTTTTCCAACAGTTGGAACGGAGAGAAACACGATGTTAGGGAAAAGATCTTCCTAGGTCCCGCTTCAGTCTCCTCACAGTGGTCGCGTCGTGACACAAGCTTTGCCCCGAAAGATCGGTTCTCCAAAGTTCCCTCTCACAATATCGAGTAAAGGTCACCTTCTCCATGGTTCCCCGCATAGGTTTTTAAACCCTTGTAACGTGGGGAGAAAGACCTTAGTTTGAGTGAAGTATCGTCCAGGTGCCCTTGGACAGAGTGGAGAAGAGGGCACTGTGCGCACAGTCCCGGCACAGGTTTTCCAACAGCCGGAACGGAGAGAAGCACGACGCTAGGGAAAAAGGTGGTTTGCCCACAGTGTTCCTCCACAGAGTTGAGTCTATGGCAATGAGCCGGTGGGCGCCGCGCAGGATTTCCAACACGTCTCAATATATTAAGTGACGCGAGACGTCCGATGAAGGCTGGTTGGCCCACTGTGTTGTCTCACAGAATTGGGTGCATGGCAGGCACATTCTTCATAGTCCCACAGAAGTTCTCCAACGGTTTTCACAGAGTGAAACAAGAGTTTCCTTGAAGGATGGTTGCTCCCCAGGATGCTTTCCCAGGGGCTGGGACGTGTCACTTTCCCCCTTGTGACCCGCTGTGCGTTTCTGGCAGTTCCAAAAGTTAGCTCTACCAGATCGGACCTGGAAGACGATTTCCCCAAAGTGCAGTTTGACCGAGTTGAGTATCTGGCACTTTGTGCAGCGTCCCTGCATATGTGTTCACACACTAGTCACTTTTGTGAGACAGGATGTTAGGGAACAGTTGGTTTCCCCACAGTGTCCATTGGCAAATGTGCGTGGGTGGCGCTTACCTTGTGGGGCCCCGCATAGGTTTGCAAACAGTTCTCATTTGGTGACAGGGGATCTTGTTGGAAAGACTGGCTCGCCACGGCGTTCCTTCCTAGCGTTCCCTATAGGGCACTTTCTGCCTAGCCCCGCATACCATATGAGACATTTCTCACCCTGTGAAGCCAGTTGGTAGCTGCGAGTATGTGTGCCCACAGCGTTCTTTCACAGAGTCGAGTAGACGGCCCATAACCTGTGTGCCGCGCGTAGGGATACACACGTTTCCAACTGAATGAAACGAGGCGAGAGCGGAAGAAGGGTTTCCCCATTGGGTTCTTTCACACAACTGAGTGCTTTCACACACTCTCGTTCTAGACGCCACCCCCCCCCCCACCTCCGCTAGGTTTTCCAACACATCTGCCTTTGGGAAATCAACAAGCAAGGGGTTGGTTTGAAACAGGTTGCCCCCCAGTGCGTCTACGCCCTGGCGCGCAGAGCACACTTTCCGCACCGTTCGCCGAGTGGAATTGCAAACAATTCTCGCATCGTGACACAAGATGTTTCTTGAAACCCGGTGACCGCCAAGTGCCGTGGGACACCGCTGCACATATGGCGCTTTCACTCTAAGCCTCACGTCCGTGTTCCGCCTCTTCCACGGTAGAGGATGGAGATGTCAGTGGAAAGATGTGGTTCCCACACTTTGGTTTCCCCTAGAGGAGTATCTGGCACGGAGCGTGCAGCTCAGAATCCGTCTTCACACTCTTGTAAGCGAAACAAGGTGTGGGTTCAAACACGGGTTCTGCACAGTGTTCTTTCGGAGGGCCGAATACAGGTCTTGTCACACGGTTCCCTGCATAGGTTGTCCAACACTTCTCCGGGAGGGATACAAGATGTTAGGTGAAGAACGGTTTCGCCAAAGTGCACTTCGACCCCGATGAGTGTCAGGAACTTTCCACCTAGGCCTCACACACGTTAGCCATTCTTTCTAAGGTACTGGCACGCGATGGTAGTTGACATACGGCTTCTCCACACTCTTCCTTCCCTGGTGGAGAAAAAGTTCCCTTTCGGCGTGGTTCTCCGCATAGGATCTCAAACACTTTCCACTCTGGGATGCAAGAGGTCGCTTGAGGCGCTGGTACCCATTCGGAAGTGCCTTCCGAGAATTGAGACTATGGCCTTTTCGTCAGAGGCCCCACATAGGTTTTCAAAAAGAACTCCGTGAAACAACAAGATGTTGGTTGAATTGATGGCTTCTCCGCAGTACCTTCTCACATTATCGAGGGAGGGTCACCATCCCCATGGTTCCCCACATAGGAACCATTCAAACACGTGGAACGTGGGGAGACAAGATGTCAGGGCAAAGACGTCTTCCCCCAAGTGCACGTGGACGCAGTTGACTCCAAGAGACTTTCCGCATAGTGTCAGCACAGGGTTTCCAACGGTTCCACCTGCGAGAAACAAGATGTTAGTGAAAAGACGCTTTGCCCGCAGTGTGCTTTCACAGAGTGGACTCCATGGCAATTGGATCGTGGGCCCCGCTTAGGGTTTCAAACACTTCCCACTCAGGGACACGACACGTGAGATGAAGGATGGTTTGCCCACAGTGCTGTTTCCCAGAGTTGTACCAATGGCACCTTCTGTAGGTCCCACTGAAGTTTTCAAACAGTTTTCACGTCGTGACACGAGATTTTCCTTCAGAGATGGGTGCTCCGAAGTTCCTTCTCCCCATATCGAGCAAAGGTCACCTTCCCCTCGGGTCCCTGCATAGGTTTCTAAACACTTGTGATGTAGGAAAGAAAAGACGTTACTTGAGCGACGTTCTCCCCCCTGTGCAGTTGGGCAGAGTTGAGGGTATGGCTCCTTCCACACAGTCCCGGCGCAGGTTTCCCAACAGTTGGAACTCAGAGAAACAAGATGTTAGGAAAAGGCGGTTTTGCCCACAGTGTTCTTTCACAGAGTTGAGTATAGCGCCATCAGCTCCGGAGGCCGCGTCGGGTTTCCCACCCTTCCAACTTAGAGAAACGAGACGTTAGATGAAGGATGGTTGGCCCAGTGTGTTGTGTCCCAGAAAGGAGTCTAAGTCAGGCACTTTCTTCATAGGTCCCACATATGTTTTCACACAGTTTTCACATAAGGAAACAAGACGTTGCTTGATTTCAATGGCTTCTCCACAGTATCGTCTCTCAATACCGAGGAAGATTCACCTTGCGGATGGCTCCCCGCAGAAGTCTTCAAACACGTGTCAGTCACGTAGGGAGACGAGACGTTGGTTGAGAGCTCATTTCCCCCACATGCAGGGGGACAGCGTCGAGGATAGGAGACTGTCCGCGCAGTCCCGGCACGGGTTTTCCAACAGTTGGAACGGAGAGAAACACGATGTTAGGGAAAAGATCTTCCTAGGTCCCGCTTCAGTCTCCTCACAGTGGTCGCGTCGTGACACAAGCTTTGCCCCGAAAGATCGGTTCTCCAAAGTTCCCTCTCACAATATCGAGTAAAGGTCACCTTCTCCATGGTTCCCCGCATAGGTTTTTAAACCCTTGTAACGTGGGGAGAAAGACCTTAGTTTGAGTGAAGTATCGTCCAGGTGCCCTTGGACAGAGTGGAGAAGAGGGCACTGTGCGCACAGTCCCGGCACAGGTTTTCCAACAGCCGGAACGGAGAGAAGCACGACGCTAGGGAAAAAGGTGGTTTGCCCACAGTGTTCCTCCACAGAGTTGAGTCTATGGCAATGAGCCGGTGGGCGCCGCGCAGGATTTCCAACACGTCTCAATATATTAAGTGACGCGAGACGTCCGATGAAGGCTGGTTGGCCCACTGTGTTGTCTCACAGAATTGGGTGCATGGCAGGCACATTCTTCATAGTCCCACAGAAGTTCTCCAACGGTTTTCACAGAGTGAAACAAGAGTTTCCTTGAAGGATGGTTGCTCCCCAGGATGCTTTCCCAGGGGCTGGGACGTGTCACTTTCCCCCTTGTGACCCGCTGTGCGTTTCTGGCAGTTCCAAAAGTTAGCTCTACCAGATCGGACCTGGAAGACGATTTCCCCAAAGTGCAGTTTGACCGAGTTGAGTATCTGGCACTTTGTGCAGCGTCCCTGCATATGTGTTCACACACTAGTCACTTTTGTGAGACAGGATGTTAGGGAACAGTTGGTTTCCCCACAGTGTCCATTGGCAAATGTGCGTGGGTGGCGCTTACCTTGTGGGGCCCCGCATAGGTTTGCAAACAGTTCTCATTTGGTGACAGGGGATCTTGTTGGAAAGACTGGCTCGCCACGGCGTTCCTTCCTAGCGTTCCCTATAGGGCACTTTCTGCCTAGCCCCGCATACCATATGAGACATTTCTCACCCTGTGAAGCCAGTTGGTAGCTGCGAGTATGTGTGCCCACAGCGTTCTTTCACAGAGTCGAGTAGACGGCCCATAACCTGTGTGCCGCGCGTAGGGATACACACGTTTCCAACTGAATGAAACGAGGCGAGAGCGGAAGAAGGGTTTCCCCATTGGGTTCTTTCACACAACTGAGTGCTTTCACACACTCTCGTTCTAGACGCCACCCCCCCCCCACCTCCGCTAGGTTTTCCAACACATCTGCCTTTGGGAAATCAACAAGCAAGGGGTTGGTTTGAAACAGGTTGCCCCCCAGTGCGTCTACGCCCTGGCGCGCAGAGCACACTTTCCGCACCGTTCGCCGAGTGGAATTGCAAACAATTCTCGCATCGTGACACAAGATGTTTCTTGAAACCCGGTGACCGCCAAGTGCCGTGGGACACCGCTGCACATATGGCGCTTTCACTCTAAGCCTCACGTCCGTGTTCCGCCTCTTCCACGGTAGAGGATGGAGATGTCAGTGGAAAGATGTGGTTCCCACACTTTGGTTTCCCCTAGAGGAGTATCTGGCACGGAGCGTGCAGCTCAGAATCCGTCTTCACACTCTTGTAAGCGAAACAAGGTGTGGGTTCAAACACGGGTTCTGCACAGTGTTCTTTCGGAGGGCCGAATACAGGTCTTGTCACACGGTTCCCTGCATAGGTTGTCCAACACTTCTCCGGGAGGGATACAAGATGTTAGGTGAAGAACGGTTTCGCCAAAGTGCACTTCGACCCCGATGAGTGTCAGGAACTTTCCACCTAGGCCTCACACACGTTAGCCATTCTTTCTAAGGTACTGGCACGCGATGGTAGTTGACATACGGCTTCTCCACACTCTTCCTTCCCTGGTGGAGAAAAAGTTCCCTTTCGGCGTGGTTCTCCGCATAGGATCTCAAACACTTTCCACTCTGGGATGCAAGAGGTCGCTTGAGGCGCTGGTACCCATTCGGAAGTGCCTTCCGAGAATTGAGACTATGGCCTTTTCGTCAGAGGCCCCACATAGGTTTTCAAAAAGAACTCCGTGAAACAACAAGATGTTGGTTGAATTGATGGCTTCTCCGCAGTACCTTCTCACATTATCGAGGGAGGGTCACCATCCCCATGGTTCCCCACATAGGAACCATTCAAACACGTGGAACGTGGGGAGACAAGATGTCAGGGCAAAGACGTCTTCCCCCAAGTGCACGTGGACGCAGTTGACTCCAAGAGACTTTCCGCATAGTGTCAGCACAGGGTTTCCAACGGTTCCACCTGCGAGAAACAAGATGTTAGTGAAAAGACGCTTTGCCCGCAGTGTGCTTTCACAGAGTGGACTCCATGGCAATTGGATCGTGGGCCCCGCTTAGGGTTTCAAACACTTCCCACTCAGGGACACGACACGTGAGATGAAGGATGGTTTGCCCACAGTGCTGTTTCCCAGAGTTGTACCAATGGCACCTTCTGTAGGTCCCACTGAAGTTTTCAAACAGTTTTCACGTCGTGACACGAGATTTTCCTTCAGAGATGGGTGCTCCGAAGTTCCTTCTCCCCATATCGAGCAAAGGTCACCTTCCCCTCGGGTCCCTGCATAGGTTTCTAAACACTTGTGATGTAGGAAAGAAAAGACGTTACTTGAGCGACGTTCTCCCCCCTGTGCAGTTGGGCAGAGTTGAGGGTATGGCTCCTTCCACACAGTCCCGGCGCAGGTTTCCCAACAGTTGGAACTCAGAGAAACAAGATGTTAGGAAAAGGCGGTTTTGCCCACAGTGTTCTTTCACAGAGTCGAGTATAGCGCCATCAGCTCCGGAGGCCGCGTCGGGTTTTCCACCCTTCCAACTTAGAGAAACGAGACGTTAGATGAAGGATGGTTGGCCCAGTGTGTTGTGTCCCAGAAAGGAGTCTAAGTCAGGCACTTTCTTCATAGGTCCCAAATATGCTTTCACACAGCTTTCACATAAGGAAACAAGACGTTGCTTGATTTCAATGGCTTCTCCACAGTATCGTCTCTCAATACCGAGGAAGATTCGCCTTGCGGATGGCTCCCCGCAGAAGTCATCAAGCACGTGTCAGTCACGTAGGGAGACGAGACGTTGGTTGAGAGCTCATTTCCCCCACGTGCAGGGGGACAGCGTCGAGGATAGGAGACTGTCCGCGCAGTCCCGGCACGGGTTTTCCAACAGTTGGAACGGAGAGAAACACGATGTTAGGGAAAAGATCTTCCTAGGTCCCACTTCAGTCTCCTCACAGTGGTCGCGTCGTGACACAAGCTTTTCCCCAAAAGATCAGTTCTCCAAAGTTCCCTCTCACAATATCGAGTAAAGGTCACCTTCTCCATGGTTCCCCGCATAGGTTTTTAAACCCTTGTAACGTGGGGAGAAAGACCTTAGTTTGAGTGAAGTATCGCCCAGGTGCCCTTGGACAGAGTGGAGAAGAGGGCACTGTCCGCACAGTCCCGGCACAGGTTTTCCAACAGCCGGAACGGAGAGAAGCACGACGCTAGGGGAAAAGGTGGTTTGCCCACAGTGTTCCTCCACAGAGTTGAGTCTATGGCAATGAGCCGGTGGGCGCTGCGCAGGATTTCCAACACGTCTCAATATATTAAGTGACGCGAGACGTCCGATGAAGGCTGGTTGGCCCACTGTGTTGTCTCACAGAATTGGGTGCATGGCAGGCACATTCCTCATAGTCCCCCAGAAGTTTTCCAACGGTTTTCACAGAGTGAAACAAGAGTTTCCTTGAAGGATGGTTGCTCCCCAGGATGTTTTCCCAGGGGCTGGGATGTGTCACTTTCCCCCTTGTGACCCGCTGTGCGTTTCTGGCAGTTCCAAAAGTTAGCTCTACCAGATCGGACCTGGAAGATGATTTCCCCAAAGTGCAGTTTGACCGAGTTGAGTATCTGGCACTTTGTGCAGCGTCCCTGCATAGGTGTTCACACACTAGTCACTTTTGTGAGACAGGATGTTAGGGAACAGTTGGTTTCCCCACAGTGTCCATTGGCAAATGTGCGTGGGTGGCGCTTACCTTGTGGGGCCCCGCATAGGTTTGCAAACAGTTCTCACTTAGGGACAGGGGATCTTGTTGGAAAGACTGGCTCGCCACGGCCTTCCTTCCTAGCGTTCCCTATAGGGCACTTTCTGCCTAGCCCCGCATACCATGTGAGACATTTCTAACCCTGTGAAGCCAGTTGGTAGCTGCGAGTATGTGTGCCCACAGCGTTCTTTCACAGAGTCGAGTAGACGGCCCGTAACCTGTGTGCCGCGCGTAGGGATACACACGTTTCCAACTGAATGAAACGATGCGAGAGCGGAAGGACGGTTTCCCCATTGGGTTCTTTCACACAACTGAGTGCTTTCACACACTCTCGTTCTAGACGCCACCCCCCCCCACCTCCGCTGAAAGATGATTTCCCCCAAGTTCAAGTGTTGAGCTTCCGCACAGTCCCGGCACATATTTTCCAACATTTGGAAAAAGAGAGAATCACGATGTTAGAGAAAACGTGGTTTGCCCACAGTGTTCTTTCACAGAGTTGAGTCTATGGCAATGAGTCTTTGGGCATCGTGTAGGATTTCCAACACTTCCACATTCGTGACACGAGATGTTAGAGGAAGGGTGTTATACCCACTGGGCTCTGTCACAGAATTGATTTGTTGGCACTCTCTTCCTAGTTCCCATTTCTGTCTTCTCACAGTTTTCACTTAGTGAAAGTCGCTTAGTGACTTAGCTTTTTCTTGAAAGACGGTTTCTCCAAAGTTCCCTCTCACAATATCAAGGAAAGGTCTCCTTTTCCCATGGTCCCTCACTTAGGTTTTTAAACACTTGTAACGTGGGGATATAAGACGTTAGTTTGAGTGAAGTATCACCCAAGTGTCCTTGGACAGAGTGGAGTATAAGAGACTGCAGTGTATTGGCACAGGTTTCCAACAGTTGGAACGGAGAGAAACACGATGTTAGGGAAACGGTGGTTTGCCCACAGTGTTCTTTCACAGAGTTGAGTCTATGGCAATGAGCTTGTGGCCCTGAGTAGGATTTCCAACACTTCTAAATATGTAAGTGACACAAGACGTTTCATGAAGTCTGGTTTGCCCTCTGTCTTTTTTCACAGAATTGCGTGAATGGCAGGCACATTCTTCATAGTCCCACAGAAGTTTTCCAACGGTTTTCACAAAGTGAAACAAGAGTTTCCCTGAAGGATGGTTGCTCCTCAGGATTCTTTCCCAGGGGCTGGGATGTGTCACTTTCCCAATTGTGACCCGTTTTGCATTTCTGACATTTCTGAAAATTAGCTCTACCAGATCGGACCTGAAAGATGATTTTCCCAAAGTGCAGTTTGGCCGAGGTGAGTATCTGGCACTTATTGCCAAGTCTCTGCATAGTTGTTCATACACTTGTATCTTTTGAAAAAAGATTTTAGTTAAGAGATGGTTTTACCGCTGTTTGGCAAATTTGAGTATGTTGTCTTTACCTTGTGGGCCCTGCGTATGTTTTCAAACAGTTCTCATTTAGTGACAGGAGATCTTGTTGGAAAGAGTGGTTCACCACGGCTTTTCTTCCTAGCATTTCTCATAAGACACTTTCTGCCTAGCCCCGCATAACTTTTGAAACCTTTCTAACATTGTGAAACCAGTTGGTAGTTACGAGACGGTGTGCCCACAGTGTTCTTTCAGAGTCGAGTTGACGCCCCATAGCTTATGTCCCACGTGTACGGATTCTAACATTTCCAACCAGTGAAATGAGATTATTGTTGACGGAGGGTTTCCCACTGTGTTTCACAGAATTTAGTATGTGGTACTTTGTGTCTGCGCCCCCTCTAGGGGTAACATTTGTACCTTTGATAAACATGCAAACTGTTAGTTTGAAAATGGTTGCTTCTTAGGGTTTCTACGCACTTTCTAGTAGAGTTCACTTTCCACATCATTCCCCGTGTAGTATTTCAAACAATTCCCACATCGTGATACAAGGTGTTACTTGAAACGAGGTTTCCTCAAAGTGCTGTTTGATACCAGTTAGTAGTTGTCACTTTTTGTCTAAGCCTCACGCCATTTTTCTGCTTCTTCCAATGTCGAGAAAGGAGATATTTTAAAGATGGTGTTCCTCCAGTTTTTTTTTCACATAGAGGAGGATCTAGCACTGATCTTACTGGTCAGAATACATATTCAAACTCTTCTAAGTCAAAGAAGGTGTTGTTCAAAGATGTGTTCTGCACAATATTCTTTCCGAGGATCGAATAAAGGTCTTTTTTCACATGTTTTCTTGCACAGCTTTTTAAACAATTCTAAGGTAGTGATAATAAATGTCATTTGATGAATTTTTTTCGCCAAAGTTTACTTTGACCCAGTTGAGTGGAGGGCACTTTCCACCTAAGCCCCACATATGTTATCAATCCTTTCTACATTACTGACCCATGATTGTAGTTGAAATACGGTTTCTCCACAGTATTCCTTCACTGGGTGAACATATCCCTTTCCACATCGTTCTCCCCATAGGATTTCAAACAATTGCAACGTTGGCATCTTAGATGCTACTGAGTCGGTGGTATCCTTATTCTAGTCCTTTCAGAGAATTCGGAAAATGGCACTTTCTTCCTAGGCCCCACATAGTTTTTCAAAAAGAACTCCGTGAAACAAGATGTCCGTTGAACGATGTTTTATCTACAGTTCCCTTTCACAATTTTGAGTAAGTTCACCATCCACATGGTTCCCTCCATAGATATTCAACCACTTGGAATGTAAGGAGACAAGATGTTAGTTCAAAGACGTTTTCCCCCAAGTGCATGTGCACAGATTTGAGTATGAGACTTTCCACACAGTCCTAGCACAAGTTTTCCATCAGTTCTGAGAGAAACAAGATGTTAATGAAAAGACAGTTTGCCCACAGTGTTCTTTCACAGATTTGAGTATATGGCAATTAAATTGTGGGCACAACTTAGGGTTTCAAATACTTCCAACTTAGTGAAACGAAATGTTACATGAAAAATGGTTTGCCCACAGTGGATTTTCACAGAATTGAATAAATGACATTCTTCATAGTTCCCACACAATTTTTCAAACTTTTCTCTCTTAGTGAAACAACATTTTCGTTGAAATATGGTTTCTCTACGCCACCTTGTCACAATGTCGAGTAAATGTCACCTTCTACATGGTTCCTCACATAAGTTTTGAAACACGTGTAACGGGAGACAAGATGTTAGTTTAAAGACGTTTTCCTGCAAGTGCACTTGGGCAGAATTGAGTATATGGCATTTTCCACATATTCCCAGTACAGGTTTTCAAACAGTTCTAATTGAGAGAAACAAGAAGTTAGTGAAAAAATGCTTGGACCACATTGTTCCTTCACAGAATTGAGTACCTGGTACTTTAGCAAATGCCCCTCATTGGTTTTTAAACAGTTCTAACTTAGTGAAGCAATATTTTTGTCAAAAGATGGTTTGTTCAGAGTAGCTGGGGTGTGTCACTTTCCACAATGTGACCCGATTTGTTTTTCGGACAATTCTAATGTAGTTATACAAGATGGTACTGCAAAGATAATTTCCCTAAAGTGCAGCTTGACAGGGGAGAGTATATGGCATTTTCTGCAGAATCTCCGCATAGGTGTTCAAACACTTCTAATGAACAAGAGATTAGTTGAGAGATAGTCTGCCCACAATTTCCTTTCACAAATTTGAGTATATCGCACTTACATTTTGGGCCCAGCAAAAGTTTTCAAATAGTTCTCAGTTCGAAAGAAATATTGTTTGAAAGACTGTTATGCCATGGTGTTTCCTGACAGAATTAGTTTGTGGCACTTACTGCCTAGGCACCGCATAGGTTTTCAAACACTTCTAACTTAGTGAAAACATATGTTAATTAAGACATGGTGTGCCCACAGTGTTCATTCACAGAATTGACTCTATGGCACTTAGTTTTTGGGTCCCGCAAAGACTTTCAAACTTTTCTCCCTCAGTGAAAGGTCTTATCATTTGAACGACTGGTTCACCACAGTGTTTCTTCATTGAATTTCCTATGGGGCACTTTCTGCCTAGGCCCCGCATAGGTTTCCAAACACTTCTAACTTGGTGAAACCGGATGTTAAGAGATGGTTTGCCCACAGTGTTCTTTCACAGAATCGAGTATATGGCACTTAGCTTGTGTGCCATGCATAGGGTTTCATATGTTTCCAACTTAGTGAAACGTTAGTTGAAAAATAGTTTCCCCACTGTGTTTCACAGAATTGAGTGTGTGGCACTTTCTGCCTACGCCCCACCCCCTTAGGTTTTCAAACAGTTCTAACTTTGGGAAACAAGCAAGATGTTAGTTTGAAAAGTGTTGCTTCCCAGTGTTTCTACACACTGTCGAGGAATGGTCACTTTCCACATCATTACCCTTGTAGAATTTCAATCATTTCCCACATAGTGATACAAGATGTTACTTGAAACAAGGTTTCCCCAAAGTGTAGTTTGACCCTAGTGAGTATATGGTGCTTTCGGTCTAAGCCTCACGTCATTGTTCCACCTCTTCCAAGGTAGAGAGAGAAAGGAGATGTTAGTGGAAAGATGTTCCCAGTGTTGTTTTACATAGAGGAGTATCTAGCACTAACTTTATAAGTCAGAATTGGTATTCAAACTCTTGTCAGTTAGTGGAGCAAGTTATTAGTTGAAATATGGTTCCTTGGCAGTATTCTTTTGAATACAGATCACTTTCACATGGTTCCCCGTATAGGTTTTCCATCATTTCTAACGTAGTGATACAAGATGTTAGGTGAAAAATGGTTTTTACACACGATTCTTTCACAGTGGCTTTTAAGTGTCACTTTCTACATTATTACCCCCTTTCCTTTTTGAACAATACTAACGTAACTATAGAAGATGGTACTTGATAGATGATTTTCCAAAGTGCAGAATGGCAGAGTTGTGTATACAGCACTTTGTGCAGAGTCTCCTCACCTGTGTTCAAACACTTGTTTTGTTTTTAATTTTTAAAACAATTATTTATTTTTGAGAGAGGGACACAGAGCACCTGTGGGGGAGGAGCAGAGCGAGAGGGAGACACAGAATCCAAACCAAGGTCCAGGCTCTGAGCTCTCAGCACAGACCCATTGGGGATCAAGCCCATGAATGTTTAGATCATGAACTGAGCCAAAATATGATGCTCAACCTACTGAGCCCCTTAAGCACCACGGTGTTCATACACTTCTGAGTGAAACAGGGTATTACATAAGAGATGGTTTGTCCACACTGTCCTTTCACAGAGTTGAGTATATGACACTTTTCGCATATGCCCTGCATACGTTTTCCAACACTTCTAACTTAGTGATACAAGATGATAGTTGAAACATGTTTTCTTCACAGGATTCTTTCACAGTTGCTTATATGTGTCACTTTCCACATTTTTACCTGCTTTACTTTTTGAACAATTCTAACATACAAGATGGTAGTTGAAAGATGATTTCCCCAAAGTGCAGTTTAATAGAGTTGAGTATATGGCACTTTCTGTAGAGTCTTTGCCTAGGTATCCAAACACTTCTTTTTTACTAAATTTTTTTAATGTTATTTATTTTTGAGAGAGAGACAAAGAGCACGAGTGTGGCAGGTGCAGGGCTAGAGGGAGACACAGAATCAAAAGCAGGGTCCAGGCCTTGAGGTTTCAGCCCAGAGCTCCATATGGGGCTCAAACCCATGAACAGTGAGATCATGGCCTGAGGGGAAGTCGGACGCTCAACTGACTGAGCCACAAAGGCGTCTCGGTGTTCATATACTTCTGAGTGAAACAAGATGTTAGTTAAGAGATTGTTTGCCCAGTGTCCTTTCAAAGAGTTGAGTATATGGCACTTACCTTGTGGGCGCTGCATATGTTTTCATACTGCTCTCAGTGAAACAAGATGTTGTTTGCAAGATTGTTTCACTGCAGTGTTATTTCACATGATTCACTCTATGGCACTTTCCTCATAAGCCCCACATAGGTTTTCAAACATTTCTTATCCAGAGAACCAAGATGTTACTTGAAAAATTATTCCTCCAAAGTATGTTTTCACAGGGTAGCATATATGTATCTTTCCTCATTGTCTGCAGCAACGTTTTTCAACCACTTTTACCTTAGGTATAAAAGATATTATTTGAAATACGTTTTTCCCAAAGTGCAGCTAGACAGAGTTGAATATATGGCTCTTTCCGCATAGTCCCAGCACAGGTTTTCAAATATTTCTAACAGAGAGAAGCAAGATGTTAGTGAAAAGATGGTCTGCCCACAGTATTCTTTCACAGAGTTGAGTATATGGCACTTTCCACGCATTTCTTTTCCCTTGCTGTGTTTCTGACAATGTATTTTTTTCTCCATTAGGAGTCACGGAGACATCCCTAACTCAGCTGGCACCCCTGGCTAGACCAGGCTCTCTCACTCCGCCCCCATGCTCAATGAGAGCCATCAGGCTCTAGTCTATCAAGGGAAAGAAGGCCTTTAGTCCCTGGGTACTTGGTGCTTGGCCTGCTGTGCTATGGAGGGTGAAGGGGAGCCATCTTGCCTCACTGACCTAGGTTACTGAGGTGTCTTCATTTTGAGAAAGAGTTCACACATGGACAGTAGGAATGAGGAGAGGGTCAGCATTGTAAGAGTTCTTGTCAGGAATGAGGGAAAAACGTTCTTGTAACAGATTCCTGAGAATGAGCCTTCAGAACCCCATAGTTACAACTCAAACACTGTTGTCTCCCTCAACTGATGGGAATCGTGGCAGGGTTAGACCAAACCAAAAATCACTGGCTCCTAAAGAAAGAAGGCAGGCTTCTTGCTGACAGGGATCCCAGATGTAGACCTTCAGCGGGCCTCCTTGGCCTCAGCCCACAAGACCTCTTATTCTGAATACCACCTGGTTGATAGGAGGTTGCGTTGGGTACCTCATTTTCAAGTTTTTCCAAATCTCGTGTGTGGTGAAGACCTCAGTGTGTGTCTCCTTTGCCACAATTTTTTTTATGAAATAGGATATCCATGGACACTATTCTGGCACAGTTTCTCAGAGTAATATCCTCTTGTTTCAACTTGGGATTTTGGTGATGTGCCTGTGGTGGTGATAGAGGTATTGTATTGGGACCTTCCCAATTTGGTTTCAGAATGATGTTGCCCTCCCCATATCGAGAGTATGTGAAGATGCCCAGGGAGAATGCTCATAGGTAGGCATATCCGTGGTTGTGGTTGGATCCCATCTCCTGTGTGGAGTAAGGTGAGGCGAAGGTCATGGTAACTGTCTTCAGTTTCCCCTGTGTCCATTTGAATGAACAGCTTTGGCTCAAGTTGTAGTCTTTCCTTTCCCACTGTTGCTTTTCTAACAGTCTCAGTTCACACACGGTTACCCTACCCTGTGTCTGTCCCCTACAGTAACCGAGGTCCCCAGTTGAGGTGTGAGTTTCCAAGCCTTTTCTGACCAAATGAAGGGCTCCCAGAGGTGAT
This sequence comes from Neofelis nebulosa, assembly GCF_028018385.1. NCBI lineage: Eukaryota > Metazoa > Chordata > Mammalia > Carnivora > Felidae > Neofelis > Neofelis nebulosa. Next base: position 53,431,473 of record NC_080800.1, read on the forward strand.
GTGTCAGAGGACAGCTGGCCCCCATGTCCCTGAGCTCCTGGTGGTGGTCAGGCTAGAGTACAGTGCAAATGGGTAGCCCCATGGACCCCTACCCCTAATGGAGGGAGCTACACTCAATTGAAAGAACAGGAAGTTCGTGCATATGCACCATGATCCTCCTGATCAGCGCATAAAACTCTTTCGAATACTTAGAGCAGCAGGGCCTTGTTCTCAGAATATGATTGTCACACGGAAGCATATTCTTCATATATCACAGCCAATGTTGCCCTTCTCTACTAATAGGATGGGCAGAAGCATACCAGAAGCCAAAGTTCCCCTTTATTTCCTTTTAAAATTATTTTGTACATTTTTTTTTATTTTTGAGAGACAGAGTGAGAGAGCACAAGCGTGGGAGAGGCAGAGAGAGAAGGAGACACAAAATCCGAACCAGGCTCAAGGCTCAGAGCAAGCATTAAGCACAGAGCTCAATGCGAGGCTCGAACCCACAAACCACAAGATCATGACCTGAGCCGTAGTCAGTCACCCAATAGACTAAGCCACCCAGGCTCTAGACCCCTCTATTTCTAAAGGGAGATTGTGGCTTTTGTTCACAGGGCTCCAAAAGACATCCTGTGGAGAACCCCTGTAGCCTAAGGTCCCAAAGGTTCTTGTGATTCCTGACAAAGACACATTATGAATTCATTGTGCTTGTCAGGTTCTTCTGAACATAAAGAACTTTGGCCCTCAGTGAATTCACTCTCATGACACTGCTTTATCATCCATCAAAGTTCATCCTCGGGTCCATAAAAACTCAGGCTTTCAGAGTATTACATTCGGCTGCAGATGTCCAATGGAGCCAGCCCTTGTGACTTTAGGACAGGTGGAGTCAAAGTGTCCCTGGCTTTTTGCTTTCAGGACTACATGGACATCCATAGCACTAGGGCTTTGGAAGGGGTCCAGGCGATAGCTGTTTGTGTGGAGGCTGGGCCATACATATTAGCAGGAAGCTGGCCCCTTTGGTAGTCCTAGGGGAAATGAAGATAATCATCTCCATTCCACATGATCGCATTCATATTTGATGGAAATATTGAATGCCCTTTGGTTCTGGCTGCAGCCATACCCTCTCCCTTACTGTGTTTCTGACTGCCTCTTAATTCACTCTTAGGAGCCTTGGAGCTGGCATTCACTAAGCAGGCACCTAGGGACAGGAGTCGGCTTCCCATATGGTCCCATGCTCAGTAACAGTCATCAGCATTAGATATCGCAAAGAATAGCCCTCTTATCCCTGACTTTGGTGCTTGGCTGTTTGTAGCCAGGGACAGGGGGGAGAAGGGACAGCTCACCTCCTTGATCTGACTTATTGAGATTCCCTTATTCTGAAAAGCAGGCAGTTCACACAGGAGCAGTAGGCTCCAGAAGCTGGGCAGCACAGAAAGAGCTTTGTATGAAGAGGCACCAATATTCCTGCCCACAATCTGGAACCACAGCTCTGTGAGCCTCCAAGCTACAACACTGTCATTGTTTATTCCATTCAATGATGGGAAAAACAATTAAGCAAACCAAGTTTCAGGGTTCTATAGGTGCTTCTGAGGGAAGAAAGCAGTCCTTTTGCTGACAGAGATCCCTGAAGGAGACCCTAGAAGGCAATTTTCCCTAAGCCTTCTGTTGTTTCTTCTTCTCACAACCAACCATGTTGCCAGGAGTTGGTGCTGGGCACTCCATTCTCCATAGAATAGCCCTTCCAATCTCTGAAGATATCTGGCCCTCCTTATCCTCCTTGACACATCTTTGCTCTCTTGTGGAAACAAGGCTTTTCCAGAAATCCATTCAGAACCAGCGTCTCAAGGGTGTATCACCTGTCTTCCACCTGGGAGTTTGATCCAGTCCTTGTGACACTGAGAGAGACATTGCCACAAGGCTACTTCTTCATTAATTCACTGGCTTTCAGAAGCATGCACCATTCAGAACTCAGGAACTTGAAGGGGGGCTGCGGAGGATGTTTGGTTTTTAGGGAAGGCCAGAGATTTGGGCAAATAGCAGTCCTCCTTCTGGGCAGAGACAAGTGAAGAAAGCCATCTTTCCAACCGGATCCTCATTCACGCCATAAATGTTGAGATTTGGCGCACCTGGATCCCATTTGTGTCCCCTTGCTCTGTGTCTGACAATGTATTTTTTCTCCCTTAGGCGCCACGGTGACGTCAGTAATTCAGTTGGCAAACCTTCCTAGGCCACAACCACCCACTCTGCTCCTGTGTCAGTGAGAGCTATTAGGCTATGCTCTACCAAAGAAAAGAATGCTTTGAGTCCCTGTGTGCTTGGTGCTTGGAGGGTGCTATGGAGGGTGAATGGGAGTCAGCTTGACTCCCTGACCTCGATGAGTGAGGTGCCTTCATTCTGAGAAGCAGTTTGCACATGGGCAGTAGGAATGAGGAGGGGATCAGCATTGGAACAGCCCTTTCCAGGAATTAAGGCAACAAGTCTTTGTTGCAGATTCCTAAGCAAGAGCCCTCAGAACCCCATCGCTATAGCTCAAACACTGCTGCCTCCCTCAACTGACGGGAAATGTGGCAGGGATAGACAAAGCCAAAAATCCTTGGATCCTTAAGAAAGAAGACAGTCTTAGTTCTCACAGAGCTCCCAGGTGTAGATCTTCAGAGGGCTTCTTTGGCCTAATCCCACATGCCTTTCTTATTTGGGTACGGTCTGGTTGATAGGGGACTGCACTGGGTACTTCATTCTCAACTCTCTCCAAATCTCATGTGTGGTGAAGAACTATGGCAGTGTGTGTCTCCATTGCCACTCCTGAACTTTTCTGATGAAAGGGGGTTTGCATGGACACTATTCCGGTACAGTGTTCCAGAGTAACATCTTCTTGTTTCAGCGTGTGAGTTTGGTGGTGTGCTTGTGATGGTGATAGAGATTTTGCTTGGGTCCTTCTCAATTTAGTTTCAGAATGATATGGCCCTGCTCATACCCAGGGTGTGTGAAGGTGTCCAGGAAGAATGCTGGTCAGTAGGCTAAGCCTGAAGTTGGGGTTGGATCCCAACTCCTGTGTGAGTCAAGGGGAAGGGAAACTCGGTGTCTCTTTCCTTGGTTTCCCCCATACCCATTTGAATGCACAGCTTTATCTCACCCTGGAGTCATTCCTGTCCAATTGCTGTTTTCCTTACTTCTTCTCAGTTCACACATGAGACCCTGTGTCTGTCCCGTAGAGCAACCAAGATCCCCAATTTTGGGGTGAGTTTCCAAGCCCTTCATGACCTGATGCATGGCTCTCAGAGTCTAATGTCCGAGAGGATATCTATTCTCCCTGTCCCCGAGTCTTTGGTGGTGGGCAGGTTATAGTATCGTGGGAATGGGTAGCCACCTGGACCCCCGCCCCTAAAGGATGCAGCTACCCTCAATCAAAAGAACAGAGTCTGGCAAGAGCAGCATGCTCGACGAACTGATCAGTGCACAAAAAGCCCTTTGAATAAATATTGCCCTAAGACCTCTTTCCCCCCTCTTGAATGTCGCATGGAAGCACATTCTTCATATCTCAGATCTACTGCTGACCCTCTCAGTGGATATGATGGACAGAAACGCACTAGAAGCCAGTGTTCTCTCTATTTCTTAAGGGGGAAGGTGAGTTTCCTGCTCACTGTGCTCCAACAGGTATCGTTTATAGAACTCCTGGAGCCAAAAAATGTGGTTGTGATTCCTAAGCAAGCCAGCTTGCGAATACATTGTGCTAGTCAGTTTCTTCTAAACATGAAGAACTCTGGCCCTCGTGGTTTCCAGTTTCATGTCATTGCTTTATCATCCATCAAGGTTCATCTTGGGGTCCATATACATGCAGTCCTTCAGAGTATTATCTCCAGCTTGCAAATGTCCCATGGGACCAGCCCTTGTTCCTGTGGTGCAGATGGAGCTGAAGTGGCCTCGGCCTTTTGGTTTCAGGTCTACAGGGACACCCAAAGACATAGGACTTCGAAAGGGGTCCAGCTGAGAGCTGTGTGTGGGGAGGCTGGGCCAGATATATTAGCAGAGAGCTGTCCCCATTTCTGGGCCTAGTGTAAATGAAGATAAACATCTCCATTCAACACTGATCGTATTCCCACTGGATGGAAATATTGAATGCACTTTGGTCATGGCTGCAGCTGTATCTGCTCCTTTCCTGTGTTTCTGACTGCCTCTTCATCCACCCTTAGGAGTCTTAGAGCTGGCACTCAGCAGACACATTGGGAGGGGCGTTGGGCTCCCACTTGGTTCCATGCTCAGTTGTAGCCATTGTGATCTGATAGATATCCCAAAGGAGAATGGACCTCCATACCCTGACCTTGGTGCTTAGCTGTTTGTAGCAAGGGGTGGGGTAAGTGGAACCAGCTTGCCTCTCTGCTCTGCCTGATTGGTGTGCCTTCCTTCTGAAAAGCAGAAGTTCACACAGGAGTTGAAGGCTTCAGAAGCTGGTCATCACAGAAAGACCCCTTTACAGTAAGAGGGCACCAATGCCCCTCTCCACATTTTGGAGCCACAGCTGGGGGAACCTCCCAGCTATAGCACTGTCACTGCTCACTCCAATGAGGGGGAAAGCAACAAAAGCCAACCAAGGCCCAGTGTGCCCTAATTCCTTCTGAAGGTAAGAGGCAAGCCTGGTGCTGACACGGCTGCCAGATGGAGACACTAGATGGCGTTTTTGCATAAGCTCTCTGGTGTTTCTTATAGCCAGGTTGCCAGGAGCTGCTTGCAGAGCACTGTCTTTTCCATTGAATTCTCCTCCCAAGCTCTGAAGAGCTCTGGCCCTCCACTTTGACACATCATTGCTCTCTTGTAGAAACAAGGTTATTAGAATCTATTCAGAATCAGTGTCTCAAGAGTCCTATCTTCTACCTTCCACCTGAGAGTCTGGTCCAGCCCTTGTGACTGTGTGACAGTTTTTACCACAGTGCCCCTTCTTCACTAAATCACTGGGTTTCAGAAGTATGCATCCATTTTGAAGCCCAGGGAATTTGAAAGGACCCAGCAGAGGATGTTTAGTGTATATGCTGGCCAGAGAGTTTGGCAGGGAGATGGTCTCCTTCTTGGTCGAGAGCAAATGAAGCAAAATATCTTCCCAAGTAGATCACCATTCCCACTTGAAAGGTTGAGCTTCGGCCCACCTGGCACCCATTTCCGTTCCCTTGTTGTGATTTTAGGAATGTATTTTTTTTCTCCTTTAGGCGCCATGGAACCATCCCTCAGTCACTTGGCACCCCTGGGTAGGCCACGAATTCTCACTCTACTCTTGTGCTCAGTGGGAGCTATCAGCCTCTGCTCTACCAAAGGAAAGAAGGCCTTGAGTCCCTGGGTGCTTGGTCCTTGGTCTGGTGTGCTATGTAAGGTGAAGGGGAGCCAGATTGCCTCACTGACCTGGATGACTGAGTTGCCTTCATTCTGAGAAGCAGACAGTTTATATATGGGCAGTAGGAACTAGGAGGGGTCAGCACTGGAAGAGCCCTTGCCAGGAGTTAGGGAACCCAGTCCTTGTTGCAGATTCCTGAGAAAGAGTCCTCAGAAACCCATAGCTACAGCTCAAACACTGCTGCCTCCATCAACTGATGGGAAACCTGGCAGGGATAGACCAAACCAGAAACCAATGGCTCCTAAAGAAAGAAGGCGGGCTTCTTGGTACAGGGCTCCCAGTTGTAGTCCTACAGAGGAACCCTTGGCCTAATCCCACAGGGATTTCTGTTTTTTATTAATGTTTATTTATTCTTGAGGGCAAGAAGGGGACTGAGTGCGAGTGTGGGAGGGGCATAGAGAGAGGGAGACACAGAATCCTAAGCAGGCTCCAGGATCTCGGCTGTCAGCACAGAGCCCAATGCGGGGCTTGAACTCATGAGCCATGAGATCATGACCTGAGCTGATGTCAGACGCTTAACCAACTGAGCTACCCAGGGGCTCCAGGGCTTCCTTATTCTGGGTAAGACCTGGTTGATAGGAGACTGAACTGGGTACTTCATTCTCAACTTTCTCCAAATCTCATGTGTGGTGAAGAACTGTGGCAGTGTGTGTCTCCATTGCCACTCCTGAGCTTTTTTCATGAAAGAGGTTTTGTATGGACACTATTCTTGGACAGTGTCTCAGAGTAATATCCTCTTGCTTTAGCTTGGGCATTTGGTGGTGTGCTTGTGTTGGTGATAGAGGTATTGCATTGGGCCCTTCTCAATTTGGTTTCAGAATGATGTGGCCCTCCCCATACACAGGGTGTGTGTAGGTGCTCAGGAAGAGTGCTCACCTGTAAGCTAATCCCTTGTTTGTGGATGGATCCCACCTCTTATGTGAGGCAAGGGGAAGGGAAAGTCGAGGTCTCTTTCTTCTGTTTCCCCATGCCCATTTGAATGCACAGCTTTGACTTCACTTGGAGTCATTTCTCTAACATTGCTGCTTTTAACTTCTTCTCAGTTCACATATGGAGACTCTGCATCTGTCCCCTACAGCAACTGAAGTCGCCGGTTTGGGGGTCACTTTCCAAGCCTTTCCTGACTCACTGCAGGGCTCTCAAAGTCTGATGTCCAAGAGGACAGCTATCCCCCCCGTCCCTGAGCCCTTGGTGGTGGGCCGGTTACAGTATCATGGGAATGGGTAGCCACCTAGACCCCCACCCCTAATGGATGGAGCTACCTTCAATCTAAAGAACACACAGTCTGTGCATGTGCAGTATGCTCCATGACCTGATTGGCGCACAAAAAGCCTTGTGTATAAACAGTGCAACAAGGCCTCATTTCCGCCTCTTGATCATCACATGGAAGCACATTCTTCATATCTCCAAGCCCATGGTTCCCCTCTCAAAGGATATGATGGGTAGATGTATACCAGAAGCCAAAATTCCCCATTATTTCTTAAGGGAGAATGTGGGACTCTTATAGGGCTCCAAAGGGCAACCTTTGCCGGACTCCTTGAGCCAAAGCCTACAAAAGATGCTTGCAATTCCTGAGGAAACCAGCTTGTGAATACCTTGTGCTTGTTATCCGAAACATGAAGAATTCTGGCCCGCAGTGTGTGCAATTTCATGACACTGCTTTATCCTCCACCAAGGTTTGTCTTGGGATCCATACAAATTCAGTCTTTCAGAGTACTATTTCCGGCTTACAGATGTCCAATGGGGAACAGCCCTTGTGACTGTGGGGCAGGTGGATGGCACCCAGTAGATCAGTTAATCACAAACATAAAGAAACTTATTGATAACAATACCATAACAGTAGGACACTTTAATACCCACTTGCAACAATGGGCAGATCACCTAAGCAAAAAATCTACAGGGAAACAATGGCACTGAATGACACACTGGACAGATGGACTTAACAGATATATTCAGAACATTTCATCCTGAAACAGCAGAATACATATTCTTCTCAAGTGCACATGGAACGTTCTCTAAATCAGATTGTATTCAGGATCACATATCAGTCCTCAACAAGTACAAAATGATCGAGATCATATACCATGCATATTTCAGGTCACAGTGTTATGAAATTTGAAACCAACAAGAAAAAATTTGGAAAGCCCTGAAATACATGGAGGTTAAAGAATATCCTATTAACGAATCAATGATTTAACCAGGAAATTAAAAAAAAATTAAATACATGGACGCGGATATACAGGTTTTCCTGGTCCTAAGACCTGAAAAGAATTTCTGCTCCAAAGATTCATGAAGTGTACATTGCTTGCTGTAGTAGACCACAGCTTCAACAATTGCCTTATTATAGATCGTATCAGCTTTTGCTGGGGGACAGATCACCCCAAAACATAGAGGCTTAAAATAACAGTCGGTTGGTCCAAGGAGAAGATGGTGGCATAGGATGACGCTGGGCTCACTGCGTCCTGCTGATCACTTAGATTCCACCCATATCTGCCTAAATAATCCAGAAAACCACCAGAAGACTAGCAGAATGGACTCTGTGGAGCCAAGCATAGACAAAAGGCCCACAGAAGAGGGTAGGAAGGGTGGAGAGGCAGTGTGTGCTACACAGGCTGGCGGGAGGGGGGCGGGGCAGTGGAGGGGCAGCCCACCCAGCAAGGCAGAGTCCCCGAGTCTGACTTGCAAAAGCGGAAGGGACGGACTGCATGAGTTCTGATAGCCAGCGGGACTTAACATCTGGAATGTCATAAGTCAACAGCTCTGCTCAGAGAGCGGGAGAGCTACAGGACACCAGGAGGGAGAGTTGTTTAGCCCTGGAAGAAAGAGTCCAGCTCGACGGGGAACAAAGATGCTGGCAAGCACCATCTCCCTCTCTCATCCCCCAGCTGAAATCCCAAAGGGAACCAGTTCCCCTCACTGAACTTGCTTGCACCATGCAAACACCAAATGCTATGCTTCTGTGGATCCATCCCTCCTATGGGTCTTCCTGCCTCCTTCCCGATGCTGCAGGGCCCCTCCCACAGGGGACACCAACGGCAAAACGAGCTAAGCTTGCCCCTCCCGCCCCTGTGCACCTTGTGGATCCACCCTGGCTAATATGCCAGATCCCATCGAAGAAACACCACAAGCCTGGCAGTGTTCAGGTAGCCCAGACAGGGGCCACAGAACTCCACAGTGACTCCTGTCCCTGGGAGAGGGGAAGATAAGTTACACACCAGTCTGACTGTGGCCTCATATGTGGGATGGGGACAGATATCAGGTCTGACTGCAGCCCCACCCACCAACACAAGTTACTCCAGACAGCACAGGGGAAGTGCCCTGCAGGTCCCCGCCACTCCAGAGAATATCCAAAATGACGAAATGGAAGAATTCTCCTGAAAAGAAACTCGAGGAAGTAGCGACAGTTAACGAATTGATCAAAAACGATTTAAGCAAAATAACAAAACAAGAGTTTAGAATAATAGTCATAAAATTAAAACCTGGGCTTGAAAAAGGATACAGGACAGCAGAGAATCTATTGCTACAGAGATCAAGGGGCTAAGAATCAGTCATGAGGAGCTATAAAATGCTATAAATGAGGTGCAAAATCAAATGGAGGCGACCACACCTCGGATTGAACAGGCAGAGGAGAGAATAGTTGAATTAGAAGATAAAATTATGGAAAAACAGGAAGCTGAGAAAAAGAGATAAAAAAAAACCCAGGAGTATGAGGGGAGAATTAGAGAAATAAGTGATGCAATCAAACGAAACAATATCCTTATATTAGGAACTCCAGAAGAGGAAGAGAGAGAGAAAAGGGCTGAAGGTGTACTTGAACAAATCATAGCTGAGAACTTCCCTGATCTGGGAAAGGAAAAAAAAAACATTGAAATCCAAGAGGCATAGAAAACTCCCTTCAGATGTAACGTGAATCGAGCTTCTGCACGACATATCACAGTGAAACTGGCAAAATGCAAGGATAAAGAGAAGATTCTGAAAGCAGCTAGGGAGAAACACGCTCTAACATATAAAGGGAGATGGATAAGACTAGTGACGGATCTATCTACTGAAACATGGCAGGCCAGAAAAGAATGGCAGGAAATCATCAATGTGATGAACAGAAAAAAATATGCAGCCGAGAATCCTTTATCCAGCAAGTCTGTCATTCAGAATAGAAGGAGAGATAAAGGTCTTCCCAAACAAAAACTGAAAGAATTCATCACCACTAAACCAGCCCTACAAGAGATCCTAAGGGGGATCTGTGAGTGAAATGTTGCAAGGACCACAAGTACCAGAGACATCACTATAGTCATGAAACGTACAGACATCACAATGATTCTAAACCCATATCTTTCTAGAATAACACTGAATGTAAATGGACTAAATGCTCCAACAAAAAGACATAGGGTATCAGAATGGATAAAAAAACAAGACCCATCTATTTGTTGTCTACAAGAGACTCATTTTAGACCTGAGGACAACTTCAGATTGAAAGTGAGGGGGTGGAGAACTATCTATCATGCTACTGGAAGTCAAAAGAAAGCTGGAGTAGCCATACTTATATCAGACAAACTAGACTTTAAACTAAAGGTTGTAACAAGAGATGAGGAATGGCATTAAATAATAATTACAGGGTCTATCCATCAGGAAGAGCTAACAATTATAAATGTCTGTGCGCCAAATACAGGATCCCCCTAATATATAAAACAATCACAAACATAAGCAACCTTATTGATAAGAGTGTGGTAATTGCAGGGGGCTTTAATAATCCACTTACAACAATGGATAGATGATCTAGACACAGGATCAATAAAAAAACAAGGGCCCTGAATGATGCATTGGATCAGATGGACTTGACAGATCTATTTAGAACTCTGCATCCCAAAGCAACAGAATATACTTTCTTCTCGAGTACACATGGAACATCCTCCAAGACTGATCACATACTGGGCCACAAAACAGCTCTTCATAAGTATAAAAGTATTGAGATCATGCCATGCACACTTTCAGACCACAATGCGATGAAACTTGAAATCAACCACAGGAAAAAGTCTGGAAAAGTTCCAAAAGCATGGAGGTTAAAGAACACCCTACTAAAGAATGAATGGGTCAACCAGGCAATTAGAGAAGAAATTAAAAAAATATATGGAAACAAATGAAAATGAAAAGACAACAGTTGAAACGTTATGAATGCAGCAAAGACAGTCCTGAGAGGAAAATACATTGCAATCCAGGCCTATCTCAAGAAACAAGAAAAACCCCAAATACAAAGTCTAACAGCACACCTAAAGGAAATAGAAGCAGAACAGCAAAGATACCCCAAAAGTAGCAGAAGAAGATAAATAATAAATATCAGAGCATAAATAAACACTATAGAATCTAAAAACAACTGTAGAGAACATGAATAAAACCAAGAGTTGATTTGTGGAAAAAAATGAACAAAATTGATAAACCTCTAGCCAGGCTTCTCAAAAAGAAAAGGGAGAGAACTCACATAGATAAAATTATTAATGAAATGGAATGATTACAAGCAATCCCTCAGAAATACAAGCAATTATCAAGGAATACTATAAAAAATTATATGCCAACAAACTGGACAACCTGGAATAAAAGGACAAATCGTAAGCAAACACACACTTCCAAAACACACAGGAAAGAATAGAAAACTTGAACAGACCCATAATCTGCGAAGAAATTGAATCAGTCATCAAAAATCTCCCAACAAATAAGAGTCCAGGACCAGATTGCTTCCATGAGGAATTCTACCAGACTTTTAAAGCAGAGATAATACCTATCCTTCCAAAAAATACAAAGGGAAGGAAACTGTCCAGACTCATTCTATGAAGCCAGCATTACTTTGATTCACAAACCTGACAGAGACACAGTAAAAAAAGGGAACTACAGGTCAATATCCCTGATGAATATGGATGCAAAAATTCTCAGTAAGATACTACCAAATTGAATCAACAGCATATACAAATAATGATTCACCATGATCAAGTGGGATTCATTCCTGGGCTGCAGGGCTGGTTCAACACTCACAAATCAATCAATGTGATACATCACATTAATAAAGAAAAGAAAAGAAAAGAAAAGAAAGGAAAAGAAAAGAAAAAAGAGCCATATGATCCTGTCAATCAATGCAGAAAAAGCATTTGATAAAATTCAGCATTCTTTTTTAATAAAAACACTCAAGAAACTCGGGATAGAAGGAACATATTTAAACATGATCAAAGCCATTTATGAAAAACCCACAGCTAATATAACCCTCAATGGGGAAAAACTGAGAGCTTTCTCCCTGAGACAGGATCACGACAGGGATGTCCACTCTTACCACTGTTGTTTAATATAGCATTGAAAGTTACAGCATCAACATTCAGACAACAAAAGAAAATCAAAGGCATCAAAGTTGGCAAAGATGAAGTCTAGCTTTCAGTTTTTACAGATGACATGTTATTATACATGGAAAACCCGATAGACTCCACCAAAAGTCTGCTAAAACTGCTACAGGAATTCAGCAAAGTCACAGGATAAAAAAATACTGTACAGAAATCAGTTGCATTCTTATACACTAATAATGAAGCAACAGAAAGACAAATAAAGAAACTGATCCCATTCGCAATTGCACCAAGAAGCATAAAATACCTAGGAATAAACCTAATCAAAGATGTGAAAGATCTGTATGCTGAAAACTATAGAAAGGGTATGAAGGAAACTGAAGAAGGTACAAAGAAATGGAAAAAAAAAACATTCCGTGCTCATGGAGTGGAAGAATAAATGTTAAAATGTCAATACTATCTAAAACTATCTACACATTCAATGCAATCCCAATTAAAATTTCACTAACAATTTTCTCAAAGCTAGAACAAGGAAACCTAACATTTGTATGGAACCACAAAAGACCCCAAATAGCCAAAGTAATATTGAAGAAGAAGACCAAAGTGGGAGGCATCACAATCCCAGACTTTAGCCTCTACTGCAAAGCTGTAATCATCGAGACAGTATGGTATTGGTACAAAAACAGACACATAGACCAACGGAATAGAATAGACTCCAGAATTTTACCCACAAAAGTGTGGCCAACTAATCTTTGCCAAAGCAGGAAAGAATATCCAATGGAAAAAAGACAGTCTCTCTAACACATGGTGCTGGGAGATCTGGACAGCAACATGCAGAAGAATGAACCTAGACCACTTTCTTACACCATTAACAAAAAGAAACTCAAAATGGAAGAAGGACCTGAATATGAGACAGGAAGCCATCAAAATCCTAGAGGAGAAAGCAGGAAAAAACCTATCTGACCTCAGCCACAGCAATTTCTTACTTGACCCATCTCCAAAGGCAAGGGAATTAAAAGCAAAAATGAACTATTGTGACCTCATAAAGATAAAAAGCCTCTGCACTGCAAAGGAAACAATCAACAAAACTAAAACACAAGCAGTGGAATGGGGAAAGATATTTGCAAATGATATATCAGATAAAGGGCTATTATCCAAAATTTATAAAGAGCTCACCAAACTCCACACCTGAAAAACAAATAATCCAGTGAAGAAATGGGAAGAAAATATGAATAGACACTTCTTTTTTTTTTTTAATTTTTTTAACGTTTATTTATTTTTGAGACAGGGAGAGACAGAGCATGAACGGGGAAGGGTCAGAGAGAGGGAGACACAGAATCTGAAACAGGCTCCAGGTTCTGAGCTGTCAGCACAGAACCGGACGCGGGGCTCGAACTCACGGACCGCGAGATCATGACCTGAGCCGAAGTCGGCCGCTCAACCGACTGAGCCACCCAGGCGCCCCTAGACACTTCTTTAAAGAAGACATCCAGATGGCCAACTGGCACATAAAAAGATGCTGAACGTCACTCTTCATCAGGGAAATACAAATCTAAACCACACTGAGATATCACCTCACGCCAGTCAAAATGGCCAAAATGAACAAATCAGGAAATTATAGATGCTGGAGAGGATGTGGAGAAACAGGAACCCTCTTGTACTGTTGGTGGGAATGCAAATTGGTGCAGCCACTATGGAAAATAGTGTGGAGACTCGTCAAAAAATTAAAAATAGATCTACCCTATGACCCAGCAATAGCAATGCTAGGAATTTGTCCAAGGGTTACAGACATGCTGATGTATAGGGGTACTTGTACCCCAATGTTTATAGCAGCACTTTCAACTATAGTCAAATTATGGAAAGAGCCTAAATATCCATCAACTGGTGAATGGATAAAGAAATTGTGGTTTATATACACAATGGAATACTATGTGGCAATGAGAAAGAATGAAATATGGCCTTTTGTAGCAACGTGAATGGAACTGGAGAGTGTTATGCCAAGTGAAATAAGTCATACAGAGAAAGATAGATACCATATGTTTTCACTCTTATGTGGATCCTGAGAAACTTAACAGAAGACCATGGGGGAGGGGAAAGAAAAAAAGTTAGAGAGGGAGAGAGCCAAACCACAAGAGACTTTTAATACCTGAGAATAAACTGAGGGTTGATCGGGGGTGGGAGGGAGGGGAGGGTGGGTGATGGACATTGAGGAGGGCACTTGTTGGGACGAGCACTGGGTGTTGTATGGAAAGCAATTTGACAATAAATTTCATATTAAAAAGGACAGGCTAGGGAGTCACTAGGAGTATGACAGGCATCACTGAGGTGACATTTGATTGAGCCAGAATAACAAGAGGGAACCACACTGCACATGCCTGCAGTGTGTCAGGGAGAAGATATTGCTGGTATAGAGAATACAAGACAGAATTGCGTTTGCCCTTTAGAAACATTGGAAAGGTGGAAACTGTGGTGGTGGGATCCTGGGAGGGGAGAGGAAGGAAGGAGCCAAAGGACATACCAGAGCTTGGACCTAGTAGACTGTTAGTTATGCATTCCTCTCTGACAGAATTATCCAAATACCTTGAATCTTAAAACTACATATATTTAATAGGTGGGAGAGGAATTTTTTTGGGAGAAGAATTTTTTTCTTTTTGTGGGAGAGGAATTCAGGCAGAGCATACCAGCATGACACTGCCTCAAAGTCTCTATGAAACCAGGGCTGTGGTCCCAGTGGAGACTCAACAGTGTGATAATTTAACACAACCTCACTCACAGGAGAAATGTCAGAATTCAGTTTGAACTGAGAGCATGTTTTAATCTTTTGACCTGGAAACTTTTTATTTCTCTGCTAAATAAGGATTTCATACAGTAATCCTAAACTTAAGTGCTTGATCTCCCACTTTCAGGGGTAGATGAGAGGCAATGAAAGCAATTGAGGATAGAGAGGAAAGGGAGAGGGAAAGGAAGAGGGAGAGGGAGAGAGAGAGAGAGAGGAGTAGAGAGACAGAGAGAGACATGGAGAAAACACAAGACTAAGAAGAATATGGCAGCATTTGGGTCATGAAGTCTTGAAACTGGCCTCCCATCTCTCCAACTGTGTTCTGTTTGTTAAAAGGCAGGCACTAACAGCTTAGGGGTTTCACAAGAAGTGAAGTTTACTGGCTGGGTATGGATCACTGTCTTGGTCACCTGGGGAAGTCCAGAAGAGTGTGTTCAGCAGGCTCACCCTGAACAGATAACAGTGGATACATTTTAGAAATGGCTGTAAATGATGAACGTCCAGCTTCAATCGTCATTAGAAAAATGAACATAGTACAATGGATTTGGTATAATTTCTCACCCATCAAACTAGGAAAAATACTTAACCAAACTCCTGAAACTAGACCCCTTTTTGGGCATTAGATATAAAGGTGCTCATATTTCAGTAGTGAGAGGGGCCTCAACTCTCTTACTGGAGGGTGATTGTTGCCATGATTTCAGCTGCCATCACCTTGATTCCAGGGGTGAGGTGTCTGCTTCTAGAAACCAAAGACAGTGGTTGGATATTTGCACAATTAACCCATGTAGGCATGGGTCATCTCTACTTTGACATTAAGAGCCCTGAATGGGACACCTCTTCAGACAAGAAGGATCCATTTCCTCTGGCAGCAGAACCATGACACAGCCATTTAAAATGATAGTGTCAACATCCCCAAAGGCAACGGAATTAAAAGCAAAAATGAACTACAGGGACCTTATGAAGATAAAAAAGCTTCTGCACAGCTAAGGAAACAGCCAAGAAAACGAAAAGGCAACCAACGGAATGGGAAAAGATATTTGCAAATGACATATCAGGCAAAGGGCTAGTATCCAAAATCTATAAAGAGCTCACCAAACTCCACACCAGAAAAACAAATAACCCAGTGAAGAAATGGGCAGAAAACAGGAATAGACACTTCTCTAAAGAAGACATCCGGCTGGATCCTGGGAAGATGGAGGCATAGGAGGACGCTGGGCTCACCGCGCGTCCTTCTGATCACGTAGATTTCACCTACACCTGCCTAAATAACCCAGAAAACCACCAGAAGACTAGCAGAACGGAGTCTCCAGAGCCAAGTCCAGACGAGAGGCCCATGTAAGAGGGTAGGAAGGGCAGCGAGGTGGTGCGCGCTACACAGACGGGCAGGAGGGAGCCAGGGCGGAGGGGCGGCCCGCTGGCCAAGCAGAGCCCCTGAGTCTGGCTTGCAAAAGCGGAGGGTCCGGATGGAGTGTGTTCCGACAGGAAGCGGGACTTGACATCTGGAAGGTTATAAGCTAACAGCTCTGCTCGGAGAATGGGAGGGCTGGAGGACAATGGGAGGGAGAGTTGCTGAGCCCCAGACAACAGAGCTCAGCTTGGCAGGGAACAAAGGCGCTCACCAGCGCCATCTCCCTCGCCCATCCCCCAGCCAAAATCCCAAAGGGAACCAGTTCCTGTCAGGGAACTTGCTTTCACCACGCAAACACCCAATGCTGTGCTTCTGCGGATCCATCCTCCTGCGGGTCTGACTCCCTCCCGGTGCCGCAGGGCCCCTCCCGAAGCAGATCACCTAAGGAAAAGCGAGCTGAGCCTTTCCCTCCCGCCCCTGTGCACCTTGCCAAGCCACCCCAGCTATTACGCCAGATCCCCAGCACCACAAGCCTGGTAGTGTGCAAGTAGCCCAGATGGGCCAAGCCACCCCACAGTGAATCCCACCCCTACGAGAGGGGAAGAGAAGGCACACACCAGTTTGACGGTGGCCCCAGTGGTGGGCTGGTGGCAGACATCAGGTCTGACTGTGGCCCCCGCCCACCAATGCAAGTTATTTAAGACAGCACAGGGGAAGTGCCCCGCAGTCCCGCACCATTCCAGGGATGACCCAAAATGACGAAACGGAAGAATTCCCCTCAGAAAAACGTCCAGGAAATAACAACAGCTAACGAGCTGATCAAAAATGATTTAAACAATATAACAGAAAGTGAATTTAGATTAATAGTCATAAAATTAATCGCTGGGCTTGAAAACAGTATAAAGGACAGCAGAGAGCCTCTTGCTACAGAGATCAAGGGACTAAGGAACAGCCAGGAGGAGCTAAATAATGCTAACAATGAACTGCAAAATAAAATGGAGACAACTACGGCTCGGATTGAAGAGGCAGAAGAGAGAATAGGTGAACTAGAAGATAAAATTATGGAAAAAGAAGAAGCTGAGAAAAAGAGAGATAAAAAACTCCAGGAGTATGAGGGGAAAATTAGAGAACTAAGTGATGCACTAAAGAGAAATAATGTACGCATAATTGGTATTCCAGAGGAGGAAGAGAGAGGGAAAGGTGCTGAAGGTGTACTTGAAGAAATCATAGCTGAGAACTTCCCGGATCTGGGGAAGGAAAAAGGCATTGAAATCCAAGAGGCACAGAGAACTCCTTTTGGACGTAATTTGAATCGATCTTCTGCACAACATATCATAGTGAAACTGGCAAAATACAAGGATAAAGAGAAAATTCTGAAAGCAGCTAGAGATAAACGTGCTCTAACATAAAGGGAGACCTATAAGACTCGTGACTGATCCCTCTACTGAAACTTGGCAGGCCAGAAAGGAATGGCAGGAGATCTTCAATGTGCTGAACAGAAAAATATGCAGCCGAGAATCCTTTATCCAGCAAGTCTGTCATTCAGAATAGGAGAGATAAAGGTCTTCCCAAACAAGCAAAAACTGCAGGAATTTGTCACCACTAAACCAGCCCTACAAAAGATCCTAAGGGGGATCCTGTGAGACAAAGTACCAGAGACATGACTACAAGCATGAAACCTATGGACATCACAATGACTCTAAACCCATATCTTTCTAGAATAACACTGAATGTAAATGGACTAAATGCGCCAACCAAAAGACATAGGGTATCAGAATGGATAAAAAAACAAGACCCATCTATTTGCTGTCTACAAGAGACTCATTTTAGACCTGAGGACACCTTCAGATTGAGAGTGAGGGGATGGAGAACTATTTATCATGCTACTGGAAGTCAAAAGAAAGCTGGAGTAGCCATACTTCTATCAGACAAACTAGACTTTAAATTAAAGGCTGTAACAAGAGATGAAGGAGGGCATTGTATAATAATCACCGGGTCTATCCACCAGGTAGAGCTAACAATTATAAATGTCTATGCACCGAATACAGGAGCCCCCAAATATATAAAACAATTACTTACAAACATAAGCAACCTTACTGATAAGAATGTGGTAATTGAAGAGGACTTTAACACTCCAATTACATAAATGGATAGATCATCTAGACACATGGTCAGTAAAGAAACAAGGGCCCTGAATGACACATTGGATCAGATGGACTTGACAGATCTATTTAGAACTCTGCATCCCAAAGCAACAGAATATACTTTCTTCTTGACTGCACATGGAACATTCTCCAAGATAAATCACATACTGCATCACAAAACAGCCCTCCATAAGTATAAAAGAATTGAGATCATACCACGCATACTTTCATACCACAATGCTATGAAGCTTGAAATCAACCACAGGAAAAAGTCTGGAAAACCTCCAAAAGCATGGAGGTTAAAGAACACCCAGTAAAGAATGAATGGGTCAACCAGGCAATTAGAGAAGAAATTTAAAATATATGGAAACAAATGAAAGTGAAAAGATAACAATCCAAACGCTTTGGGATGCAGCGAAGGCAGTCCTATGAGGAAAATACATTGCAATCCAAGCCTATCTCAAGAAACAGGAAAAATCCCCAATACAAAATCTAACAGTACACCTAAAGGAAATAGAAGCAGAACAGCAAAGACACCTTAAACCCAGTAGAAGAAGAGAAATAATAAAGATCAGAGCAAAAAAAACCAATATAGAATCTGAAAAAACGGTAGAGCAGATCAATGAAACCAAGAGTTGTTATTTTGAAAAAATAAACAAAATTGATAAACTTCTAGCCAGGCATCTCAAAAAAAATAAAAGGGAGGTGACCTAAATAGATAAAATCATGAATGAAAATGTAATTATTACAACCAATCCCTCAGAGACACCAGCAATTATCAGGGAATACTATGAAAAATTATATGCCAACAAACGGGACAACCTGGAAGAAATGGACAAATTCCTAAACACCCACACGCTTCCAAAACTCAACCAGGAGGAAATAGAAAGCTTGAACAGACCCATAACCAGTGAATAAATTGAATGAGTCATCAAAAATCTCCCAACAAATAAGAGTCCAGGACCAGATGGCTTCCCAGGGGAGTTCTACCAGACATTTACACCAGAGACACTACGTATCCTTCTCAAGCTATTCCAAAAAATAGAAAGGGAAGGAAAACTTCCAGACTCATTCTATGAAGCCAGTGTTACTTTGATTCCTAAACCAGACAGAGACCCAGTAAAAAAAGAGAACTACAGGCCAATATCCCTGATGAATATGGATGCAAAAATTCTCAACAAGATACTAGCAAATCGAGTTCAACAGCATATAAAAAGAATTATTCAGCATGATCAAGTGGGATTCATTCCTGGGATGTAGGGCATGTTCACCATTCACAAATCAATCAATTTGATATGTCACATTAATAAAAGAAAAGATGAGAACCATATGATCCTCTCAATCGATGCAGAAAAGGCCTTTGACAAAATTCAGTATCCTTTCTTAAAAAAACCCTCGAGAAAGTCAGGATAGAAGGAAAATACTTAAACATCATAAAAGCCATTTATGAAAAGCCCACATCTAACATCATTTTCAATGGGGAAAAATTGAGAGCTTTTTCCCTGAGATCAGGAACACAACAGGGATGTCCACTCTCACCGCTGTTGTTTAACATAGTATTGGAAGTTCTAGCATCAGTAATCAGAGAACAAAAGGAAATCAAAGGCATCAAAATTGGCAAAGATGAAGGTAAGCTTTCACTCTTTGCAGATGACATGATATTATACGTGGAAAATCCGATAGACTCCACCAGAAGTCTGCTAGAACTGATACATGAATTTAGCAAAGTTGCAGGATACAAAATCAATGTACAGAAATCAGTTGCATTCTTATGCACTAATAATGAAGCAACAGAAAGACAAATAAAGAAACTGATCCCATTCACAATTGCACCAAGAAGCATAACATACCTAGGAATAAATCTAACCAAATATACAAGATCTGTATGCTGAAAAGTATAGAAAGCTTATGAAGGAAATTGAAGAAGATATAAAGAAATGGAAAAACATTCCGTTCTCATGGATTGGAAGAATAAATATTGTCAAAATGTCAATACTACCCAAAGCTATCTACACATTCAATGCAATCCTAATCAAAATTGCACCAGCATTCTTCTCGAAACTAGAACAAGGAATCCTAAAATTCTCATGGAACCACAAAAGGCCCCGAATAGCCAAAGTAATTTCGAAGAAGAAGACCAAAGCAGGAGGCATCACAATCCCAGACTTTAGCCGCCACTACAAAACTGTAATCATCAAGACAGCATGGTATTGGCACAAAAACAGACACATAGACGAATGAAATAGAATAGAAGCCCCAGAACTAGACCCACAAACGTATGGCCAACTAATCTTTGACAAAGCAGGGCAGAATATCCAATGAAAAAAAGACTCTTTAACAAATGGTGCTGGGAGAACTGGACAGCAACATGCAGAAGATTGAAACTAGACCACTTTCTCACACCATTCACAAAAATAAACTCAAAATGGATAAAGGACCTGAATGTGAGACAGGAAACCATCAAAACCCCAAAGGAGAAAGCAGGAAAATACCTCTCTGACCTCAGCCGTAGCAATTTCTTACTTGACACATCCCCAAAGGCAAGGGAATCAAAAGCAAAAATGAACTAGTGGGACCTTATGAAGATAAAAACACAGCACAGCAAAGGAAACAACCAAGAAAACGAAAAGGCAACCAACAGAATGGGAAAAGATATTTGCAAATGACATATCAGACAAAGGGCTAGTATCCAAAATCTATAAAGAACTCACCAAACTCCACACCTGAAAAACAAATAATCCAGGGAAGAAATGGGCAGAAAACACGCATAGACACTTCTCTAAAGAAGACATCCGGATGGCCAACAGGCACATGAAAAAATGCTCAACATCGCTCCTCATCAGGGAAACACAAATCAAAACCACACTCACATATCACCTCACGCCAGTCAGAGTGGCCAAAATGAACAAATCAGGAGACTATAGATGCTGGAGAGGATGTGGAGAAATGGGAACCCTCTTGCACTGTTGGTGGGAATGTAAATTGGTGCAGCCACTCTGGTAAACAGTGTGGAGCTTCCTCAAACAATTAAAAATAGACCTACCCTATGACCCAGCAATAGCACTGCTAGGAATTTACCCAAGGGATACAGGAGTACTGATGCCTAGGGGCACTTGTACCCCAATGTTTATAGCAGCACTCTCAACAATAGCCAAATTATGGAAAGAGCCTAAATGTCCATCAACTGATGAATGCATAAAGAAATCGTGGTTTATATACACAATGGAGTACTACGTGGCAATGAGAAAGAATGAAATATGGCCCTTTGTAGCAATGTAGATGGAAACGGAGAGTGTTATGCTAAGTTAAATAAGCCATACAGAGAAAGACAGATACCGTATGATTTCACTCTTATGTGGATCCTGAGAAACTTAACAGAAACCGATGGGGGAGGGGAAGGAAAAAAAAAGAGGTTAGAGTGGGAGAGAGCCAAAGCATAAGAGACTGTTAAAAACTGAGAACAAACTGAGGGTTGATGGGGGGTGGGAGGGATGGGAGGGTGGGTGATGGGTATTGAGTAGGGCACATTTTGGGATGAGCACTGGGTGTTGTATGGAAACCAATTTGACAGTAAATTTCATATATTAAAAAAAATAAAAATAAATAAAAAATAAATAAAAATTAAAAAAAATAAATAAAATAAAATATGTTAAATCAAAAAAAGATAAATAAAATGATAGTGTCAAAACCCTTTAATGGACCATGACCATGTGAGTGTGCTATTAAGATTTTTTTCCTTGTTTGATTTATGTGTTAGTTAACATGTTGGTTTTAGAAGTAGAATTCAGTGATTCATCACTTACATATAACACCCAGTGCTCATCACTAATGCCGTCCTTAATACCCATCACTCATCTAGCCAATCTTTCACCTACCTCCCTCTATCAACCCACATTTGGTTCTCTATCATTACGCGCCTCCTTTTCTTCTCTTCCTCACCTTGACATTTGTTAACTTCCACATACAGGTGTAGTCGTGTGATCTTTGTCTTTCTCACATGGGCTCATTTCAGACCTGAAGCAGAACCTAAGGCTAACCCTCACACTGACACTTAACATCAACTGAGCCTTCTGTGTACATCTTTGCACTGCCATAAGATAAGCCTTTAACATTTTCCTTGCCCTAACCATAACCCTAGCCATGGCCCAGACCCTACCTGGGCTTGAATGCTAGGTCTGAGGTGACAACGGATGTGGAACACATGACTGACCCTAGTTGCTTAGCCAAGTCCATAAGAGGAAATGGTGCCATTTGCAAAGACCACCACGGAGCCAGAATGTATGATTCTGGATGAAAACCCTTTCCTAGAACACAAAATCAGCCTAGCCCTTTACCCCAAACCAAACCCTGATGGGCATCTGGACACGAGGGCTCAAATGAGCACTCTGTGTAGGTCTTTGCACTGCCAACGGATAGGACTTTGTGACTGTCCATTGCCTAACCCTAATCCTAGGCATCGCTCTGTCCTTACTTGGGCCTGAGTGCTAGTTCCAAGGACACAACTGAATTGAGCCACATGAATGATGCAGAATGACTTGGCTAGGAACAAAGAAAGATGCAGTGCCATTTTCAAGGACCAGAATGGAAGTTCCAGCCTGCAGCTTTGAGAGCAGGATTCTGAGCAAAATCCTAACTGTAGACCCAACAATCAGACTAGCCCTTGAACGGAGACCATGCCTGTAGCAAATCCTGACTTTTGTCCTCAACCCAGCCCTCCAGATAGGGTTCTGCACTCCTGGAGGGAGTCACTCTTGGAGGGAAAAATTGACCCCTACAAACTTCCAGGCCCTAAACCTAACCCTAACCCTAGTCATGACTATCCCTACTGAGACCTGGATTTCAGCTCTGAGACAACAAGGACTTTGTGACACAAGACTGATGCAAGATTACTCAGTCAGGAATAGAAAAGGAAGTTGTGCTGTGCAACAACTGGAATGGAGCTGGAGCGAAGGATTGTGGGAACATATCCAAATCTAACCCTCACCATCACCTTATAGGCCTCAGAACACAATCCATAGGTCCCACCCACATGTAACACTCGCCCTCATCAGCCCTTCGGGGCGTGCTCTGCACTACTGGCAAAGAGGTCACTACCATCCCCCGGTCACGACCATCTCCCAGTTCCTAATGCTAACATTTAAAAACTATTTTCTCCCTGGGTGTCATTCACAGTGAGTGACCCAGAGAAATATCCTTTCCTTTAAGTTGGGGAATCTGGCCAAGTCCTTAGGTCTCTGCCATAGGTTGGGACACACGACCCATTATTTTTTGTTTTTCAGAAGTATGCTGACAATGGGAGGCATAGGGTCCTTGAAGGTTCCCAGCAGAGTGTCCATGAGTAGGCAATGCCAGGGTTTGGGAGGGAGCTTGCCTTACTTCTGGTTGAAGGAGAAACTATTTTAGACATTTCATTCCCAGATTTATCCTAATCTCCTCTGTAATGTAGAAGCTTGGCCTTCCTTATAGCCCTGCCCATCCATTTTCTGTTTTCATAACTAGGTCATGGAATTCAACCAGGTGGTACTGGTATGTCAGCCACACAGCCACTTCCAGGATTTGTGATGGACTACCACTCTGGTCCTGTGCTATGTGAGAGCAATCAGTTCCTTCATACCAGAGAAGAATCACCCTCCTGTCCATGAGTGCCTGTTGCTTGACTGGCCCAGGTAGTCTCTGTGATGGGTAGCCAGGTTGCCTCCCTCCCCTGGTTGATTGAAATGTCTTCATCCTCTAAGACAGATGGATCAGGCATGCACAGCAGACTGCAGGACAATTCAACCCAAAAAAGCCTTACAAGGAATACTGCACCATGACTTGGTTAAAAAAAAAAAAGCACCCTTGGCAGCACTGTTACTAGTGAATCACTTCCTTGAGGGTAAGGGCATAAAAAGGAGCAAAGGTCAGGATCCTTACTTCTTGTTCTGAAAGAAAAGTGCAAGCCTTTTGCAAAATGAGCACCCAGGTGTAGGCAATGTATGTTTCCTTTGCCTCTGCTCACAGGTGTTTCTTACTATAGACAACAACTTTTCCAGAGATTGTGTTATGTACCTCCTTGCCAGCTTCATTCTGATCTTCTTTGTAATGAAGCACTTTGGACCTCTGTGTATTTCCCTCCTTTTTCTCTTTTTTCAAACTAGGATCTTGCTGGAGTCCATTCAGAATCAGTGTCTCAGAGCAATATCTTCCACTTTAAACTGAGGAGTCTGGCTGAGTCATGGTGACTCTGGCATAGACTGGCAACAGTACCTCTTGTAACTTCCCATGATATCTCTGTTGACAATGAGAGGAATAGGGCATATGAAGGTGCCAAGGTGTGTATGGGTGGATGGGTGTAGGAGGTCCCAGAGGTTTGGGGAGAGACTGGCCTTACACATGCAGCAAAGAGAAATGAAGGTATATACATGCCCAGCATTACCCATTCCCATCTGTAATGTAGATCATGGCCTCCTTTGTAGCCATTCCCACAAATTTGCTATTTTCTAAGTCCTTGGTCACATTCAGGGGCGATTGGTCTTCCACTCACTTCACACAGCAAAGCCCACAGATTGGTGCTAAACTCCCACTCTGTGAGAGCAAACAGTAACTTTCTGTGTGAGAGCAAACAGTAACTTCAAATCAAAGGAAGGATGGCCTTCTTGTCCCTGAGTGCTTGGTGCTTGGCCAACTCTGGTAAGTGCGGTGAAGGACAGAAATGCCTTCATTCTGAGTTGAACATAATTCCTATATGCACACTATGCTTCAGGACCTGGTCAGAACTGAAAGGGCCCTTTCAAGAACTACTGCATCAGTTCCAGGCTCCAAACACTTGATCACCAGCTATGTGCAGGAACCCCTTACCTCTAAATCAATGTTGATTCTATTTAATAATGGGAAGCACAGGAAAAACCACCAAATCCAGCTTTTCCTGTTTGTTAGTGAACAATACATAACTCCTGAAGAATTTCACTCTTGGGTGTTGTCAATGGAGTTTTCCTTTTACACTAGCCCTCAGGTCTTTCTTGTGCCCCAGACAGCCAGCCTGCCAGGAGATAGAAGCAGGCACTTAATTCTAGCTTTAGCCCATTTTCTTCTGTAATGAAGACCTTTGATCTTCAGATTGCATATTTGCATTGTATTGCTTTAAAAAAAAACTAGGTTGTACCTGGGAGCCATTCAGAGCAAGAGCCTCAGAAGGATGTACCCTATTTACACTAAAACTTTCCAGAATCCATGGATCTGTGTCGGAAACACAGGGCAGGTCCAACCATTGGTGTGGAGTTCCCAGTCAGTTCCTGAGCCAATTGACAGCTCAGAGATAATTCTGTCTGGTAATTTCCAGACAGAAGCAGGTCCTTCTGTCCCTGGGGGCTTGGTGCTTAGTCATCTAGAGTCATAGCAGGGATGGGTAACCAGCTGGCCTCCCTCCCCTGGCTGACAGAGGTGCCTTCATCCTGAAGAGTAGATGGTTCATGCATGTGTACTCTGACTCAGGCCATGGTTAGTGCCCAAAGGGACTTCAAAGTGAACATTGGATCCAGGCCCTGTTCTAACCACTTGACCATCATCCAGGAGTCACAAACAGCCACAGCTTTAGCACTGCCGCCTGTCCTCTAATTGGAAAGGTCAAGAAACAGGCCCAAATACAGGGCTTTCCCTCTTTTTCTGAAGGAAGAATGCAGACCCTTTGCTGACAGGGCTCCCGGGTATAGCCTGTAGGGGGCCCTCTTCACAAAAGTCCACATGTCCTGCCTATTCCTGAGAGAAACAGCTTGCAAGGAGTTGGCACTGGTCACTTCATTCTCCACATGATCATTCCTCATTCCTAGTGAAGCACTCTGGCCTTCTGTGGATCCATTTTCACCCTTTTGCTCTATATTCACTAGGTCCTCTCTGAGGTCCATTCCATGTAGTCTCTCAGAGGAATATCCTTGGCATTCAGCTGGAAACCCTCATCTCATCCTTGTGACTATATGATCGGTTTGGCCACAGGACCCTGGAAAGTTGATGTCTAAAATATGCAGGCACTCAGAGGCATAGAGCATTGGAAGGCCCAGGTTAGAACATTTGCACTTAGGCTGGGCCAGAGGACTGGGAAGGGTGCTAGACTCCTTTCTTGGCTGAGGGGACATGAAGTTACACAGCCCCTTTCCAAATTGTTCCCATTCTCATTGGATATTTGGAACTTTGGCTCTCCTTATGGACACTCCTTTCCCATGGTTCTTTGTATAACTATTTCCCTGTTTAGATGTAGGAATCATAGAGCTGCTACTCACTCAACCCGTTTCTAGCAATAGATTTTCAGACAAGTCTGCCCATGCTGGAGGTGGGGCCCAAGCCCGGAAGCCCAACCAGTACTAGTGAGACCACTTGCACTTACTCAGTCTTGGATTTACCTTCCATCTAGGGCACAGATGGACCACGGGACCACAGGTATCATTATTCAGTGCAGATCACCACCAAGTGAGATTTCTGGGTCAGGTGCAAAGGCATGAACAGCCCTGTGCATCAGGCAGTGCCATAGCAGCCTCAGTGGCCCAGCAAAACCACTTGTGCTCCTGGTGTGGCAAACATGGCACTGGCCTGTGCAGTGCTGTCCTGCATTAGCATACTCAACAGTAGCCACAGTGACATTTCTGGCTAGCATGACTAGGCCCACAACCTCCCCAAAGTCCATGGCAGAAGGCAGAGACTGGCAGATAGGGGTGAACCCAGGAGAGCAGCACCTGGTCTTTGCCTCCTTACCAGCTCACTTCTCCCATCCCACGTTTGGAAGATTAACATTTTCTCACATGTGTACCCTGATATGAAATGGATAAGTATGATATGATGTGGTGAAGAAATCCAGGGATATTCTATAATGAGGATGTTATGAGTCAAGATGCTGCCCAGTATGCAATATTCCTGGAAGAAATGCAGACGGTGGTACTAGAGCTGGGATGCCTTGTCTATTCACATATCATTAGTGTTGCACTGGTTTAAAATAAATAGATGTTGCCCTGGGAATCATTCAGTTACTGTAACAAATGTCCATTTTATAGTTATTTTGTCTTTTCAAGATGCTTGAAACCTGAGAGGTTCTGAGGATATTCCATGGCAAAACAAAAACAAAAACACAGTTCTGTGAAACTCAGGCAGAGATGAACCATCACGCAGGGAAAACTACCCTGCTGAAGAGCCAGGGGCCCTTAGGCCAAACATCTGCCAAAGTCACAATAGCTAGACCAGAATCCCCAGGTCAGGGCCCACGATATGACAGTAAAAGTTAAAATAGAGTAAAGGGGTGAAAATGGTTAGAGGGAGGGCCACAGTTCTGTATAAGGGATAATGAAGTGACATGACTAGCAGTCTTCCCTAGCTCTCTGACTGACTCAGGAAGGAGAAACACCTGTTGGCTTTGGCAAATGGTTGGATACATAAGTTCCACCTGTAGGCCTTGTCAGCAAGAAGCCTGCCCAGATTCTTCTTTCAGAATTAGTGGGAAAGACTTGTATCTGCGTAGGTGTCCTGCCCTTGCCATCAGTACATAGGGGTAGCAGTGATACAACTGTAGGAGGGCTGGGCTCCCCGATGATGGAAGTGTTTGGAAGCAGGTCTTGTTGCAGGATTCCATCCAAAGGTACTTTCTGTGGTGAGCAGATCCTGGACCATCCTGCCCACATGAAAACCTGCTGTTCTTCAAAATGAATGGATCTCCATTAGTGAGGGAAGGGAGGCCAACTGGATACCCATGCTTATGCATACACTACCCAGCTAAGCAACATAATGTGTTCATGGAGAGAAGGGCCAGATTTCATCCGGGATAATAGACCCATATACCTTCAATTTCCTCAGGAACTGACTGGGAAACTGGCACCATTAATACAGCCATGGCTCCTGGAACATGAATGGAGAACTAGCTAGGGAAGCAGCCTTGGGATGTGCGTGAGTACAAGCAGTGCCAAGATCTGCATCTCCAAAGGGCTGGCGTCCATCAATGATAAAGATATCTTTCTTAATAACTCTCAATCCAGACAGGAGGCCAGGTCCATTCCTAAAACCTCTGGCTTACCTTACACAAAAGCATTCTCCACCGGCCACCTACAGATGCTCTA
Source organism: Neofelis nebulosa (assembly GCF_028018385.1). Classification (NCBI taxonomy): domain Eukaryota; kingdom Metazoa; phylum Chordata; class Mammalia; order Carnivora; family Felidae; genus Neofelis; species Neofelis nebulosa. The sequence continues at coordinate 53,459,490 of NC_080800.1, forward strand.
GGCCTGGTGATGTCCACAATTTCTGAAACCCAACCACAGGATGTCTGTGGCCAAACCTATTGCACACTCGCCAGGATTGCACCAGACTCCCAGCTTAAAAGGAAAGTACATGATTCTGAGTGAAGAGATCTGAAACAATTCGAGGGAGACTCTTGTTTCTAAGGAAAAGAAATTATTTACTATAGCTATAAACGCCTACTAAGCAACAAGAGCTCAGGGACATGAGAATCAATTGTCCTCTGGGACATCAGACACACACAACCCTCCACTGGCTCAGGAACTGACTGGAAACTCACAATCATAGTAACTCAGTTGTCTAAGGGAGTTTCACATGGTCTCAGTGTGTGAAGTGAGACCAAATTAGAAAATCAGCAATGGGAGAGGAATGACTACAAGGTGTGTCAAAGCTATCCATTCAAATGGGCATGGGTGAAATCGAGGAAGGAGACCTCTAATTTCCCTTCCTTTTGTCCCACAAAGGAGGCAGGATTCACCACTAGCCTCTGGCTGTCTACCCACAAGCATTCTCCCTGGGCACCTTCACACACCTTAGGTTTGGGGGAGGCCACATCATTCTGAAACCAAATTGAGAAAGACCCAATGCAATATCTCTGTTACTATCAAAAGGACACCACAAAACCTGCAAACTGAAAAAAGAGGATATTACTCTAAGACTCTGTTTGGAATAGTCTCCATGCAAACCCTCTTTCATCAAAAGGACAAAGGGGTTGCGGTGGAGACACACACTGCCAGAGTTGTTCATCACACATGAGACTTGGAGAATGTTGAGAATGAAGTATCCAGTTCAGTCTCCTATCAACTGGGTTGTATCTGGAATAAGAAACACCTGTGGTTTTAGCCACCAGAGCCCCCTGAACAACTATACCTGAGAGCTCTGTCAGCATGAAGCCTGCATTCTTTCTTTGGGAGCCAGTGGTTTCTGGTTTGTTCTATCATTGCCACATTTCCCATCAGTTGAGGAAGTTAGCAGTGCTTGAGTTGTACCTATTGGGTTCTGAGGGCTTTTGTTCAAGAATCTGCAACAAGGACTTGGTTCCCGAATTCCTGGCAAGGGCTCTTCCAATGCTGACCCCTCCTCATTCATACTGCCTACGTTCAAACTTTGTGCTTCTCATAATGAAGGCAACTGAGTCATCCAGTTCAGGGAGGCAAGTTGGCTCCCCTTCACCCTCCATAGTACAGCAGGCCAAGCACCAAGCCCCTAGGGACTAAAGACCTTGTTTTCTTTGGTAGAGGAGAGCCTGACAACTCTCACTGAAACACAGGAGCAGAGTAAGAGTTTGAAGCCAACCCAGTAATGCCAGCTGAGTGAGTGATGGCTACATGGTCACTATGAGTGAAAAAATATAAATTGTCAGAAATACAGCAAGGGTAAGGAAGTGCACACCAGGTAGGTCAAATCTAGACATTTCAGAAGATGTTTTGCATCATTTGCCCTTGGTCCAGAAGGAAGCCAGCTCCCTGCCCACGTCTCTGGCTCAGCCCACACACAAAACATACTCAGTTGGTCTGCTTCAAATGCCCTGGGCCTCTGAATGACCACATAATTTGAAACCCAGTGAATTAACAAAGATAGAGCCCCATGGCAAAACCTCTCCCCCAGTCACAAGTACTTGACCATAATCCCAGATGGAAGGCCGAGGATAAGACTCTTGAGACACTGACTCTGAACAGATCGTGAGAAGAACCTTGTTTCTAAAAGAGAGCAACGATGTGTCAAGGTGGATACGGAGGGCCGGACTTCTTCAGACCTTGGATGAGGAATTCTATTGGGAATGGAGTGCCCAGCACCAGCTACTGGCAATCTGGCCCCAAGAAGAAACACCAGAGGGATTAGGCAAAGGGGCCCTCTAGTGTCTCCATCTGGGAGCCCTTGCTCCCAGGCCGGCCTTCTTCCTTCAGAAGGACCTAGAAAGCCCTGGGACTTGTCTGATTTTCTTGCTATTCCCATCATTGAATGGAGTAGGCAGTGAAAGTGTTGTATCTGGGAGCTTCCACCATCTGTGGCCCCAAAGTGTGAAGAGGGCTTCCTGTGAGTGCTTTTTATGTGCTGACTAGCTTCTGGAGCCTACTGTTCCTGTGTGAACTATTTTTTTGAATGAAAATACCTCAATCTGTCAGAGCAAGGAGGCAATCTGTCTCCACTCCCCCCCCCCCACCCCTTGCAACAAACAGCCAAGCACCAAGCTCAGGAGTAGGTGGGATATTCTTTGGGATATCCTAAGCTCATAGTTGTTATTGAGCATGGGACACAGTGGGAAGTCCACGCCCATCCCTGGGCACCTGCTGAGTTAATGCCAGCTCCATAGCTCTTAAGGTTGAATGAAGAGGCAGTCAGAAGCACAAGAATGGCTTCAGCCAGGACCAAAGGTATTCAATATTTCCATCCAATGAGAATGTGATCAGTGTGGAATGGAGATGCTTATCTTCCTTTCCCATAGTCCCAGCAAGGAAGCCAGCTCCCGCTGATATCTTTTACCTGTCCTCCCCACAAACAATTCTCAACTGGTCCCCTTCTGATGCCCAGAACTCTAGATGTCCATGTAGTCCTGAAACCAAGAGGCCTGGGTTCCTTTGGCTCCACCTGTACAACAGTCATAAGTGCTGGTCCCCATTGGACATCTGTAAGCCAGAGATAGTACTCTGAGAGACTGAATTTGTAGGGACCCCAAGACGAACCCTCATGGATGATAAAGCAAGGTCATGAAACTGGAAACACCGAGGGCCAGAGTTCTTCATGTTTAGAAGAACCTGACTAGCACAATGTATTCAGAAGCTGGCTTTCTGAGGACTCACAAAAACCTTTGTGGGCATTTACTACAGGAGTGCTCCAAACAATGCTTATTTGGGCCCTGTGAACAAAAGACCCACCTTCTCCCTTGAGAAACAGAGGGTAACTATGGCTACTGGTGTGCTTCTGCCCATCGTATCCATCAAGAGAGGCATCAGAGTTTCTGAGTTATGCAGAAGGTGCTTCCATGTAAAGATCAAGAGGCAGGAATGAGGCCTTGGTGTAGTGTATATTCAAAAGGCTTTTGGGTCACTGATCAGGTCATGAAGCATGCTGAACATGCACAGACTGTTTTTCTTAAGGAGGGTAGCTCCATCCATTAGGGTAGGGGTCCATATGGCTACCCATTCCCATGATACTGTAGCCGACCCAGCACCTAGGGCTCAGAGACAGAGGGCTAGGTGTCCTCTGGGATATCAAACTCTGAGAGCACTGAATTGGCTCAGGAAAGCCGTAGAAAGACATGTCCACACCAGGGACCTTGGTTGTTGTAGGGGACAGACACAGGGTCTCTGTGTGTGAACTGAGATTTAGCTGGGAAAGCAGAAATGGGAGAGGAATGACAACAAATAAGGTGAGTCAAAGCTGTGTATTCAAACTGGATGGGGGACAGTGAGGAAGGAGACTACCAACTTCACTTCCCCATATCCCACACAGGAGGCAGGATCCACCCCCAACCTCTGGCTTAGCCAACCTGCAAGCATTCTCCCTGTGCACCTGCACACACCCTGGGTTTTGAGAGGGCCACATCATTCTGAAACAAAATTCAGAAGGGACCAAAGTAACACCTCTATCACCATGACAAAAGCACCACCAAGCTCCCAAGCTGAAAGAAGATAATATTACTCTGAGGCCCTGTCTTGGAATAATTTCCATGCAAACCATCTCTCATCAAAATTGCGAAGGCGTGGCAATGGATACACACATTGTCAGAGTTTTTCATTACACAGGATTTGTAGAAAGTTGAGATTGAAGTACCAAGTGCAGTCTCCTATCACCCAGGTTATATCCAGAATAGGAAATGTCTGTGGGCTTATGCCAAGGGAGTCCTCTGAGGGACTACACCTGGGGACCTTGTCAAAAAGAAGCCTGCGCTATTTCTTAAGGAGTCAGGGATTTCTGGCTTGGTCTATCCCTGCCACTCTTGCCATCAGTTGATGGAAGCAGCTGTGTTTGAGCTCTAGCTATTGGGTTCTGAGGGCTCTTGCTCAGGAATCTGCAACAAGCACTTGGTTACCTAAGTCCTGGCAAGGGTTCTTCCAATACTGACCCCCTGCCTGTTCCTACTGCCCATGTGCAAACTGGTTGCTTCTCAGAATCAAGGCACCTCAGTCATCCAGGTCAGTGAGGTAAGCTGGCTCCCCTTCACCCTCCATAGCACAGCAGGCTAAGCACCAAGCACCCAGGGATTCAAGGCCTTCTTTCCTTTGGTAGAGCAGAGCCTGATAGCCATCACTAAGCACAGGAGCAGAGTGGAGTTTACAGCCTACATAGGGACACCAGCTGAGTAATGGCTCCATGGCTCCTATGGAAGAAAACAGTAAATTGTCAGGAATACAGTAAGGGATGGATATTGGTGCCAGGTGGGCCAAAGCTAAATATTTCCAGTGGGAATGGGGATCCACTTGGAAAGAAGATGTCTTGCTTCATTTGCCCTCAGCCCAGAAGGAGACCAGCTCCCTACCCAAATGTCTGGTCCGGTCTACACACTAAATATCCGCTGCTGAGTCCCTTCAAATGCCCTGGGCCTCTTAATGGTGCTTACTTATGAAACCCAGTGAATGAAAGAAGAAGGATTCCTGTGGAAAAACTTGCCCCCAGTCACAGGACTGGACCAGGCTCCCAGGAGGAAGGCAGAGGATAGGACTCTTAAGACACTGATTCTGAATGGATTGCAGGAAGAACCATGTTTCCACAAGAGATCAAGGATGTGTCAAGGTGAATAAGGAAGGCCAGAGCTCTTCAGAGCTTGTAAGAGGAATTCTATGGAGATGGGAATGCCCAGGCCCTGTTCCTGACAACCTGGGTGTAAGAAGAAGACCAGAGGAATTAGGCAAAAACACCCTCTAGAGTCTCCATCTGAGAGCCCTGTCAGCACTAGGCCTGCCTTACTCCTTCAGAAGGACCTAGAGAGTGCTGTGACTTGGTGTTCTTTCCATGCTTTCCCCATCATTGAATGGAGTGAGCAGTGACAGTGCTATAGCTGAGAGGTGCCCCTAGCTGTGGTTCCAAAGTGTGGAAAGTGGCATTGGTGTCATCTTCCTGTAAAGGGGTCTTTCTGTATGACCAACTTCTGGAGCCTACTGCTCCTGTATGAACTGTCTGCTTTTCATAAGGAAGGCACTTCAATCAGGCAGAACATGGAGGCAAGCTGGCTCCCTTCACCCCACTCCTTGCTACAGACAGCCAAGTACAAATCTCATGAAAAGGAAGGTTATTCTTTTTGGGGATATCTTATCCTCATGGATGTTACTGACCACGGGAACCAGGGAGAAAATGATGCCCATACCTGTGTGCCTGCTGAGTGGGTGCCTGCTCAGTGGATCCTAAGGGTGAATGAAAAGGCAGTCAGAAACACAGGAATGGAGACAGAATGGCTACAGCCATGACAAAAGTGTGTTCAATGTTTCCATCCAATGGGAATGTGATCAGTGTGGAATGGAGATATTTATCTTCATTTCACCTAGACCCAGCAAGGAAGCCAGCTGCCCACTCTTACATCTGGCCCAGCCAGATGCAAAATGAAAAATCTCTATCACCATCACTAGCACACAACCAAACAACCAAGGTGAAACAAGAGGATGTTACTCTGGAACACTGTCCTGGAATAGTGTCCGTGCAAACCCTCTTTCATCAGAAAAGTTCAGGAATGGCAATGGAGACACCCACTGCCAGAGTTCTTCACCACACATATTTGGAGAAAGTTGAGAATGAAGTACCCAACGCTGTCTACTATCAACTAGGTCATATCCAGAATAAGAAGGCCTGTGGGATTAGACCAAGGGGGCCCTCTGAAGATCTACACCTGGGAGCCCTGTCAGCAAGAAGCTGGCCTTCCTTCTTAAAGAGCCAGGTATTCCTGGCTTGGCCTATCCCTGCCACGTTTGCCATAAGATGAGGGAGGCAGCAGTGTTTGAACTGTAGCTATGGGGTTCTGAGGGCTCTTGCTCAGGAGTCTGCAATAAGGACTTGGTTCCCTAATTCCTGGCAAGGGCTCTTCCAGTGCTGACCCCTCCTAGTTCCTACTGCCCATGTGCAAACTGCTTCTCTGAATGAAGGCACCTCAGTCATCCAGGTCAGGGAGGCAAGCTGGCTCCCCTTCACCCTCCATAGCACAGCAGGTCAAGCACCAAGCACCCATGGACTCAAGGTCTTCTTTCTCTTGGTAGAGCAGAGCCTATTAGCTCTCACTGAACATAGGAGCAGAGTGGAAGGTTGCAGCCTAGCCAGGGTGGCCAGCTGAATTAGTGATGGCTCTGCGGCACCTAAGGGAGAAAAACATACACTGTGAGACACAAGGCAAGGGACAAGGGTGCCATGTTGACCAAAGCTCAACAGTTATTATGAGAATGGGTATCCACTTGGAAAGACGGCTTTCTTCACATGCCTCTTCCCAGAATGAGGCCTTCTCTATGCCCAAATCTCTGGCCTAGCCTAAACACCAGACATCCTCCACTGGTCCCCTTCTTATCTCTGGGCTCTGAATGGCTGCATATTTCTGAGGCCCAGTGAATTTATAACGAAGTAGCCCTGTAGCAACGTCTCTCCCACTGTCTCAAGTACTGCATCAGACTCCCAGGTGGAAGACAGGTGCTAGACCCTTGAGACACTGATTCTGAATGGACTGTGAGTAGAGCCTTGTTTCTACAAGGGAACAAAGATGTGTCAAGGTGGATAAGGAGGTCCAGAGATCTTCAGAGATTCAAAGGGCTATTCTATGGAGAAGGGAGTGCCCCACACCAACTCCTGGCAACCTGGCTGGCTGTAAGAAGAAGAGGAAACAACAGAGGGCTAAGGCAAAAGTGCCCTCTAGAGTCTCCTTCTGGGAGTTCTTTTAGCAACAGGACTGCTTTCTTCCTACAGAAGGGCCTATAGAACCCTGGGACTTGGTTTGCTTTTGTTGCATTTCTCATCATTGAATGGAGTGAACAGTGACAGTGTTGTAACTTGGAGGTTCTCAGAGCTGAGGCTCCAGATTGTGGGCAGGGACATTGGTGCCTCTTCAGTACAAAGCTTTTTCTGTACTGACCAGCTTCTGGAGCCTACTTCTCCTGTGTGAATTGTCAGCTTTTCAGCAAGAGGGCATCTCAATCAGGCAGGTCAAGGAGGTGAGTTGGCTCCCCTCCACCCTGCTCTTGGCTACAAACAGCCAAGCACCAAAGTCAGGGATAAGAGGGCTATTCTTTGTGATATCCGATGCTCATGGCTGGTACTGAGCCCAGGACTGAGTGTGAAGCCGACGCCTGTCCCTGGGTGCCTGCTTAGTGAGTGCCAGCCCCAAGGCTCTTAAGAGGGAATGAAGAGGCAGTCAGAAACACAGGAAGGGAGAGGGTATGGCTGCAGCCAGAACGAAAGGGCAATCAATATTTCCATCAAATGTGAATGCAAACATGTGGAATGGAGATGATTATCTTCATTTCCCCTAGGAGCACCAAAGGGACCAGCTTCCCACTAATATGTCTGGCCCAGCCTCCACACAAACAGCTATTACCTGGACCTCTTCCAAAGCCCTAGTGGTCTATATGTCCATGTAGTCCTAAAACTAATGGGCCAGGGACCCTTTGGCTTCAAAGTCCCAAAGTCACAAGGGCTGGTCCCATTGGACATCTGCAGCCAGATATAGTACTCTGAAAGACTGAGTTTTTATGGACCTGAAGATGAACCTTGATGGGTGATAAGGCAATGTCATGAGAGTGGATGCACTGAAGGTCAGAGTTCTTCATGTTTAGAAGAACCTGTCCAGCACAATGAATGTGTAATGTGCCTTGGTCAGGAACCACAAGAACCATTGGGATCTTTGGCTACAGGAGTTCTCCACAAGATGCCCTTTGGAGCGCTGTGAGCAAGAAACCCACATTCTCCTTTAAGAAATAGAGGGGGGTGGAGCCTGAGTGAATCAGTTTGATGCCGACTTCAGCTCACGTCATAATCTCGCTGTTCTTGGGTTCGATCCCCACGTTGAGCTCTGTGCTGAATGCTTGCTCTAAGCCCAGAGCCTGCTTCAGACTCTGTGTCTACTTCTCTCTGCCTGCCCCCGCTTGTGCTCTGTCTCACTCTGTCTCTCAAAAATAAATAAATGTAAAATTTTTTTTAAAGGAAATAGAGGGGAATTTTGGCTTCTGGTATGCTTCTGCCCATCATATTAATAAAGATGGGCAACGCTGGCTGTGACATATGAAGAATATGCTTCTATGTGATAAGATTGTGGGAACAAGGCCTTGGCGCTCTATGTATTAAAAAGCATTTTTGTGTGCTGATTAGGTCCAGGGTTATGGTGCATATGCACAAACTGTTTTCTCAATTGAGTGTAGCTCCCTCCATTAGGTGTAGGGTCCATGGGCTACCCATTTGCACGATACTGTAGCCTGCCCACCACCAGGGGCTCAGGGACACGGGGGCCAGCTGTCCTCTGGGACATCACCTCTGGGAGCCCTTCATTTGGTCAGGAAAGGCTTGTAAACTCACACTTCAACTGAGGACCTCGGTTGCTGTAGGGGACATACACAGAGTAGGGTAACCGTGTGAGAACTGAGACCAAGTTAGGAAAGCAGCAATGGGAGAGGAATGAGTACAAGGTGAGCCAAAGCTGTGCATTCAAATGGGCACAGGGGAAACTGAGGACAGTGACCATGACCTTCGCCTCACCTTGCCCCACACAGGAGATGGCAACCAACCACAACCATGGGTTTGCCTACCCATGAGCATTCTCCCTGGGCATCTTCACATACTCTGGGTATGGGGAGGGCCACAACATTCTGAAACAAAATTGAGAAGGGACTGATGCAATATGTGGGAGGCCGGGCCCTGGTGCCAGGCTGAGACTGGGTTGAGAAATGGTTCCCTGTTGACTCAGCCAAACCGGTGGTTCCCCCTCCCATTCCCCCACTTGCAAGGGCATACGAAAGCCTTGTCAAGGCTGAGAAAGTTAATTACTGAAGCCTATGGTCTGTAGGTGTTGGCAGCAATGTTACCTCCACTTTTTCTACCCCGGGTCAAATAGAAACAAACATGGGAACTGTGTTTTGCTAGCAATCTTATCAACAAGGTCTTGCTGTTACCCGTTTAGAAAATTCACAAGATACACAGAACTAAATGTTTTGGTTGGCAGCGATCATGTGAAACCTGTTTATTCTTAGAATGGCCTGACCCATAAGAGTCTTGATATAAAAGATTGTGTACAGCAACAATAAAGCCAGCACTTGGGCCATCAGCCCAGGGGACCCTCCTGTTCCCAAAACTGTCTTCTCTTCTCTCTTTTTTTTCTTACATTCCCCTACCCTCAGGACCCGGATCTTGGTGTTTGTTGCGCCGGCCGCAACAGCAATACATCTATCACCTCACAGGCACATCAACAAACCAACAAGCTGAAACAAGAGGATATTACTCTCAGACACTGTTCCAGAATACTGTCCATGCAAACTGTCTTTCATCAAAACAGGTCAGGAGTGGCAATGGAGACACACAGTGCCAGAGTTCTTTACCACACATGACATCTGGAGTAACTAGAGAATGAAGTACCCAACGCAGTCTCCTATCAACCAGGTCATGCCCAGAGTAAGAGGGCCTGTAGGCTTAGGCCAAGGGGGCCTTCTGAAGGACTATACATGGGAGCCCTGTCAGGAAAAAGCCTTCCTTCCTTCTTTAGGAGCCAGTGATTTCTGGATTGGTCTACCCATGTCATTTTTCCCATAAGTTGAGGGAGTCAGCACAGTTGGAACTGTAGTTATGGGGTTCTGAGGGATCTTGCTGAGGAATCTGCTACAAGAACTTGGTTCCCTCATTCCTGGTAAGGGCTCTTCCAATGCTGCCCCCCTCCTGGTTCATACTGCTTATTTGCAAACTGTCTGCTTCTCAGAATGAAGGCACCCCAGTCAACCAGGTCAGTGAGGCAAGCTGGCTCCCCTTTACCCTCCATAGCACATCAGGCCAGGAACCAAGTATGCAGGGACTAAAGACCTCATTCCTTTGGCAGAGCTGAGCCTGATAGCTCTCATTGAGCACAGGAAGAGAGTGGGAGATTGTGGCCTACCCAGGGGCTCCAGCTAAGTAAGTGTTGGCTCCATGGCTCCTAAGGGAGAAAAAATACATTTTCAGACACACAGCAATGGAAAGGAAATGGGCCCCAGGTGGGCCAAAACTGGACATTTCTAGTGGGAACAGGGATTCACTTGAACATAAGACTTGCTTCATTTGCCCTGAGTCCAGAAGGAGGTCAGCTCCCTGCCCAAGTCCCTGGCACAGCCTAGAAAGCAAACATCTTCTGCTGAGGCCCTTCAAATGTTCTCAGGCTCAGGATACCAGAATATTTCTGAAACCAAATGAATTAATGACGAAAGAGCCCAATGGGAAAATCTCACCCCCAGTCACAAGGACTGGACCACACTTCCAGGGGGAAGACCTAGGATAGGACTCTTGAGACACTGATTCTGAATGGATTGTGGGAAGAACCATGTTTCTACAAGAGATCAAAGGTGTGGCAAGGCGAATAAGGAGGGCCAGAGCCTTCAGAGATTGGAAGAGCAATTCTATGGAGACGGGAATACCCAGACACTGTTCCTGGCAACCTGGTTGTAAGAAGAACACCAGAGCGCTTAGGCAAAAACGCCCTCTGGAGTCTCCATCTGGGGGCCCTGTCTGCATCAGACCTTCTTCCTTCAGACAGACCTAGAGAGCCCTGGGATTTGGTTGGCTTTTGTTGCTTTCCCCATCATTGAGTGCAGTGAGTAGTGACAGTGCTGCAGCCCCCAGCTGTGGCTCCAAAGTCCGGAGAGAGGCATGGGAGCCCTCTTCCTGTAAAGGGTTCTTTCTCTGCTGACCGACTTCTGGAGCCTACTGCTCTTATAAGAACTGTCTGATTTTCAGAAGGAAGGCACCTTAATCAGGCAAAGCAAGGAGGCAATCTGGCTCCACTCCACCTACCCCTTGTTATAAACAGCCAACCACCAAGCTCATGGATACAAGAAGTATTCTACTTTGGGGTATCCTATTGTGATGGCTATAACCGAGAACGGGACTGAGTGGGAACCTGATGCCCCCCCCCAGGGTGCCTGCCGATGAGTGTCAGCTCCAATGGCTCCTAAGGGTGAATCAAGAGGCACTCAGAAACACATGGAGGCAGAGGAGATGGCTGCAGCCAGGACCAAAGAGCATTCAATATTTCCATCCAATGGGAATGCAATCAGTGTGGAATGGAGATGTTTATATTCATTTCTCCCAGGCCTCACAAGGGAGCCAACTCCTGGCCTATACTTCTGCCCGAGCCTCCCCATGCACAGCTCTTGGCTGGACCCCTTCTGATGCCCTAGGTCTCTGGATATCCATGTAGTCCTGAAACCACAAGGCCAGGGACTCTGGCTCCACCTGTCACAGAGTCACAAGGGCTGGTCCCCATTGGACAGCTGCAGCTGGTTATAGTACTCTAAAAGATTGAGTTTTTATGCACCCCAAGACAAACCTTGATGGATGATAAAGCAATTTTCTGAAACTGGATAAACAGAGGGCCAGTGTTCTTCATATTTAGAAGAACCTGACTAGCACAATGTAGTCACAATCTGGCTAGCACCAGAATCAAAAGAACTTTTGGGGTCTTTGGCTACAGGAGTGTTCCAAAAGATGCCCTTTGGAGCCCTGTGAGCAAGAGGCCCACATTCTCCCCTAAGAAATAGAGTGGAACTTTGAATTCTGGTGTGTTTCAGCCCATGGAATTGATAGAGAGTGTCAGCAGTGGCTCTGTGATGATATGAAGAATGTGCTTCCACGTGATGGTCAAGAGGTGGGAAAGGACATTGGTGTACTATTTATTCAAAAGCCTTTTTTGTGCTGATCGTGTCATGGAGCATGGTGTATTTTTGCAGAATGTCTGTTCTTCCGAGTGAGGGTAGCTCCATCCATTAAGGGCGGGGGTCCACATGACCCCCATTCCTACGATCCTGTTGCCTGCCCAGCACCAGGGGAGCAGGGACATCATGGTTAGCTCTCCTCTGGGACATCAGACTCTGAGAGCCCTGCATTGGGTCAGGAATGGCTTGGAAACTCACCTACAAACGAGGGATCTCGGTTGGTGTAGGGGACAGACATAGTCTGTCACACTGTATATTTAGGCACCTAACGCTAGGCCATTTCCTGGTGCTTCTACACAAGGGTTTAAGAATACTTCTGACTACGTATCCCCAAGAAGCTTTCTAAAACTCTCTTCCATTCATTCATGGCTACGTAATATTCCATTACGTGTGTGTGTGTGTGTGTGTGTGTATCACATCTCCATCCATTCCTCAGCCATTGGACATTTGAGCTGTTTCCATAATTGGCTATTTTTCATTGTGCTGCTAAAAACATTGTGGCACCTGTATCCCTTTGAATTGGTGTTTTTGTATCCCAAAAGGATTTACCCAAAGTAAATACGTTGTAGTGCAATTGCTGGACATAGGCAACTCTAAGTTTTCAAGGGTAAGTAAATTTTTTAGTTTATTTATTTGAGAGGGAGAAAGTGAGAGAGTGAGAGATGGGAAGGGGCAGAGAGAGACAGAGAGAGAATCCCAAGCAAACTCCATTCTTACAGTGCAGAGCCCAATGAGGGCTCAGTCCCATGACTGTGAGATCCTGACTTGAGTGGATATCAAGAGTCAGTCGTGTAACTGTCTGTGCCACCCAGGTGCTCCAGGGCAGTCCTATTCTTAATATTTGATGAAACTTTGTACTGTTTTCCAGAGTGGCTGCACCAGTTTGCATTCCTATCCACAGTGTAAGAGGGTTTCCCTTTCTCCCTATCCTTGCCAACACCAGTTGTTCCTTGTGTTGTGAACATTAGCCCTTCTGACAGACGTGTGGTGATATCTCATTGTAATATTGATTTGTATTTCCCTGATGAATGATGTTGAGCCTCTTTTCATGTGTCTTTGGGGAAAGGTTCACCTTGTGTGTTCCCCCCTGTGTGCTCCTCTCCCTCCCACACTTTCCTCAATGAGGCTCCCTCTCCTCTGCAGCACCCTTGATATGCTTCTCCCTTAACCCCCCCCCCCGTCTGAACTTCCTCCCTTTGATGTGGCTACTTCTCTCCCTGTAGCTGTGGACTTGGTTCTGTCCATCTTCAGGTTGCTTTATGGGGTATTCGGAATGATTTGCTGGTCATCTAGCTATGTGCAAAGGATGAGACTACATGGCTGCCAGGCTAACTCTCCCAACACACACTAATATAGAATGTTTCAACAAACTGCCAATGAGATGTATGTTAAAGGCTTCAGGAAAGACACTTGAGCAGTGTCATTTCAGGCAGTAAACCACAAGGTGTGGGTGGTGTCTGGTGAGTGTGTTGAGGTCTTGCGTACATGTGTGGTGTTGTGGTATATGTTTGGAGTGGTTGTGATTGAGTGCATGATCCTGTTCTGAATGGACGGTATGTATGGTGTGTATGTGGTTTGTGTCTGGTATGGCACTTGTGTGGTAGTGTGGTGGGTAAATGGTGTCAGTGGTTTATAGGTGGTGTATGTGTCTTTGTGTGTGCTGTAAGTGTGGTATATGTGTTGTGATTGTACTACATATATCATGCGTGAAGGCTCCACATATAATGTATGTTCGTCTGGGGTCATTGTATGGCATGTGTGTTTTGTATGTGGTGCATATGTGGTTTTGTGGTATGGCATATGGGTGGTTTGTGTAATATAATTGTGGTGTGTGTGGTGTGCGTAGTGTTTGTTTGTCATATATGTATGGATTATCATAGTGTGTTTATTGTAGATGTGGTATCTGTGTAGTAGAAATGTGTGTGTTATATTTTTGGCGTGTATGTGGTGTATATATGGAGTGCTTTTGTGTGGTATATGTGTTTAGGGTGTATATGTGTGTGTGTGTGTGTGTGTGTGTGTGGTATGTGTATTGTGTTTAGTAAACAGTGTGTAGAAGATATCTGTATGATGTGTATGTGGTGTGTCTGTGGTGAATGGGTGAAATGTTTGTGTGGTATTCATGGGTCATGCGAGGTACGTGTTTGTAATATCTGTCTCTGTTTTCGGTGTAGGAGTGGTGAAGCTGTGTGGTATATGTGTCACATTTGTGTCTATATATGCAGTGTGTGTGGTGTATGTGTAGTTTATATGTAGAGGAGGTGGCATCTATCTTCTGTATATGTGGTGTAGGTTTGGTGTGTATGGTGTAGAATGAGTTTGTGTGGTAGATGAGAGGTGGTTTGTTTGCAAATTGTGTGCTATATGTGTGTTGAGTGTGTTAATACTGCAGGAGGGTTATAGCTGGGTGTGTGGGGCATGTGTGTTCTGTTTTCGATATGTTTGTGGCATATGCATGGTGAGTGTCTGGTGTATATGAGGTGTGTGTAATGCATGTATGTGTACATGGTGTATATATGATGTAGCTGTGTATGTAGTACCAAGGTGACTAATGCAGTGTGCAAGGTGTGTGATATGTGCAGGGTGTGTGTGTATGTGTGATATAAGCGTCTTGAGTGTGCTCTATGTGTGGTCATGTGTGGTGTATTTTCAAAAAGGTATTGTTTGTGTGTTGTGTGTTTGTGTATTGTGGTATGTGTGATAGATGTGTGGTGTTTGTGTGTATTTTGTGTGTTGTGTGTTTGCATGTTAGCAGAAAGATAGTTTCCCCAAAGTTCAGTTTGACAGAGTTGAGTATATGGCACTTTTTGCATAGTCACCGCATAAGTTTTCAAAAACTTCTGAGTGAAACAAGATGTTAGTTAAAAGATGGTTTGCCCACAGTATTCTTTCACAGAGATGAGATATGGCACTTACCTTGTGGGCCCCACATATATTTTCAAACAGTTCTCAGTGAAACAAGATATTATTTGAAAGACTCTTTCAAATATCGCTACGTAGTGATACAAGATATTAATTGAAACATGTTTTCCTCAAAGTGCAGTTTGAAAGAGTTGAGAATAGGGCATCTTCTGCATAATCCATGCATAGGTTTTCAAACACTTCTGAGAGAAATAAGATGTTCATTAAAGAATAGTTTGCCCACAAAGTTCTTTCACAAAATTGAGTGTATGGTACTTTCTGCCTATGCCCCTCATTGTTTTTCAAACACTTCTTAGTGAAGCGAGAATTAGTTGAAAAAAATGCTTCTCCACAGTGTTGTTTCACAGAATTGAGTATATGGCACTTTCTGCATAGGCCCCACATAGGTTTTAAAACAGTTCTAATTTTGTGAAAGATGCTAGTTGAAAGATTGTGTCTTCACGGTATTTGTTCACAGGGTCGAGTAAATGTCACCTTTCACACCATTGCAATGGAAATAATCAAGAAAACTAAAAGGCAACCAACGGAATGGGAAAAGATATTTGCAAATGACATATCGGACAAAGGGCTAGTATCCAAAATCCATAAAGAGTTCACCACACTCCACAGCCGAAAAACAAATAACCCAGTGAAGAAATGGGCAGAAAACATGAATAGATACTTCTCTAAAGAATACATCCGGATGGCCAACAGGCACATGAAAAGATGCTCAACGTCACTCCTTATCAGGGAAATACAAATCAAAACCTCACTCAGATATCACCTCACACCAGTCAGAGTGGCCAAAATGAACAAATCAGGAGACTATAGATGCTGGAGAGGATGTGGAGAAACGGGAACCCTCTTGCACTGTTGGTGGGAATGCAAATTGGTGCAGCCGCTCTGGAAAACAGTGCGGAGGTCCCTCAGAAAATTAAAAATAGACCTACCCTATGACCCAGCAATAGCACTGCTAGGAATTTACCCAAGGGATACAGGAGTACTGATGCATAGGGGCACTTCTACCCAATGTTTATAGCAGCACTCTCAACAATAGCCAAATTATGGAAAGAGCCTAAATGTCCATCAACTGATGAATGGATAAAGAAATTGTGGTTTATATACACAATGGAGTACTACATGGTAATGAGAAAGAATGAAATATGGCCCTTTGTAGCAACGTGGATGGAACTGGAGAGTGTGATGCTAAGTGAAATAAGCCATACAGAGAAAGACAGATAGCATATGTTTTCACTCTTATGTGGATCCTGAGAAACTTAACAGAAACCCATGGAGGAGGGGAAGGAAAAAAAAAGAGGTTAGAGTGGGAGAGAGCCAAAGCATATAAGACTCTTAAAAACTGAGTACAAACTGAGGGTTGATAGGGAGTGGGAGGGAGGGGAGGGTGAGTGTGGGTATTGAGGAGGGCACATTTTGGGATGAGCACTGGGTGTTGTATGGAAACCAATTTGACAATAAATTTCATATATTGAAATAATATTAATAATAATAATAAATCTCCTGAAATCATTATTTGACTGTATGCTAATTTGGATGTAAGTTAAAAGAATAAAATTAAATATAAAACAATAGAGACAGAGAGACACAGAGCATTAGTGGGGAAGGGAAGAGAGAGAGGGAGACACAGAGTCCAATGCAGGCTACAGGCTCTGAGCTGTCAGCACAGAGCCCGATGTGGGGCTCAAACCCACAAACCATGAGATCATGACCTGAGTCGAAGTTGGACACCTATCCAACTGAGCCACCCAGGCGCCTGTATAAAACATTTTAATTACTTGATCAAAAAGAAAATATATCTCAGCATACCAGTTCTAGTTTATCTGCATTTATTTTATAATTAAAGAAATTTATTTCAGGATCAATTAATTTTTATGTAAATAACTTGGTGTTCTATCCACACTATAATGCATGACATATAGATTCTGCTTTTGTAAGTTTTAAAAAAGGAAATCATATACTAAGGTGCTAAAGCAGGGAGGTCAATGATATGGCATATCCCATGGTGGGCAGCCCATGATCAGTGATACACTAGGCACATCCAGATTGTGTTTAAATGAAAAAGAAGAGACACATCTGTATCCTGTTTGTGCCACTTTTTCTTGGACATCTACTACAGGTGCCCAAATATAACCCTAAGCAAAGCAAGAATTTCACCATTGGAGCACTGTGTGACTTTGGAATGGATCTATGTCCTTCTGAAGGACAGATCTCTGTATGCCTAGCAGCTGAGGAAAGTGTGGAAGCAGACTGTATGATTCTGAGATATAGTGCTTCTGCCTGGTTGACATCTATGTCCTCTATTCTGGGAAGAGTAGGTGGTAGTGGGGTGGGGTGGTTGCTTCAGACCTTCCTCTTGAGTAGAGTTTTTGTTGCATTACCATTCCTGATAAGGCAGGGAGCACAGTCATGCACTGTAGGGTTAGCGATGTCCCACGTACCTGGTGGCGGACACAGACATGAATTTTCTTCATTGGCTCCAAACATTTGTCTGTTTTATGCAGGGTTTTATGCCTGTCTAAAGTAAAGTGGTACTGTATAAAGTATAAACATGTGGCTGAGTACTCCCCACATGACACCCCATCCAGTGTTAATGGAGCCTGACATCACATCCACTTGAGAAATGGCGTTTGTAGTTATGTATCCAATCTCTTACTGCACAATGGTTTGACCGATGTGATCAAGAGAAAGGACTGGCCCAGATCACAGGAGGTGGGAAGAGTCCAGAGGATAAAGCTGGGCTCTGCCTTTTTAGGCCATGGCTCAAACGCCTCCCATCATGTTTGCTTTAGAAATTAGAGACTTTAATATTCTGGGAGGAATCATGCCCACTTGCTCTACATGTGGGGTCATTTTATAATCCAAATCCCCACATGTGCACTGGCACACACATACTGAAGGTGTGTTCAAGAAAGAGTGGACACTGGGGAAGTGACAAGTGAGAAAGAAGAAAGAGGTTTGAGAGAGCTCTACCATGGGGCAGTAGCATCCATTTTCATAGCTGCATGATCAAAGGTCCAAAGATGAGCAAGGGATTCCTGAAGTTCATAGGTTTCTTCTGGACCCAGGGCCACCCTTGGCTCAAACTCCAGAGGAAAGGACTAGGGTCCTGCAGCCCAACTCTGTGCGTTCCTGGAATTATGATGAGCTAACTCCCCTTTGTTGAGACAATAGCTACATAAGGAAAGGCTTCAGTTTTCTTCTGTATAGTGCTGTGTTACCAAAGGGTTTCTCCTGAGTTCAATATAATAAAGTGTCAATTGACCCTGGCTCTCCATCAATGCCTGTGTTCTGATATATTAGAGCAATGCTTACAGTTGTTGGAAGCCTTTCAGAGCCTAGAGAGACTTGAGGACTTGGGTTGGTGAGGAATTGGGGTAGAGAAAAACAAGTCACAACATGGTACACTGAGTCTAGAGTCCAAGTACAATACAAGACCTTATTGGATGCCCAGGGTCATCATTTTGTAATAGGGGAGTTATTTTATTGGCTGACATGAGGATGCCTCATGAATAAAGAGGATAAACTGGGGATGGAGACAGAAAGGGGACTGGCAGAATCCTGATATCCCTTGCACAGCCCTGGGGCCTGTAGGTCCTGTGCTATAACATGGGACCTTAAAGGACCATTGCCTTCATGTCAGCCGTGTAAAGACGCTGATATTATTTGGTGGCTTTTCTGCCTCTAGTTCCAGTGCTAGTGCTGGACACCAGAGAACAGGTAACCTCCTGTGTTAGTGATACCCACTGAGTTTTGCTGGAGAAACTGAACCAGGGAAAGGTCATGCAGAGGTTATTCTGGATTTCCCCTGCCTCAGTTATAACATGTATCCCCTATTGCAGTTACCTCCACAGAATAATCTGGTCAAAATCTAGATGGAGTGTTCCACGGTCCTTGTCTTTGTTCTTTCTGTAACTGCTCCAAGTACTCACCTTGGGCTAGAGGATCTGGTGGGCCTAAGTGCAAGGCTTACAATGATAAAGTAGTCCCTGCCTGCCAGGTCATCAGTCTGGAGTGGAGATGAACCGAAGTATAAAAGACAGAATATGTGGGGAAAAAAGGCAAGAACTGTAATAGTGAAAATCATGAGTGTGCTGTGAGGACAGGCTGGTGAGTCACTGGAGTGTATGAGAGGCTTCACTGAGGTGACATTTGCTGGGGCCTGAAGGATAAGAGGGAAACATACGAAATGTACGAAGTGCACCTGAAAGAAGATTGTTGGTGGTGTAGAGAGTAGGAGACATAATTTAGTTGGCCCAGAAAACTTGATAAAGGTGGAAAATGTGGCTGTGGGATCCTGAGAGGCCGGGAGGAAGCAGAGCATAGACCAGATGCTGGGGTCTAGTAGACTGTTAGTTATCCATTCCTCTCTGACAGAATTACCAAAATACCTTGAATCTTGAAACTACAAATATTTAATTGCTCACAATTTTTGTGGGAGAGGAATCCAGGCACAGCATAGGTGCGTGACACTGTCTCAAAGTCTTTATGAAGCCAGGACTGTGGTTTCAAATAAGACTCAACAGGATATTACT
Organism: Neofelis nebulosa; assembly: GCF_028018385.1. Classification (NCBI taxonomy): domain Eukaryota; kingdom Metazoa; phylum Chordata; class Mammalia; order Carnivora; family Felidae; genus Neofelis; species Neofelis nebulosa. Next base: position 53,478,815 of record NC_080800.1, read on the forward strand.
TTACTCCCAAGGTCACTCACATCGAAATGTCAGAATTCATTTTGAACTTAGAGCCTATTTCAATCTTTTGACCTGGGAACTTGTTTGTTTTTCTCTTGTATATGGTTCTCATATGGTAGTCTATATTAAGTGCTTGATTCCCCATGTCCAGGGGTACAGGAGAGACAGAGGGAGGACATGAGGATGGAGACCATAGAGAAAGAGAGAGAGAGAGAAGGGAAGGATAGAGAGATGGAGAGAAAGAGGAGTAGAGGGTCATAGAGAGAGATGGAACAAACACAGAAGAAAGCAAGTATGAAGAAAGTGACAGAATTTGTGTCATGAATTCTTGAAAATGAACCCCCATCACTCCGACTGTGTTATGTTTGTTAGAAGCCAGTAACTAACAGCTTAGAGGTTTCACAAGGAGTGAAGTTTCCTGGCTTAACATGTATCACAGTCTGCATCTCATGGGGATGTCGAGGAGAGTGTGTTGAGCAGGCTCACCCCAGAACTGAGAACAGTGGCTACATTTTGGAAATGGATGTAAGTGACGAACGTCAAGCCTCACTCATCATTAGAAATGACATGAGAGCCCTTGTTGTGCATTAGAGATAAGGGCACTCATTTTTCTGTAGTGAGAGGGGCCTCAACTCTTTTACTGGAGGGTGATTGCTGCCATGATTTCAGCTGCCATCAACTTTGATTCCAGTGAGAGTGGCCTGATTCCAGAAACCAAAGACAGTGATTAGAGGTTTGCACAAAGAATTCATATAGGCATATGTCATCTCTGCTTTGACTCTAAGAGCCCAGAATGGGACAACTCCTTCTCAGATGGAGAGGATCTGTTTCCTCTGCAGCAGGACATGATACAATCATTTAAAATGGTGGTGTCAGACAGACTCTCACACCCTTAAAACCCTTTAATGGACCATGATCAAGTGAATGGGCTGTTAAGATTTTTTTCCTGTTTTTAATTTAAATTGTAGTTAGTTAACATATTGGTTTCAGAAGTAGTATTCAGTGATTCATCACTTACATACAACATCCAGGGCTCATCATAGCAAGTGCCCTCCATAATGACCATCAGTCATCTAGCCCATCTCTCACCTATCTCCCTCCAACAACCCTCACTTTGTTCTCTATGATTAAGGGTTTTCCTTTCTTCTCTTCCTCACTTTCCCATACTTTAAATTCTGCATACGAGTGAAATAGTATTTGTCTTTCTCAAATTGACTGATTTTGCTTAGCATGATACATTCTAGTTCCATCCACATAGTTGCAAGTGGCAAGATTACATTCCTTCTGATGGCTTAGTAATATTCTCACCAAAATAAAAACTTTCTGCGGAATGAAGGAAACTAAAATGAACTAAAAGTAAAAGCAGCCAATGGAATGGAAAAAGATATTTGCAAGTGACATATGCGATTAAGGGTTAGTATCCAAAATCTAGAAACAACTTATCAAAATCAACACCCACAAACCAAACAGCCCAGTTATGAAATGGGAAGAAGACATGCATAGACACTTTTCCAAAGAAGACTTCCAGATGGATAACCGGCACATGAAAAATGTTCAACATCACTCTATAGGGAATGCCAAGCAAGACCATGATGAGATACCACCTCACACCCCTCAGAGTGGCTAAAATTAACAAAACGAGAAATAACAGTTGTTTTGTGAGGATATGGATAAATGGAAACACTCTTGTAATGCTAGTCAGAATGCAAACTGGTGAAGCCATTTTGTTATGTTTTTTTTTTTTTAAGGAAAATAATAGAGAGCATTCCTCCTTCTACAGTTACTTGTTCTCGTTTCTGTGTAATTGTGAGGGCACTGTCAGCAGGTGAAGTTTATTCCATATGATGAGTAGAATAAAAAAATGAAAACAAATATAAATGTATATTTATAAATATGGAGGGGGTTTACCAGTTAAAATGGAAAAAAAAAGTTTACCCAATGAAATAACCAAATATACACTGTGATTCCACTTCATGATTTTATGTATTTTATGCCTTTCTTTCTTTCTTTCTTTCTTCCATGAGGAGTCTGGCTAGAGGTTTATCAATTTTATTGGTTGTTTAAAAGAGCCAGGTTCTGATTTCATTGTTCCCTTCTATTGTTTTTGTTTCTTTCTTTCTTTCTTTCTTCCTTTCTTTTATTCTTCCTTTCTTTCATTTGTAGGTTTCTATAACATTTATATCTACTCCAATCTTAATTATTCCTTTTCTTCTACTGATTCTAGGTTTGTTTGTTCTTTTTCTATCTTCTTTAGGTGCAAGATTAGGTTGTTTACTTGATATTTCTCTTGCATCTTGAGGTAGGTGTGTTTTGTTATAACTTTCCTCTTAGAATCGGTTTTGCTGCATCCAGAAGTTTTGGACCATTATTTTTTCATTCTCATTGTTTTCAATGAACATTTTAAAAAGTTTAATCCAAGTTAGTTAACATATAGTATAATAATGATTTCAAGAATAGAATTTAGTGATTCATCACTGACATGTAACACTCAGTGCTCAACCCAACAAGAGCCCTACTTAACACCCATCACCTAGTTAGCCCATCCCCTCCACCGAACACTCCACCAGCAACCCTTACTTTGTTCTATGTATTTAAGAGACTCTAATGGTTTGTCTCCTTTTTTTTTATCTTCTTCTTCCTTCCCTTCCCCTAGGTTCATCTGGTATGTTTCTTAAATTCCACACAGGAGTGAAATCATATGATATTTGTCTTTCTCTGACTGGCTACTTTCGCTTAGCATAATACACTCTAGTCCAATATACATTGCAAATGGCAAGATTGCATTCTTTTTGATCACCGAGTAATATTCCATTGCAGATATATACCACGTCTTCTTTATCCATTTATCAGTCTATGGACATTTGGGCTTTTTCTATACTTTGGCAATTGTCAATAGTACTGCTATAAACATTGGGGTGCATGTGCCCCTTCGAATTAGCATTTTGTATCCTTTAGATAAATACTTAGTATTGCAATTGCTGGGTCATAGAGCAGTTCTATTTTTAATTTTTTTTGAGGAAATTCCATACTATTCTCCAGAGTGGCTGCACCAGTTTGCATTCCCAACATCTGTGCAAAAGAGTTCCCCATTCTCAACATCTGTGCCATCATCTGTTGTTGCCTGAGTTGTTAATTTTAGGCAATGTGACAGGTGTGAGGTTGTATTTCATTGTGGTTTTGGTTTGTATTTCCCTAATGATGAGTGATGAGCATCATTTCACGTGTCTTTCAGCCATGTAGATGTCTTCTTTGGACAAGTGTCCCTTCATGTCTTTTGCTCATTTCTTCATTGGATTATAGGCTTTTGGTCTTTTATAGATTTTGGATTTTTTCATGCACTTTAGAAATTTCTTCTTCTTTTTCTTTCTTTTCTCTCATGACTGACACATTCATTGTTTAGTAGCATGTTATTTAACCTCCATGTATTTGTCATCTTTCCAGATTTTTTCTTGTAGTTGACTTCGTTTCATAGCATTGTGGTCACAAAAGGTGCATGGAATGACTTCATTATTTTTGAATTTTTGAGATATATTTTGTGACCTAACATGTGATGTGTTCTGAGAATGTCACATGTGCACTCGTAAATAATGTGTTTAGAATGGAATGATCTGAATATATCTGTTAAGTTCATCTTGGCCAGTGTGTTACTCAAAGCCATGTTTCCTTGTTTATTTTCTGTTTATATAATCTGTCCATTGTTGTAAGCGGGGTATTAAAGTGCCCTATTAGTATTGTATTATTGTCTATTAGTTTCTTCATTGGTTATTAAATGTTTAATGTGTTTGGATGTTTCCAACTTGGGTGCATAAATATTTACAATTGTTTTATCTTCTTGCTGGATTGTCCCCTTCATTATGATATAGTGTCCTTTTTGCCTCTTGTTACACTTTTTACTTAAACTCTATTTCATCTGATATAAGAATTACTACTCCAGCCTTCTGAGCCTCCATCATTTGTAGGACTATTCCATTCTCTCACTTTTCATCTGCAGGTGTCTTCAAGTGTAAAATGGATCTCTTGTAGGCAGGGTGTGGATGATCTTTTTTTTTTTTTAATCCACAATGGTTCCCTTTGTTTTCGATTGGGTCATTTAGCCATTTTAAATTCAAAGTAATTATTGATAGATACATATCTATTGTCATTTTATTACTTGTTTTGTAAATTTTTATGAAGATACTCTCTCATCCTTTTCTTGACATTCTCTCTGTCATGATTTGCTGATTTTCTTTAGTGATATATTTGGATTCCCATATCTTAATTCTTTGCACATTTATTACAGCTTTTTGATATATGGTAACATTTGGTGTGTATATAACCTCTACTATATATAGCTGTCTACATTAAGTTGATCATCATTTAACTGTATCCCTCATTTTCTCCTTTCCTCCACACATTTGAGGCACATATTATGTTTTATACCCTTTTTTATGAGTTGTATAACTGGTTTATTTAAAGTCAAATTCATTTCATTGCTTTGTGTTTCATACCACTATACTGACACTTTTCACTTTTCCATTCCACTGAAAGTGTCTCTTTTAATATTTCTTGAAGATCTGGCTTAGTGATTGTGCACTGTTTAGTTTTTTGGTAGTCTGGGAAACTCTCCTCGTATTCTGAATGTTACCCATGCTGGATGGAGTATTCTTTACTGCAGAACCTGACCCTAAGGCTGACCATCACACTAACAAACTCTCTCAACTGAGCCTTCCAAGTAGGCTTTTTCCATGCACTAACCCTAACCCAAACCATGCCTCTGACTCTAATGGAGGCTATATGCCAGTTTTGAAGAAACAATGGATTTGGGACACATGACTAATGCGAGATGACTTGGCCAGGAAGAAAAAGGAAATGGTGCCTTTGCAATGACCAGGTGCAGCCAAAGAGTAGGATTCTGAGCTAAATCCTAAACCTACATCACATAATCAGCCTACGCCTGACACCTAAAACCAAAGCCTGTCACAAATCCTGACTTTTCCCCGCAACTCAGTCCTCTGTGGGGATTCCACTATGTAGCTGGTTAAAACATTACTATCTTCTGGGCCCTAAGCTTAACCCTAATCATCACTCTGTTCCTACCCCAGCCTGAATCCCAGGCCTGACCAAACAAGGAATTTGGAAAACATGACTAACACAAGGTTACTTAGCCAGGAATGGAATAGAAGTTTTGTTGTTTGCAACGACAGGGATGGAACTTGTGCATAGGATAGTGGGCAAACACCTACATTAACCCTCATCATCACCCTTGTAGTGAACATGATACATAAGCCCACCCTTGCCATAACACTCGCCCTCAGCTCAGCCCTTTGGGGAGTGATCCACACTACTGCCAACAGGCTGCTACCATCCCCCAGTCCCTAAACCTAACCCTAGACATCACTCTGGCCTTACACAGGCCCAAAACTCATATCAGAGATAACAAAATAAATGGGGCAAATGACTGAGGCGAGATTACTCTGCCCCAAACACAGAAAAAAAAATAGGGCCATTTCCCAAATCAAGATGGAGCCAGAGAGTTTGTTTCTGAGGGAGAACTTTATCCTACCCACCACTATCACAATAGCCCCTGAACTGAATCCTATGCATGACCCACGTCCCCAACTTGCCCTCAACTTAGCCCTCTAGGGAGGGTTCTGAACTGCTGGTGGATAGTCTCCTATCATCTAATGGGCCCTAATCCTAACCCTAACCATGGCTCTGGCCCTACCTGGTTCCAGATTCCAGATCTGAGGAAACAACAATTTTTTGACAGATATCTTATGCAAGATTATTCAGCTGGGTACATAGTAGGAATCAATGCTGTTTTGAATGAATGGATCAAGTGTGACAGTGAGATTCAGAGCAAAACCCTAACCCTAATCCATGCCTGCAGCCTAGTCCCTGAATGTAAACCTTAAGCCTGACTTTCACCCTTACCATCGAACTCAATTCAGTCCTCTGGGTAGGGCTTCTCCCTGCTGGCGCATTGGGCCCTACCATTTCCTGGGCCTAAACCCTACTTCTAGCACTGGAACTCATTCTAACCTCGTGCCATTCCTATGTCTGAGAAAGAAAATGATTCAGGATACATGACAATCACAAGATTATTCAGCCAGGAACACAAAGGAATCCATGCCCCTTGCTGTGACTGAGATGGAGCCAAAGAAAATGATTTGGACTGAAAATCTAACCAGAACTCACAACATCAGCCCAGGCTTTACACCCTAACATTTTGGCTGACACTCACACTAACCCTCACCCTCAAATGACCTCTCCTGAGAGGGCATTGTGCCCTGCTGGCAGATAGAGGCTTACTGTTTCCTGGGCCTTAACCCTAACCTTTCTCATGGATGTGGTCCTCCCAGGCCCACATTTCAAGTATCAGGAAACAATGGATTTGGGACACAAGACTGATTACAGCTGATGCCTCTGGGGACAAAGTGGCAACCTGTGCTGTTTGCCATGAGGTTGGAGCTAGAAAGTAAGATTTTGTGCAAAAACCTGACTCTAAGCCACACAATCAGCTTAGCTGCTGAGACCAAAGACTCTCACCCTTATCCTTAGTTTTACCCCTCAACTGAGCTCTCTGGGGAGGGCTGGGCACTACTGGAGGATAGACCCCGACTATCTCCCGGACCCCAAACCTATCCCCCGTTATAGCTCCATCCCTACCCAAGCCCAAATCACAAGACAAAGGAAACAATGGATTTGGGCCAATGACTGACTCAAGATGGCTCAGTCAGACCCACAAGAAGAAATGGTGCCGGTTGCAAAGATCAGAATGGAGCCAGGGAGTATGGTACTTTGAAAACCTAAATCTAATCCACCCCATCAGCAGCAGACCTTAAGGCTGATCCTCAAACTGTCACTTACCATCAACTGAGCCCTCTGTCTATTCCTTCACACTTCCAGCAGATAAGTCATTAACATTGTCCTCACCCTAACCATAACTCTAGCCACAGCATTGGCTCTACATATGTCTGAATGCTAGGTCTGAGGAAAAAATGCAAATAGAACAAATAACTAAGTAAAAATTGTTCAGCAATCCCCATAAGAGAAATGGTGCCATTTGCAAAGACCACTCTCATTTTTTAAATTTTTTTATTTCTTTATTTTTTTTCAATATATGAAATTTATTGTCAAATTGGTTTCCATACAACACCCAGTGCTCATCCCAAAAGGTGCCCTCCTCAATACCACCACTCACCCTCTCCTCCCTCCCACCCCCATCAACCCTCAGTTTGCTCTCAGTTTTTTTTTTTTTAATTTTCAAATTATTGTTTTTTTTTGTTTGTTTATTATTTATTTATTTATTTATTTATTTATTTATTTTTTAATATATGAAATTTACTGTCAAATTGGTTTCCATACAACACCCAGTGCTCATCCCAAAAGGTGCCCTCCTCAATACCCATCACCCACCCTGCCCTCCCTCCCACCCCCCATCAACCCTCAGTTTGTTCTCAGTTTTTAAGAGTCTCTTATGCTTTGGCTCTCTCCCACTCTAACCTCTTTTTTTTCCTTCCCCTCCCCCATGGGTTTCTGTTAAGTTTCTCAGGATCCACATAAGAGTGAAAACATATGGTATCTGTCTTTCTCTGTATGGTTTATTTCACTTAGCATCACACTCTCCAGTTCCATCCATGTTGCTACAAAGGGCCATATTTCATTCTTTCTCATTGCCATGTAGCACTCCATTGTGTATATAAACCACAATTTCTTTATCCATTCATCAGTTGATGGACATTTAGGCTCTTTCCATAATTTGGCTATTGTTGAGAGTGCTGCTATAAACATTGGGGTACAAGTGCCCCTATGCATCAGTACCCCTGTATCCCTTGGGTAAATTCTTAGCAGTGCTATTGCTGGGTCATAGGGTAGGTCTATTTTTAATTTTCTGAGGAACCTCCACACTGCTTTCCAGAGTGGCTGCACCAATTTGCATTCCCACCAACAGTGCAAGAGGGTTCCCGTTTCTCCACATCCTCTCCAGCATCTATAGTCTCCTGATTTGTTCATTTTGGCCACTCTGACTGGCGTGAGGTGATATCTGAGTGTGGTTTTGATTTGTATTTCCCATTTTAGGAGCGACATTGAGCATCTTTTCATGTGCCTGTTGGCCATCCGGATGTCTTCTCTAGAGAAGTGTCTATTCAGGTTTTCTGCCCATTGCTTCACTGGGTTATTTGTTTTTCGGGTGTGGAGTGTGGTGAGCTCTTTATAGATCTTGGATACTAGCCCTTTGTCTGATATGTCATTTGCAAATATCTTTTCCCATTCCGTTGGTTGCCTTTTAGTTTTGTTGGTTGTTTCCTTTGCTGTGCAGAAGCTCTTTATCTTCACAAGGTCCCAGTAATTCATTTTTGCTTTTAATTCCCTTGCCTTTGGGGATGTGTCGAGTAAGAGATTGCTACGGCTGAGGTCAGAGACATCTTTTCCTGCTTTCTCCACTAGGGTTTGGATGGTTTCCTGTCTCACATTCAGGTCCTTTATCCATTTTGAGTTTATTTTTGTGAATGGTGTGAGAAAGTGGTCTAGTTTCAACCTTCTGCATGTTGCTGTCCAGTTCTCCCAGCACCATTTGTTAAAGGGACTGTCTTTTTTCCATTGGATGTTCTTTCCTGCTTTGTCAAAGATTAGTTGGCCATACGTTTGTGGGTCTAGTTCTGGGGTTTCTATTCTATTCCATTGGTCTATGTGTCTGTTGTGCTAATACCATGCTGTCTTGATGATTACAGCCTTGTAGTAGAGGCTAAAGTCTGGGATTGTGATGCCTCCTGCTTTGGTCTTCTTCAAAATTACTTTGGCTATTCGGGGCCTTTTGTGGTTCCATAAGAATTTTAGGATTCCTTGTTCTAGTTTCGAGAAGAATGCTGGTGCAATTTTGATTGGGATTGCATTGAATGTGTAGATAGCTTTGGGTAGTATTGACATGCTGACAATATTTATTCTTCCAAACCATGAGCAGGGAATGTCTTTCCATTTCTTTATATCTTTTTTCAATTCCTTCATGAGCTTTCTATAGTTTTCAACATACAGATCTTTTACATCTTTGGTTAGATTTATTCCTAGGTATTTTATGCTTCTTGGTGCAATTGTGGATGGGATCCGTTTCTTTATTTGTCTTTCTGTTGCTTCATTGTTAGTGTATAAGAATGCAACTGATTTCTGTACATTGATGTTGTATCCTGCAACTTTGCTGAAGTCATGTATCAGTTCTATCAGACTTTTGGTGGAGTCTATCGGATTTTCCATGTATAATATCATGTCATCTGCAAAGAGCGAAAGCTTGACTTCATCTTTGCCAATTTTCATGCCTTTGATTTCCTTTTGTTGTCTGATGCTAGAACTTCCAACACTATGTTAAACAACAGCGGTGAGAGTGGGCATCCTTATCGTGTTCCTGATCTCAAGGAAGAAGCTCTCAGTTTTTCCCCATTGAGGATGATGTTAGCTGTGGGATTTTCATAAATGGCTTTTATGATGTTTAAGTATGTTCCTTCTATCCCGACTTTCTCAAGGGTTTTTATTAAGAAAGGGTGCTGGATTTTGTCAAAGGCCTTTTCTGCATCGATTGACAGGATCATATGGTTCTTCTCTTTTCTTTTATTAATGTGATGTATCACGTTGATTGATTTGCCAATGTTGAACCAGCCCTGCAGCCCAAGAATTAATCCCACTTGACCATGGTGAATAATTCTTTTATAAGCTGTTGAATTCGATTTGCTTGTATCTTATTGAGAATTTTTGCATCCATATTCATCAGGGATATTGACCTGTAGTTCTCTTTTTTTTACTGGGTCTCTGTCTGGTTTAGGAATCAAAGGAATACTGGCTTCATAGAATGAGTCTGGAAGTTTTCCTTCCCTTTCTATTTCTTGGAATAGCTTGAGAAGGGTAGGTATTATCTCTGCTTTAAACGTCTGGTAGAACTCCCCTGGGAAGCCATCTGATCCTGGACTCTTATTTGTTGGGAGATTTTTGATAACTGATTCAATCTCTTCGCTGGTTGTGGGTCTGTTCAAACGTTCTATTTCCACCTGATTGAGTTTTGGAAGCGTGTGGGTGTTTAGGAATTTGTCCATTTCTTCCAGGTTGTCCAATTTGTTGGCATATAATTTTTCATAGTATTCCCAGAAAATTGTTTGTACCTCTGAGGGATTGGTTGTAATAATTCCATTTTCATTCATGATTTTATCTATTTGGGTCATCTCCCTTTTCTTTTTGAGAAGCCTGGCTAGAGGCTTGTCAATTTTGTTTATTTTTTCAAAAAACCAACTCTTGGTTTCGTTGATTTGCTCTACAGTTTTTTTAGATTCTATATTGTTTATTTCTGCTCTGATCTTTATGATTTCTCTTCTTCTGTTGGGTTTAGGCTGCCTTTGCTGTTCTGCTTCTATTTCCTTTAGGTGTGCTGTTAGATTTTGTATTTGGGATTTTTCTTGTTTCTTGAGCTAGGCCTGGATTGCAATGTATTTTCCTCTCAGGGCTGCCTTCATTGCATCCCAAAGCGTTTGGTTTGTTGTATTTTCCTTTTCGTTTGTTCCCATATATTTTTTAATTTCTTCTCTAATTGCCTGGTTGACCCATTCATTCTTTAGTAAGGTGTTCTTTAACCTCCATGTTTTGGAGGTTTTCCAGACTTTTTCCTGTGGTTGATTTCAAGCTCCATAGCATTGTGGTCTGAAAGTATGCATGGTATAATTTCAATTCTTGTATACTTATGAAGGGCTGTTTTGTGACCCAGTATATGATCTATCTTGGAGAATGTTCCATGTGCACTCGAGAAGAAAGTATATGCTGTTGCTTTGGGATGCAGAGTTCTAAATAGATCTGTCAAGTCCATCTGATCCAATGTGTCATTCAGGGTCCTTGTTTCTTTATTGACCATGTGTCTAGATGATCTATCCATTTCTGTAAGTGGAGTGTTAAAGTCCCCTGCAATTACCACATTCTTATCAATAAAGTTGCTTATGTTTATGAGTAATTGTTTTATATATATATGGGGGCTCTGGTATTCGGCACATAGACATTTATAATTGTTAGCTCTTCCTGGTGGATAGACCCTGTAATTATTATATAATGCCCTTCTTCATCTCTTGTTACAGCCTTTAATTTAAAGTCTAGTTTGTCTGATATAAGTATGGTTACTCCAGCTTTCCTTTGGCTTCCAGTAGCATGATAAATAGTTCTCCATCCCCTCACTCTCAATCTGAACGTGTCCTCAGATCGACAATGAGTCTCTTGTAGACAGCAAATAGATGGGTCTTGTTTTTTTTTTATCCATTCTGATACCCTATGTCCTTTGGTTGGCGCATTTAATCCATTTTTACATTCAGTTTTATTATAGAAAGATACGGGTTTAGAGTCATTGTGATGTCTGTATGTTTTATGCTTGTAGCGATGTCTGTGGTACTTTGTCTCACAGGATCCCCCGTAGGATCTCTTGTAGAGCTGGTTTAGTGGTTACTAATTCCTTCAGTTTTTGTTTGTTTGGGAAGACCTTTATCTCTCCTTCTATTCTAAATGACAGACTTGCTGGATAAAGGATTCTCGGCTGCATATTTTTTTCTGTTCAGCACATTGAAGATCTCGTGCCAATCCTTTCTGGCCTGCCAAGTTTCAAAAGAGAGATCAGTCACGAGTCTTACAGGTCTCCCTTTATATGTGAGGGCACGTTTATCCCTTGCTGCTTTCAGAATTTTCTCTTTATCCTTGTATTTTGCCAGTTTGACTATGATATGTCGTGCAGAAGATCGATTCAAGTTACGTCTGAAGGGACTTCTCTGTGCCTCTTGGATTTCAATGCTTTTTTCCTTCCCCAGTTCAGGGAAGTTCTCAGCTATGATTTCTTCAAGTACCCCTTCAGCACCTTTCCCTCTCTCTTCCTCCTCTGGGATACCAATTATGCATATGTTATTTCTTTTTAGTGTATCACTTTGTTCTCTTATTTTCCCCTCATACTCCTGGATTTTTTTTATCTCTCTTTTTCTCAGCTTCCTCTTTTTCCATAACTTTATCTTCTAGTTCACCTATTCTCTCCTCTGCCTCTTCAGTCCGAGCCGTCGTCATTTCCATTTTGTTTTGCATTTCGTTTAAAGCGTTTTTCAGCTCCTCCTGACTGTTCCTTAGTCCTTTGATCTCTGTAGCAAGAGATTCTCTGCTGTCCTCTATAGTGTTTTCAAGCCCAGCAATTAATTTTATGACTATTATTCTAAATTCATTTTCTCTTATATTATTCAAATCATTTTTGATCAGTTCATTGGCTGTTGTTATTTCCTGGAGATTCTTCTGAGGGGAATTCTTCTGTTTGGTCATTTTGGATAGTCCCTGGAGTGGTGCGGGCCTGGAGGGCACTTCCCCTGTGCTCTGGTGTATAACTGGATCTGTTGGGTGGGGCTGCATTCAGACCTGACGTCTGCCCCCGGCCCACCGCTGGGGCCACAGTCAGACTGGTGTGTGCCTTCTCTTCCCCTCTCCTAGGGGCGGGATTCACTGTGGGGTGGCGTGGCCCATCTGGGCTACTTGCAGACTGCCAGGCTTGTGGTGCTGGGGATCTGGCGTATTAGCTGGGGTGGGTAGGCAAGGTGCATGGGGACAGGAGGGGCAGGCTTAGCTCGCTTCTCCTTTGGTGATCCACTTCAGGAGGGACCCTGTGGCAGCGGGAGGGAGTCAGACCCACTGCCAGAGGGGTGGCTCCGCAGAAGCACAGCATTGCGTATTTGCGGGGAGCAAGCAAGTTCCCTGGCAGGAACTGGTTCCCTTTGGGATTTTGTCTGGGGGATGGGTGAGGGAGATGGCACTGGTGAGCGCCTTTGTTCCCCACCAAATAGCTCTGTCATCCCGGGGCTCAGCAACTCTCCCTCCCTTTGTCCTCCAGCCTTCCCACTTTCCTAGCAGAGCTGTTAACTTATGACCTCCCAGAAGCTAAGTCGTATTTGCTGTTGGAACACATTCCATCAGGCCCTTCCACTTTTGTAAGCCAGAGTCGGGGGCTCTGCTTGCCCGGCATGCTGCCCCTCCACCCCGGATCCCTCCCGCCAGTCCGTGCAGCATGCACAACCTCTCCCCCCTTCCCACCCTCTCCGTGGGCCTCTCGTCTGCGCTTGGCTCCAGAGACTCCGTTCTGATAGTCTTCTGGTGGTTTTCTGGTTTAGTTAGGCAGGTGTAGGTGGAATCTAAGTGATCAGCAGGACGCGCGGTGAGCCCAGCGTCCTCTTACGCCGCCATCTTCTTCAAGCTCCTGATTTCAGGAGATTTTTAATACACCTTACCCATTTAGCCCAGACCCCTCCCACAACTCCTCCAGTAACCCCCTGTTTGTTCTCCGTATTTAAGAGTCTCTTATGTTTTTCCCCTCCCTGTTTTTATATTATTTTTGCTTCCCTTGCCTTCTGTTCATCTGCTCTGTGTCTTAAAGTTCTCATGAGAGAAGTCATGTGATATTTGTCTTTCTCTGACTCACTAATTTCCCTTAGCGTAATACCCTCTAGTTCTATCCATGTAGTTGCAAATGGCAAGATTTCATTCATTTGATTGCTGAGTAATACTCCATACACACACACACACACACACACACACACATATATATATATACACACACACACATACCACATCTTCTTTATCCATTCATCCATGGATGAACATTTGGGCTCATTCCATACTTTGGCTATTATTGATAGTGCTGCTATAAACATGGGGATGTGTCTGTCCCTTTGAAACAGCATACCGGTATCCCTTGGATAAATACCTAGTAGTGCAATTGCTGGGTTGTAGGGGAGTTTTATTTTTAATTTTTTGAGGAACCTCCATACTCTTTTCCAGAATTGATGCACCAGTTTGCATTCCCACCATCAGTGTAAACGAGATCCTCTCTCTCTACATCCTTGCCATCATCTGTTGTTGCCTGAGTTATTAATATTAGCCATTCTGACATGTGTGAGCTGGTTTTGACTTGTATTTCCCTGATGATGAGTGATGTAGAGCATTTTTTCATGTGTTGGTTTGCCATCTGGATGTCTTCTTTGGAGAAGTGTATATTCATGTCTTTTGCCCATTTGTTCACTGAATTATTTGTCTTTTGGTTGTTGACTTTGATAAGTTCTTTATAGATTTTGGATGCTAACCCTTTATATGATGTGTCATTTGCAAATTTCTTCTTCCATTCCGTCAGTTGCCTTTTACTTTTGCTGATTGTTTCCTTCACTGTGCAGAAGCTTTTTATTTTGATGAGGTCCCAATAGTTCATTTTTGCTTTTAATTCCCTTTCCCATCTCCAAAGATGGGTCAAGTAATAAATTGCTGTGGCTGAGGTCAGAGAGGTTTTTTCCTGGTTTCTCCTCTAGGGTTTTGATGGTTTCCTGTCTCACATTCAGGTCCTTAATCCATTTTGAGTTTATTTTTGTGTATGGTGTAAGAAAGTTGTCCAGGTTCATTTTTCTGCATGTCACTGTTCAGTTTTCCCAGCACCACTTGCTGAAGAGACTGTCTTTTTTCCATTGGATATTCTTTCTTGCTTTCTCAAAGATTAGTTGGCCATATGTTTGTGGGTTCATTTCTGGGTTCTTTAATGTGTTCCATTTATATGAATGTCTGTTTTTGTGCCAGTACCATACTGTCTTAATGATTACAGCTTTGTAATACAGCTTGGTGTCCGAGATTGTGATGCCTCCTGCTTTGGTTTTCTTTTTCAAGTTTGCTTTGGATATCTGGGGTATTTTCTGGTTCCATACAAATTTCAGGAATGTTTGTTCTAGCTCTGTGAAGAATGCTCGTGTAGATTACTTTGGGTAGTATTGACATTTTAATATTTGTTCTTCCTATCCAGTAGCATGGGATATTTTTCCATCTCTTCTTCAATTTCTTTTATAAGCTTTTTATAGTTTTCAGTGTATAAATTTTTCGCCTCTTTGGTTAGATTTATTCCTAGATATTTTATGGTATTTGGTTCAATGTAAGTGGGATAGATTCCTTCATTTCTCTGTTTCTTCATTGTTGATGTATAAGAATGAAACTGATTTCTGCGCATTAATTTTATATCTTGCAACATTGCTGAATTCATGAATCAGTTCTAGTAGTTTTTTGGTGTAATCTTTTGGGTTTTCCATATAGAATATCATGTCATCTGCGAAGAGGGAATGTTTGACCTCCTCCTGTATGACTTGGATGCCTTTTATTTCTTTGTGTTGTCTGATTGCTGAGGCTCAGTGCTCCAATGCTATGTTGAATAACATTGGTGAGAGAGGACATCCGTGTCTCGTTCCTATCCTTAGGGGAAAAGCTGTCAGTTTTTCCCCATTGAGAATGATATTAGCATTGGGTCGTTTATATATGGCCTTTATGATCTTGAGGTATGCTCCTTCTATCCCTACTGTCTTGAGGGTTTTTATCAAGAAATGAGGCCGTATTTTGTCAAATTCTTTCTCTGCACCTATGGAGAAGATCATATGGTTCTTATCCTTTTATTGATGTGATGAATCACATTGATTGTTTTGCGGATATTTAACCAACCCTGCATCCCAGGTATAAATCCCACTTGGTCGCGGTGAATAATTTTTTTAAATTTTTTTTAATCCAACAATAGTTGGATCTGGTTGGCTAACATCTTGTTGAAGATTTTTGCATCCATGTTCATCAGGGAAATTGGTCTATAGTTCTCCTTTTTAGTGGTGTCTCTGTCTGGTTTTGGAACCAAGGTAATGCTGGCTTCATAGAAAGAGTTTGGAAGTTTTCCTTCCATTTCTATTTTTTTAGAACAGCTTCAAAATAATAGGTGTTAACACTTTCTTAAATGTTTTCTAGAATTCCCCTGAAAAGCCATCTGGCCCTCGACTCTTGTTTTTGGGAGAGTTTTGATTACTAACTCAATTTATATACTGGTTATTGTTCTTTCATAATTTTCTATTTCTTCCTGTTTCAGTTTTGGTAGTGTATATGTTTCTAGGAATTTGTCCATTTCTTCTAGTTTGCCCATTTTATTGGCATGTAATTGCTCATAATATTCTCTTATTATTGTTTTTATTTCTGATGTGTTTGTTGTGATCTCTACTCTTTCATTCTAGAATTTATTTACTTGGGTCCTTTCCTTTTTCTTTTTGATCAAACTAGCTATTGGGTTATCAATTTTGTTAATTCTTTCACAGAACCAGCTTCTGGTTTCATTGATCTGTTCTACTGTTTGTTCGTTCATTTGTTTGTTTTGATTTCTATAGCATTAATTTCTGCTCTAATCTTTATTATTTCCTGTGTTCTTCTGGTTTGGGGTTTTATTTGCTGTTCTTTTTCCAGCTCTTTAAGGTGTAAGGTTAGGTTGTGTATCTGAGACATTTCTTCCTTCTTTAGGAAGGCCTGGATTGCTATAAACTTTCCTCCTATGACAACTTGCTGTGTCTCAGAGGTGTGTGTGTGTGTGTGTGTGTGTGTGTGTGTGGTGTTATCATTTTCTTTGGCTTCCATGTATTTTAATGTCCTCTTTAACTTCTTGGTTAGTCCATTCATTCTTTAGTAGGATGTTCTTTAGTCTCCATGTATTTGTTATCTTTCCAAATTCTTTCTTCTGTTTGATTTCAACTTTCATAGCGTTGTGGTCATTCAAAACCATTGTTTCCTTCTTGATTTTTTGATTAGATGATCTGTCCATTGTTGTAAGTGAGGTGTTGAAGTCCCCTATTATTATGGTATTACCATTGATGAGTTTCTTTATGTTTGTGATTAATTGATTTATATATTTGTGTGCTTTCACATTTGGCGCATAAATTCTTACAATTGTTAGATCTTCTTCGTGAATAGACCCCTTAATTATGATATAATGCCCTTCTTCATCTCTTGTTACAGTCTTTATTTTAAAGTCTAGATTGCCCAATATAAGTATGGCTACTCCAGCTTTCTTTTGTTGACTATTAGCATGATAAATGTGTCTCAATTCCCTTACTTTCAATCTGAAGGTGTCTTTAGGTCTAAAGTGTGTTTCTTGTAAATGGCATATAGACGGATCTTGTTTTCTTATCCATTCCTTTACCCTATGTCTTTTGATTGGAACATTTTGTCCATTGACGTTTAGAGTGAGTACTGAAAGATATAAATTTATTGCCATTATGTTACTTGTATAATTGGAGTTTCTGGTGGTGTTCCCTGGTCCTTTCTAGTCTTTGTTGTTTTTGGTATTCATTCATTCATTCATTCATTCATTAATCTTCTCTCCCCTCAGAGTGTCCCCCTTAAAATTTCTTGCAGGGATGGTTTAGTGGTCACAAACTCCTTTAATTTTTGTTTGTCTGGGAAACTTTTTATCTCTCCTCTTTTGAATGACAGCCTTGCTGGATAAAGAATTCTTGGCTTCATATTTTTCTGATTCAGCTCACTGAATATATCCTACCACTTCTTTCTGGCCTGCCAAGTTTCTGTGGATAGATCTGCTGCAAACCTGATCTGCCTTCCCTTATACGTTAAGAACATTTTTCCTTTGCTGCTTTCATGATTCTTTCCTTGCCTGAGTATTTTGTGAATTTGACTATGATATGCCTTGTTGATATTCGGTTTTTGTTGAATCTGCTGGAGTTCTCTGTTATTCCTTGATTTTGATATCTGTGTCTTTCCCCAGGTTAGGAAAGTTTTTCACTATGATTTGTTCACATAACTGTTTACTCCTATTTCTCTCTCTCCATCTTCTGGGACCCCTATGCATCTGATGTTTTTCCTTTTTAATGAGTCACTGATTTCTCTGATTCTTAAACCGTGCTCTTTTGCCTTAACCTCCCTTTTTTTCTGCTTAATTATTCTCCATAAGTTTGTCCTCTATATCGCTGATTCTCTGCTCTGCCTCATCCATCCTTGCCGTCGTGGCATCTATTAGAGATGGCTGCTCAGTTATAATACTTTTTTTTAATTTCATCCTGACTAACTTTTACTCCTTTTATCTCTGCAGAAAGGGAATCTGATCTATTTTCGACTCCAGATAGTATTCTTATTACAGTGATTCTAAATTCTGGTTTGTACCTGTGTTGGTTAAGACATCTTGTTTGTACCTGTGTTGGTTAAGTCCCTGGATGTCCTTTCTTCCTGCTCTTTCTTTTGGGGGTAAATTCCTTTGTTTTGTCATTTTGAAGGAAGAAAAGGAATTAATGAGGTAAACAAATAAAATTTAAAAAATTAAAATTAAAAAAATTAAAATTAAAAAATTAAAAACAGCACACACACACACACACACACACACACAAATCAAATAAATGATATATCCTAGATGTGTTTTGGTCTAGGTGCAGAAACAGGCTTGATAGATTAGAGAAAAAATGGGAAAGAAAGAAAAAAAGAACTCATTTGAAAATTTGAAAAAATGAATACACTGAAGTAGAATAAAATGAAGTCATGGAAGTAAAATACAATTTTTAAAAATTAACACAAAAGTAAAAAGTATAGTTGAAAAAATTTAAAAACACTTTTTTAATAAAAATTGAAAACAATTTTTTCTCTTTCTGTATTCAAGAAAAATAAAATAAATGAAAAAGAGAAAAAAGAGAATTTAATAGATGGTCTGGCGAACAGACTGAAATACGATTGAAATTACTTCGTTTTCATCTAGATGTCAAAGTATGAAGCACTTTATAATCCATTAACTAAATAGGAAAAGAGAGGTGTGTTCCTAAAGAGCATGGTTAGCTCAATTGGGCGGGGCTTAGTGTAATGGCTCCTTTCTGCACTAGATGGTGCTGCTTAGTTCACTGGGTTGGATTGTTGTGGTGCTTGTAGGTGCATATGCGTATGTGCATGCGTGGGAGTGGTGTAAATGGCGTCACCAAGCTACCCAGTCTCTAGTGTCAGAACTCTGTTCTCCCTGATCAACAATTGAGCACCCATCTTTTGTCTTCAGCTTCCATACACTCCCTGCTTTTACACTGTCCATGGTCGATCTCCAGGCAGAGCCACCCTCCTGAGTTTTATTTCAGATGTGGCTGTTTTTCCAGACCCTTCACTTCTGAGAGACTTCAGCTTTGACCCATTCTGCCCCTCTGCAGGAGGGTCTCACCGAGAAACGCTTGGGTGCCAGCCACACCTAGGAATGTTTGTGGGACCGTGCTGCTGCAGATGCCCAGGGACTGTAGTGGGGAACCAGCCCACCCAAGAAAAAGTTAGTGTGATCATGTAGTAGCTGTGTTTCAGGGATTATGGAAAATCACAGCACACATCCAGCACCAGGCTTCACCCTTAATGACGTTGTTCCAGCACCAGCAAATGTGGTTGTTCTCCTGGGTCTACTGGGGCCTTTGCCTTTGGGGGATCCACACAACCTCTAGCAGGTGTCCTCCCAGCAAGGGAACCGCCTCTCCCCATGTGGCCTGAACACCCCAGACTTCACTCTGATCCTGGGGATTCACTCTTCTCACCAGAGCACCACCAGGTATCGAGCTGTGGCTTTCAGACTCTGTGTTCCCCCTTTTTATAGAGTCTTAATGGAATGTAAACCCTCTCCTTTCTCTTTTCTCCCTTTTTAGTTCAGTGTCTGCATGTCAAGGGGGCTCTTTTAAGGACTAGACCTCAAAGACTTGTCATCAAGAACCCTTCCCTCTTTCTTCAGGGGCCAATGACTTCTGGCTTGGTCTATCCCTCCCACTTTTCCCATCAGTTGATGGAGGCAATTGTGTTTTATCTGTAGCTATTGAGTTCTGAAAGCTCTTTCTCAGGAATCTGAAACAAGGACTTCGTTCCCTAATTCTGGCAAGGACTCTTCCAAGGCTGACCCCTCCTGGTTAGTAATGACCATGTGCAAACTGTGTGCTTCTCAGAATGAAGGTAACTCTTTCATCCAGGTCAGTGAGGCAAGCTGGCTTCCTTCACCCTCCATAGCACAGCAGGCCAAGCACCAAGCACCCAGGAACTCAGGGCCTTCTTTCTTTGGTAGAGCAGAGCCTCATAGCTCTAACTAAGCACAGGAGCAGAGTAGGGTTTTTGGTCTAACCAGCATTGCCAGCTGAGTGACTGATGGCTCCATTGATCATAAGGGAGAAAAAATACATTGTCAGAAACAGCAAGGGGAAGGAATTGGGAATCAGGTAGACCAAAGCTCAAAATTTCTAGTGGGAATAGGGATACACTTGGAAAGAAGATGACTTGCTTCATTTGCCCTCGACCCAGAAGGAGGCCACCTCCCTGCCCAAATTTCTGGCCCAGGCTCCTCACCAAGCATCCTCTGCTGGGCCCCTTCAAATACCCTGGGCCTCGGTATGGCCACATACTTCTGAAACCCAGTGAATTAAGAAGGAACCATATGGGAAACTCTTTCCCCAAGTCACAATGGCTGGACCAGAATCCCAGGTGGAAGGCAGAGGATAGACTATTAAGACACTGATTCTGAATGAATTGCAGGAAGATCCTTGTTTCTACAAGAGAGGAAAGATGTGTCAAGGTGGATGAGGAGGGCCAGAGCTCTTCAGAGCTTGGAAGGGGAATCCTATGGAGAAGGGATTGCCCAGCACCTGCTGCGGGGATCCTGGCTATAAGAAGAAACACCACAGGGCTTAGGCAGAAGCACCCTCTAAAGTCTCCTTCTGGAAGCCCTGTCAGAACTAGGCCTGTCTTCATCCTTCAGAAGGACCTAGAGAGCCCTGGGACTTGATCTGCTTTTTTTTTTTTGCTTTATCATCATTTAATGGAGTGGGAAGAGACAGTACTGAGGCTGGGAGGTGCCCCCAGCTGTGGCTCCAAAGTGTGGAGAGAGACATTGTTGCCCTCTTCCTGTAAAGGGCTCTTTCTATGCTGACGAGACTCTGGAGCATACTGCTCCTGTGTGAACTGTATGCTTTTCAGAAGGAAGGAACCTCAATCAGGCAGAGCAAAGAGGCAAGCTGGCTTCACTTTCCCCACCCCTTGCTAGAAACAGTCAAGCTCCAAGCTCAGAGGTATGAGGGATATACTTTGGGATATGCAATGCTCATGTTTGTGACTGAGCATGGGACTGAGTGGGAACCTGACACCCATCCCTGCATGCCTGCTGAGTGATCCTCCAAGGATTCTAAGGGTTAATGAAGAAGCAGTCAGAAACACAGATAAGGGGAGGGAATCACAGCAGCCAAGACAAAAGTGCTTTCAATATTTCCATCAAATGGGAAAGCAATCAATGTGGAATGAAGATGTTTATCTTCATTTCCCCTAGGCCCAGCAAGGGATCCAGCTCCCCACTATTACTTCTGGCCTAGCATCCCCACATACTGCTCTCGGCTGGACCCTTTCAGATGCTCTAGTGCTCGGGATGTCCACGTAGTCTGAAACCAAATGGCTCCACCTGCACCAAATTCACAAGGGTTGGGCCTTTTCAACATCTGCAGTTGGATATAGTACTCTGAAAGACTGAGTTTTTATGGACCAAGATGAACTTTGGATGATAAAGCAATGTCATGAAAGTGAATACACCAAAGGCCAGAGTTCTTCATGTTTAGAATAAACTGACAAGCACATTGTATTCACAAGCTGGCTTAGTCAGGAATCAAACGAATCTTTTTGGGTCTTTGGCAACAAGAATGTTCCACAGGGTGCCTGTTTGCTCCTTGTAATCAAGAAGCCTTCATTCTCCATGAAGAAATAGAGGGGAACTTTGAATTTTGGTGTGTCTCTGCCTATCATATTGGTAGAAAGAGGCAGCGGTCGCTCTGAGATATGAGTATGTGCTTCAATTTGATGATCAAGATGTGGGAATGAGGCTTTGGTGCACTATTTATTCGAAAGATTTTTTTAAATCATTGTTCAGGTCGTGGAGCATCCTGCACATTCACAGACTGTTCTTTCAAATGAGGGTAGCTCCATACATTAGGGGTGGGGAGCCATGTGGCTACACTTTTCCACAACATTGTAGCCTGCCAGCATGAGGGGCTCAGGTACAGGAGGCTACCTGTCCTCTGGGATATCCAACTCTGTGAGCCCTGCATTAGCTCAGGAAAGGCTTGGAAACCCACCTCAAAACCACAATTCTCAGTTGGTGTAGGGGACAGACACAGGGTCTCCATGTGTGAACTGAGATCAAGGTAAGAAAGCAGCAATTGGAGAGGACTGACTACAAAGTGAGTGAAAGCTGTGCCTTCAAATGGGCATGGGAAATACTGAGGAAAGAGACCCCGAACTTCCCTTCCCATGTCCCACACACGAGGCAGGATCCACCGCCAAACTCTGCCTTAGCCTACCCAAAAGCATTTTCCCTGGGCACCCTCACAAACTCTGGGCCATATCACTCTGAAACCAAATTGAGAAGAGCCCGATGCAATACCTCTATCACCATCACAAACTCACTACCAAACCCCTAGCTGAAAAGAGGCATTTACTCTGAAACACTGTCTAGGAATACTTTCCATGCAAAGCCTCTATGATAAAAAGGGCTAAGGGGTAGAAATGGAGACACACACTACCAGAGGTCTTCAACACACATGAGATTTGGAGAAAGTTGAGAATGAAGTACCCAGCACAGTCTCCTATGAACCAGGTTGTATCCAGAATAATAAAGGCCTGTGGGCTTAGGCCAAGGGAACCCTATGAAGGATTACACCTGAGAACCCTGTCATAAAGCCTGCTTTCTTTCTTTAGGAGCCAGTGATTTCTGGCTTTGTCTATCCCTTCCACTTTTCCCATCAGTTGAGGGATGCAGCAGTGTTTGACCTTGAGATATTGGGTTCTGATGGCTCTTGATCAGGAAACTGCAACAAAGTCTTGGTTCCCTAATTCCTGGAAATGACTCTTCCAATGCTGATCCCCTCCTGGTTCATACCGCCCATGTGCAAACTGCATCTCAGAATTAAGGCAACTCATTCATCCAGGTCAGTGAGGCAAGCTAGCTCCCTTTCACCCTCCATAGCACAGAAGGCCAAGCACCAAGCACCCTTTCTTTTGGTAGAGCAAAGTCTAATAGCTCTCACTGAGACAGGAACAGAGTGGGCGTTTGCTAGTTGAGTGATTGATGGTTCCATTGTTCCTAAGGGTGGATGAAGAGGCAGTCAGAGACACAGAAAGGGAGAGGGAATGGCTGCAGCCAGTGCTAAAGTGTGTTCAATTTTCCATCCAGGAAAACCCACAAGGAATGTTATCAATGTGGAACGGATATATTTATCTTCATAGGCCCAGAAAGGAGGTCAGCTCCTTTCTTATATGTCTGCCCCAACCTCCACAGAAGCAGCTCTCAACTGGAACCCTTCCAGTGCCCCAGGGCTCTGGATGTCCATGTTGTCCTGAAACCAAAATGGTAGGGCCACTTTGGCTTCACCTGTCCTGCAGTCACAACGGCTGGTCCACATTGGACATGTGCAAGCTGTAGGTGGTACCCTGAAGGACTGAACTTCTATGGGCTGCAATTCACATGATGATAGATAATAAAGCAATGTTGTAAATCTTGGTACACCGAGGGCCAGAATAATTCATAAAGGATGAGAATTGGATCATGTTTAGAAGAACCTGACTAGCATAATGTATTCACAAGCTTCCTTGCTCAGGAATCACAAGAACATTTTCTGGACTTTGGCTCCAGGAGTGCTGCAAAGGATGTCCTTTGGAGCCCTGTGAGCAAGAGACCCACATTCTACCTTAAGAAATGGGGATTTTTGGCTTCTGATTTGCTTCTGGCCTTTGTATTAGCATGTAGGGGCAGCAGTGGTTCTGAGATATGAAGAATATTCTTCCATCTGATGATCAAGAGGTGAGAACAAGACCGGGGTGCACTGTTTATTCAAAAGGCTTTTGGTGTGCTGATGAGGTCATGGGGAATGCTGTAAATAGATTGTTCTTCCATAAGAGGGTTTCGCTAATCATTTAGGGGCAGGCGCTCCATGTGGCTACCCATTCCCATGATATCTAGACTGATAAGCACCGATGGCTCAAGGACAGGAGGGCTAGCTGTCTTCTGGTACATCAGACACTGAACAGGGGCAGAATGGGAGTATGTGGCCAACCTGAGGTTGTCACCTGAGTCAGTGACAATTACATGCTTCCTTTATGTGAATAAAACTGATTTTAGAGGGGCGCCTGGGTGGCTCAGTTGGTTGAGTGTCTGACTTCAGCTCAGGTCATGATCCCACGGTTCGTGGGTTTGAGCCCCACGTCAGGCCCTGTGCTGCCAGCTCAGAGCCTGGAGCCTGCTTCTGATTCTGTGTCTCCCTCTCTCTCTGCCCCTCCCCTGCACATGCTCTGCCTCACTCTCTCTCAAAAATACATAAACATGAAAAAAAATTAAAAATAAAAACACTGTATTTAGAAACCCAGCAATGGGTCAGCAATTGCTAGGAGGAGGACAAAACTCGACTTTCCAAATGGGTAAAGGATCAATCTGGAAAGGAGATGTAAACCTTCATTTCCTTTCAACCCATAAAGTAGGTCAGCTCTCTCTAGCAACCTTTGGTCCAATATAGAAACATTCTCTACTAGACCTCTTCCAATGACAAGCCTCTGGATGCCCATATACTTCTTCAGGAAGGAAATATATATCTTCACTTCCTCTTACCCATGCAGGATCCTGGTTCACTCCCCAGACCTTTGAACTAGCCTACATACAAACATTCTCCTTTGGGCACCTTCAAATGCCCTAGGCCTCTGTATGTCCACATAGTTCTGAAATCAAATTGAGAAAGGCCCCATGCCAAACCCATGTCACAGTCATAAGGATACCATCAGACTTCCAAGTTGGAAGCAGAGAATAATACTCTGAGATGCTCTGTTTGGATTCCATGCAGAATGTTGTTTCTCCAAAAAGACAACGGTGTGTAAAGGGAAACCATGGATGACCATAGTTCTTCCCTAGGGAGGTTCATGGGAGAATGTTGAGAATGAAGTACCCAGCACAATCTCCTAGCAGCATGGCTGTCTCACCAATAGTAAAAACCTGAGAATTTAAGCAAAGGGGGCCTTCTACAAGCTACACCTTGGAGGCCTGTCAGCAAGTGGCCAGTATTCTTCCTGCAGTAGGAGCCTGAAATCCCAGGCTTTTTCTGTATTTCCCATTATGCCATCAGTGGATGGAAACATCAGAAGTTGAGCTGTACTTATTGGGTGCTCCTGCCTGTTGCTCAGGCATCTGGAACCAGAACTTCATATTGTCTTCCTGGAAAGGGCTCTTCTTGCACTCACCATCTCCTCTCCTGGGCCATACTGCCCATGTGTGAACTGTCTGCTAGTGAATATGAGGGCATCTCAAGAAGTCAGGAGAATGAGGCAAACTGGTTCTCCTTTACCTTCCATAGCA
Source organism: Neofelis nebulosa (assembly GCF_028018385.1). Taxonomy (NCBI): domain Eukaryota; kingdom Metazoa; phylum Chordata; class Mammalia; order Carnivora; family Felidae; genus Neofelis; species Neofelis nebulosa. The sequence continues at coordinate 53,503,995 of NC_080800.1, forward strand.
TAAGTGGCTAAGCACCACTGCTCAGGGACTAACGGGCTATCTTCCCTTTGGATATTTGACATGGTCGCTCTCACTGAACACAGGATGAAAGTGGAAACTCCCTGCATCTTCCTGGGTGCTGGCTAAGTGTGTGAGATCTCCATGGCTCCTAAGTGTGAGCAAAGACCTAGTTAGAAAAAAAAACACAACAGTGATGGGAAGGGAATGGCCCCAAGAGGGCCAATGCTCTACATTTCCAATGGGAATGGTATCAATCTGGAAAGAAGATATATAACTTCATTTCCACTCACCCCAGAAAAGAGACCAGCTCCACTCCAAAACCTCTGACTCACCCTACCCACAATCCTTCTACACTGGGAACCTTCACATGGCCTAGGCCTCTGGATGTCCACAGTGTTCTGAAACAGAATTAAAAGGGAGTTCTGTGAAACACCTACCCCACAGTCACAAGGACGTCACCAGACTCCCCACTTCCAAGCAGGGGATATTCCTTGGAGAGCCCGAATCTGAATGGACCCTAGAGATAATCTTGTTTGAAAATTGAGCAAAGTAGTGAAAATGGATACATGGAAGACCAGCATTCTATATGAGAGATGAGAATTAGAGAATGTTGAGAATGAAGGGACTCTCCTAGCAAGCTGGCTGTCTCAGGCATTGTGTGAAAGATGCTTAATGTGCAGTGTAGTTTCAGGCAGTTAAGGACAAAGCTCTTTCCTAGGGTTTATACAGATTGATTAAGAATACTTTTTGATACATTCATCTAAAATGCTTGTTGAGGGGCGCCTGGGTGGCTCAGTCGGTTGAGCGTCCAACTTTGGCTCAGGTCATGATCTCACACGACTTGAGTTTGGGCCCTGGGTCGGGGTCTGTGTTGACAGCTCAGAGCCTGGAGCCTGCTTGAATTCTGGGTCTCCCTCTCTCTCTGTGCCTCCACCTCTCATGCTCTGTCTCTCTCTCTGTCAAAAATAAATAAACATTAAAAATAAATAACTATAATGCTCATTAACAGCTGTGTTAAGCACACTATATTTCAAGGCAGTCAAGACAAGACATTTCTTGGGCACCTGGGTGGCTCAGTCGGATAAGCATCTGACTCTTGATCTCATTTCAGGTCACAATTTCACAATTCAAGTGTTCAATCCCCACATCAGGCTCTGTGTTGATGGCCTTGGGGTCTGTGCTGATGGTGTGGAGCCTGCCTGGGATTCTGTCTCTCTCTCTCTGCCCCTGCCCCACTTGTGTACTCTCCTCTCTCTCTCTCTTTTTCTCTCCCTCTGTCTCAAAATAAATAAACAAAAAAAAGACAAGGCATTTCTCTAATATTTATGGAGTACACATAAGGAGCACCTTTCAAAAAAGATTTTTTAATGTTTCTTTTTGAGAGAGAGAGAGAGGGCACATGCAAGTGGGGAAAGGTGTGAACGGTAAAGACAAAGAGAGAGAATCCCAAGAAAGCTCCATGCTGTCAGTGCAGGGTCTCATGTGGCACTCAATCCCACCAACTGATCACGAGTCAGACGTTCAACTGACTGAGCCATCCAGGCAACCCAGGCACAATTTTTACTAAATGGTAAGAGGTTCGTGCAAGCAACATGAAAAACAGTACAGTTTTAGGCACTTCAGTGCATGGCCATTGTCTATTGCTAACATATAGTGTTTCAACAAAGTTTCCTATGAGATGAGTGTGAAGACTAATAAGAATGTTTGAAGTACAGTGTCATTTTAGGCACTTGAACAGAAGGACCTTCCCTATTGTTTATCTAATGAAGTTTAAGAACATTTTATTCAGGAGGCATTTGGAAACTTCATTGAGAACACAGGTATTTCAGGTAGTTAAACCAACACATGAGCATTCCCTAGTGCTTACCAGGATTTAACCACATTTCTTACTGGATGAATCCAAGAAGTTAACTCAAAAATGCCATAAGCACAGTCTTTTGTCTTCAATTAAACATGAAAGTATTTCCTAAGGCTAAAAATGCAGGGTTTAAACAAAAGTTTACACCAGATGTCCATTATAAGTGACCCAAAAGATGCACTAACCACCATGTAGATTTAGATACTTCAGAGCAAGGGCATTTCCAGTGCTTCCACACCAGAATCGGAATTGTTATGACTGTGCGTATCCAAAAATCTTTTTGAACTAAGCTTGACACAAAGCAAAATTGGGCAGAGGAGCACATGGTCATTCCCTTTGCTAACAGAGTGTTTCAACAAAAGTTCTGATGAGACTTATGTAAAAGATTACATGAAGAACACCCGAAGCACCAGGTAGTTTTAGGCAGTTAAAAACGTCATTTCCTACTGAGAATAGAGAGTGTTTCAACAAGAGATCCTACGATATGCATGTGATGGCTACGTGAGTGATGCTATAAGCACAATGGAGTTTCAGACACTTAGACCCAAGGCCCCTCCCTAGAGTTTACAGAGAGATTAAGAGCACTTCTTACTACATTTATCTGAAACACTAACTGGCATCTGCTTTAAGCACAGTGCAATTTCAGGCTCTTATGATCGTGGCCATTAGAACGATGTCTAAATTGTCCTTCAAGACCCTTTAAACACAATGTAGTTTTAGGCTGTGAAGCATAAAGCCCTTCCATTCTATGTATGTAAAGAAGTTTGGGAAAACTTACTACTGTATGAACTTAAAAATTAATTGAATCCTCAGTGAACACACAGTGTTTTCAGGCATTTAAGCACATAGGCATTTCCTACAGCTTATACAGAATTATTTAAGCACCTCCTTACTGAAAAATCTAAGACACTAACTCAAACATGCTTCCAGTACCATGTTGTTTCTGGCAGTTAAGCAGATGGCCTTTCAGTATTGTGAACACATACCTTTTGGCACAGAAACAGGCATGGAGACTTGGAGAAAGTGAGAAGACAGAAATTTATCTCAACTGAAAGAACAAGCAGAGATCTAAGTGAAACAGATATAAATAACACCCAAAGAGGAAAGAAAGAGAGAGGCAAATCAAGAAAAAGACTATAAATTATAGAGAGCAAACTACTGGTTACCAGAATGGACAGTTTTGAGGGACGGGTTAAAGAATTGTTGGGGATTAAGTAGTGCACTTGTCATAATGAGCACTGAGTGGTGTATATGGAATTGTTGAATCACTCTACTGTATTCTTGAAACTAATATCTTAAAAACTGTATTTTAACTACATGGAATTCAAGGAATAATAAGAAAATGAAAAAAAAAATTAAAGGGGTAAATTAAAGCCATTTGAAGCACAGAGTGGTTTTAAGCAGTGAAGCGCATGGCCATTACTATTGCTAATACACAGTTTCAACAAATGTTTCAATGAGATGTATGTGAAAGGCCACATGTAAGACACTTTCATCAGTGAGTAGCTTTAGGCAATTAAGCTGTAGGCCTTTCCCTAGTTTGTATACACAGGATTTAGGAGCACTTCCTCCTACATTGACCTAAAATTTTAACTGAATTTAAGCACATTGCAGATTCAGAGTTAAGGCCATGTCCTTCTCTAGTGTCTTACAAGTATGTCTTTTATGTGTAAGAGGCCTATGCAAGCCACTTGAAACACAACCTTTACCTTTAGGAAGATAAATGCAAGCCCATTACTCTCTCACAAACATGGAGTTTTTAAGCAAATGGTCCTATTCCATGTACATGAAATCCTACATGAAAGCCCTTTGAAGAGCACTGTACTTTTAAGCAGTTGAGCACTTGGCCATTTCCTATTCATCATATATAATGTTTCAATGATTTTATTTGCATATGTTGAAAGTCATTAGTTAGTCTTGAAACAGGGTATTTTTAAGCCATTAAGTGTGTTTCTACAACAAGATTTAAGAACACTTGTCACTGCATACATTTTAAAAATAGTTGGAGATTTTACCAAGCACAAGGCTGTTTCAGACAGGAATCTGTACACACCCTAGTGATTATTTAGAAGGATTTAAACACACTTCTTATTAGATGAATCTAAAAGGCTAACTCAAAGATGACTTAGCCGCAATGGTGTTTGTGAAAATTAAGTGCATGCCCATTCCCTTTTGATAATAAAGAGATTTTAAAGAAAATACCCAACTATATTCACTTTAAAAGCCAAATCAAAGATGTATTAGGAACAGCATAGTTAGGTGGTCAAAGAAAAGTCCCTTCCATAGAGCTTGAAATTCTCATTTGGAACACAGCTATCAGGCAGTTCATCACATGGGCATTCCCTAGTGCTTAAATAAATGGCTGTAAGCACACTTTTTTCTGAATGTTTATGAGAAGGTAATTAGCAAAGCTTTAAGAAAAACATTTTTCTTGGGGCACCTGAGTGGCTCAGTCAATTAAGCATCCGACTTCTGCTCAGGCCATGATCTCACAGCTCATGAGATTGAGCCCCACATTGGGCTCTGTGCTGACAGCTCAGAACCTGGAGCCTGCTTCAGATTCTGTTTCTTGCTCTCTCTCTGCCCATGCCATGCTTGCTTCTCTCTCTCTCTCTCTCCCTCTCAAAAATAAATAAACATTGAAAAAGGAAAAGTGTTTTTCTGCGAGTTAAGAACATGGGCATTCCCTTCTGCAAATATAGAGGGTTTATACAAAAGTTCCTACTAGATATATACTGAAAGCTACGTGAATAATGCATTATCCCACTGTACTTTTAGGCACCTGATGCTAGGTCATTTCCTGGTGCTTCTACACAAGGGTTTAGAATACTTCTGACTACATATCCTCAAGAAGCTTTCTAAAACCCTCTTGCATCAAAGGGTACTTTTCAACAATAAAGCACAAGTGTCTCCACAGAGAGGTGGTGAGGAAAGTGTTACTCTATATGTCTATGAGGGACAAGAATGTCACTTGAAGCATAGTAATGCTTTGGGCATTTAAGCATGGGGCCTTTCCCTATGGCTAATGTAGAATGTGTTTTAAAGTTTTTATTTAACTTCCAGTCAGTTAACATACAGTGTAATATTAGTTTCAGGTGTAGAATTCAGCAATTCCACCCTTCCACACAACACCCGGTGCACATCACAAAGTGTACTCTTTAATACCCAACTCCTATATAACCCAATCCCCCCACCCGTCTCTCCACTATCAGTGTGTTCCCTATAGTTACAAGTATGTTTCTTGTTTTGCCACTCTCTTTTTTCCACCATGATCATTTATTTGTTTTGTTTCTTACATTCCACATAGGAGTGAAATCATATGGTATAAGCTGTTCTCTGACTCACTTATTTCGCTTAGCATAATATTCTCGAGCTCCATCCACATCATTGCAAAGGAAAATTTCATTCTCTATCATGGCTGAGTAATATTCCATTGTATATGTAAACCACATCTCTATCCATTCCTCAGCCAATGGACATTTGAACCCTTTTCATAATTGGCTGTTTTTCATGATGCTGCTAAAAACATTGGGGTACCTGTATCCCTTTGAATTGGTATTTTTGTATCATTTGGGTAAATATCTTGTAGTGCAATTGCTGGATCATAGGGTAATTCTAAGTTTTAAAGGGTAATTTTTTAATTAATTAGTTTTTCTGAGTGGGAGAGAGTGAGAAAGTAAGAGGGAGGGTCAGAGAGAGAGAGAGAGAATCACAAGCAAACTCCATATTGACAGTGCAGTGCCCAATGAGAGCTCAGTCCCATGACTGTGAGGTCCTGACTTGAGTGGACATAAACAGTCACCCAGGTGCCCCAGGGAAGTCCTATTCTTAACATTTAATGAAACTTTGTACTGCTTTCCAGAGTGGCTGCACCAGTTTTGCATTCCCACCAACAGTGTCAGAGGGTTTCCCTTTATCACCATCCTTGCCAACACCTGTTTCTTGTGTTGTTAATTTTAGCCCTTCTGACGGTGTGTGGTGATATCTCATTGTAGTTTTTATTTGTATTTGCCTGATGAGCCTCTTTTCATGTGTCTTTGGGGAAATGTACATTTTATGTGCTCCCCAGTGTGTTCCTCTCCCTCTCACCCTTTTCCCCAATGAGGGCTCCCTCTCCTCTGCAGCACCCTTGAACTGTTTCTCCCCCAAACCCACTCTCTGCACTTTATACCTTCTTTGATATGGTTTCTTCTCTCCCTGTAGTTGTGGACTTGGTTCTGTCAGTCTTCAGGTTGCTTTCTTGGTATTTAGAATGATTTTCTAGTGATCTAGCTATGTTCAAGGGAGGAGACTACACTGCTGCCATACTAGCTGTCTCAATACACACTAATACAGAATGTTTCCACGAACTTCCTGTGAGATGTATGTGAAAGACTACATGAAAGACACTTTAGCAGTGTCATTACAGGCAGTAAACCACAAAGTGTGGGTGGTGTCTGGTGTGTGTGTTGGGGGGTATATGTGTGGTGTGTGTAGTATACGTTTGAAGTGATTGTGGTTGAGTGCATGTTCCTGTTCTGTATCTATGGCATGTATGTTGTATATGTGATTTGTGTCTGTGTATGGCATTTGTGTGGTGAGTGTGGTATGTGTATGGTGTGTCAGTGGTTTATAGGTGGTATATGTGTCTTTCTGTGTGCTGTATGTCTGTTATATGTGTTGTGACTGTGCTATGGGTATCATGCGTGTATGCTCCGAGTGTAATGTATGTTTGTGTGTGGTCTTTGTATGTTGTGTGTATGTGTTTTGTATGTGGTGCAATGTGTGGTTTTGTGGTGTGGAATATGGGTGGAGTTTGTGTAATATAAGTGTGGTGTGTGTGGTGTCTGTCATATATGTATGGATTATCATGGTGTGCTTATTTTATATGTGGTGTCTGTGTACTAGAAGTGTGTTGTGCGTATGTTTGGCATATATATGGTGTATATGAGGAATGTGTTTATGTGGTATATGTGTGTGGGGTGTGTGTGTGTATGGTATGTGTATTGTGTGTAGTAAATAGTTTGTGGAAGATATCTGTGTGGTATGTATGTGGTGTGTATGTGGTGAATTGGTGATGTGTTTGTGTGGTACTCATATGTCATGAGAAGTATGTGTTTGTACTATCTGTTGATGTATATTCAGTAGGTGTGGGGTAGCTGTGTGGTATATGTGTCCCATTTGTGTCTATATATGCAGTGTGTGTGGTATATGTGTAGTTATGTGTAGAGGAGGTGGCATCTGTCTTCTTTATGTGTGATGTATGTTTGGTGTGCTTGGTATGTATGTAGAGTGTGTTTATGTGGTACATGAGTAGTGGTTTGTTTGGTAATTATGTGTTTTATTTGCGTTGAGTGTGGTAATACTGTTGGATGGGGTATACCTGTGGGTGTGTGAGGCATGTGTGATCTGTGCTGGGTATGTTTGTGGCATATGCATGGTGAGTGTGTGGTGTATATGTGGTGTGTGTAATGTATACATCATGTATATGTGATGTACATGTGGTGTATATTGTGGATGTGTGATGTAGGTGTGTATGTAGTATTAATGTGGATAATGTATGCGAGGTGTGTGGTACCTGCAGGGTGTGTGTGTATGTGTAAGTGTCTTGAGTGTAACATACGTGTGTGTTCATGTATGGTGTATTTTTCATAAATTTTTTCTGTTGTGTGTTTTTGTATTGTGGTATGCATGATATATGTGTGGTGTTTGTGTGTAATATGTGTGTTGTGTGTGTTGCATGTATTGCATGTGTGTGTTGCATGTGCATCTGTTCTGTGTATGTGGTGTGTATATGGTGTTTGGTGTCTTTGTGTGGTGTATGTTTGGTATGTGTTGGTATATCTGTGGTGAGAGTGTGGTATACCTTTGCTATGTGTGTATATGGTGACTGTGTGGTGTTGTGAAAGTGTGCTGTGAGTATGGTGTATGTGTGGAGTTTGTGGGTTGACTGTTCTGGTGTAAGTGTGTGTGGCACGTGTGGTGTGTATTTAGTATTCGTTTGGTGTGTGTGTGATATATTCCTTTGGTTTTACTTGTGGTGTTTGTGATGGAAATGTTGTATGTGAAGAATCTGTCCAGTATCTGTTTTGTGTGTGTTGGTGGCATATTTGTGGTATGCTGTGTTTGTGTGTGTCTGTTGTATGTGTGGTCTGTGTCTTTGGTGTGTGTGGTCCATGTGTGGTGTGAGTGTGAGAGATGAATGTGTTTGTTGTGTGTGGTGTACGTTGTATGTGTGTGGTGTATTTTGGGTATGTGTGTTTGGTACTTTTGTGATGGGTGTGGTGTTTATGTGGTGTGTAGGTGTGGAGTGTGTGTGTGATGTATGTGTATTATATGTGTTGTTAGTGCTTGTGTTTGTGTGGGAGTGGTGTGTGTACTAAGTTCATTATTTCCATGTTCTGTATGGCTTGTGATATGTGTGTGTGTTTGTGTAATGTAGGTGTGGTTCATGTGTTATGTATGTGTGAGGTGAGTGTGGATTGAGTGTGATATGTGTGGTATTTGTGAGATATATGTGTAGTTTCCCTGTCATATACGTCTTGTGTTTGAGTGGCAAATGTGTGTCATGTATTAAGTATGTGGGTGTTGTGTGTGTGGTGTATGCATGTTGTGTGTATGGTATGTGAGACATGTGTGGTCTTTGTCATGTATATGAGGTGTGTGCATGCCTTCTGTGTGTGTGTGTGCAGTATATTTTTGGTAATAGCTGGTCTATGATTTGTGTGTGGTATACACATGGGCACAGTGTATGTGTGATGTTTTTTGTGTATCTTCTATGTGTTGTGTGTATTTTCAGCATGGTGTGTGTGGTGATTATGTGGTATATGTACATTTTGTGTGTTGTGTGTGGTGCATGTGGTAATATATGCCTGGTGTCCATGTGGCTATGTGTAGTTTGTGGAGGCAAATACGTGTGGGAGTTTGCGTGGAATATGTGTCCTGTGTGTGATGAGTGATTTGCATGTCATGTGTGTGGTTTACGTGTGGTGTGTGTATGTTATATGTGGTGTGTGTGGTATCTGTATGGTGAGGATTGGTGCATGTGAGGTATGCATGTGTGTGTCTGTGGTAGATGTAACCTACATATGTTTTGAAATTGTGGTGCATGTGGTATGTGTGGTGTAAGGGTTGCATATATTTTGTGTGTGTTGTGTGTGTCTCTGAAATATGTATCTTGTATGTGTAATGTATGTATGGTTTGTGTGGTGAAAGAGTGTTGTATGTGGTGTGGGTGCATTGTATGTTTGGCTTGTGTGTGCATGGCATATGTGTGTTGTTTGTGTGTTATATATGCAGTGTGAATGTTGCATTGTTGTATGTGGGGGTGTTGTTGATGTGTGGTGTGTGTACAGTGTGTGTGGAGTGTGTGTGTGCTTTATGTGCAGTGTTACCTGGTGTGTTGGTTCAGGTTGTATGTGTGACACATATGTGGTATGTGTGTCATAATAGTTCTATGTGTGTGTGTAGTGCATTCATGTGATACATGGGTTGTGTATGAACACCGTAACTATGTTTTTTGGGGGGCTTATATCCTTTGTATGAATTTTGCAAGTGTGTGATGTGTGAATGGTGTTTGTGTGGCGTATGTATGTGTGGAACATGTGTAGTGTGTCTGTGTGAAGGCTATGTTTTGTGGCAATCTTTGTGTTTGCATAATATATATATATTGTCTTGTGTGATGTATGTGTAGGTTGTGTGCGTGGTAAATGTGTGGTCCCTGTGTGGAATGTGTAGAAGATATATATATATATATATATATATATATATATATATATATATAGTATGGTATATATCTCTTGTGTGTGTGTTGTCTATGTGGCGTACATTTGGCCTATGTATGTTCTGTGTAGTGTGCATGTGTACACTGAGTGCGGCATATACAGAATAATGGTTGTTGTCTCCATGGTATGTATTTGATTCCTGTTTTGTTGGGTTGTTTCTGGTGCTCCTGGTTTGTGTTGTGTATGTGTGGTGAGTACGTAGTCTGTGGTTTGTATTTTGTAGGTGTTGTGTTTCTGATGTGTGTGCAAGTGGTGTGTATGTGGTGTATTTGCCGAGTGTGAGTTATGTGTATTGTTATTTTATGTGTGGGGGTTGTGTAGTGAACATATCATGCATGTGCTTGGTGTGTGTGTGTATATTCTGGGTGTGGTCTGTGAAGGGTATATGGGTGGTGTGTGGGATATATGGGTGGTGTAGCAGTGCTCTATGTGTTGTGGGTTGATTTGCATGTCATAGATGTGTGTGGTATATTTTTCTCATGGAAGTGTGGTACATGTAGTTGCATGTGGTGTATGTATCATGTGTGTGCTTTCTGTGTGGTGTAGGTGTGTGTTTGCAGGATATGTCTGAGGAGTGTGCTGTATGTTTTGTGTGTGTATGTGTGGTGTGTGTATGATGAGAATGTGGTGTGTGTGTGTGTCTGTGATGGAATGAATGCTTATGTGTGGTATACATGGGATGTATATGTGCTGTATGGGGTGTCTGTGGTATGTACATGGTGTGTATGTGGTATATGTGTGATGTGTGTGCATTTTATGTGTGCTGAGAGTGTGATATATCTATGTAGTGTGTGTGTGTGTGTGTGAAATAGCATTGGTGTGCTTGTAGTATATGTGTGGTGAGTCTGCGTCCATTGTCTACATGTGGCATGTGTAGTGTATGTCTGTGGATCTATATATATGTGGTCATTGTGGGGTGTGTGTGTGTGTGTGCATGTGAATGTTGTAAGTACCTGGTTATTGTGTGGTAAATGTGTGGTGTGTTTGTGGTATCTCTGTATGGTTTAAGTGTGTTGTACTTGAGGTGTGTGTTTGTGTGTGGGATATGTGTGCTCTACATGTGGTGAAGGTGTGATATGTGCTGTGTGTGTGGTATATGTGTAGTATGTTGTAGTATAGATGCAGTTTGTGTATTTGGTATATTTATGGTGCACATTGTGTGGAGGCAGACTGTGTGGTGTGTGTGCGGTATGTACATGGTGTAAAAGTTCTTTTGTGTTGTTGGTATGTGGAATGTTTGTGTGAAATATAGGTGTGGTGTATATGTGATGTGTGTGATGTATTGAGGTATATGTAAGGCATGTGTGGTGTGTGGTATGGATTTGGTAAGGTTATTGTGTGTGTTTTACTTGTGGAGTGAGTGTTCTGTATGTATGGTTATTGTGTGATGTATGTGTGGTATGTGTATGTGATATCTCTTCTCTGGTATATGTGTGGTGTGTGGTGTGTCGGTGTATTGCTATGTGTGTGGTGTGTGTGGTATCTGTTTAAAGTGGTTGTGATTTAAGTGTTTTTGCATGTTTTGTATGTATATGTGTGACATATGTGTGATGTGTGTGGTTATGGTATCTGTGTGGTGTGTGTGGAGTGTGTCTGGTGTCTCAGTGCTATATAGAAGGTTTATGTGTTCATGTGTGCTGTATGTATGGCATATGAGTTGTGATGATGTTATTTTTCTGGTGTGTTTGTTCTCCACATGTAGCATGTGTTTATGTGGTATTTGTGTGGCATACATGCTGTATGTGGTGTTTGTGTGCTGTTTGTGCTGTGTATGTGTGTGTTGCATGTTTGGTGTGTGTGTATGTCTTATGTATTGTGTGTAGATATGTGTGGTGTTGATTTGTTTTACAGATTTTGCAGATTTGCTGGTGTGTGTTTGTGTGTATTTGTGGTTTTGAGTTGTATATCTTGTGAATGTTTGTCATATATGTGGTACATGTGTTATATATATGCTATATGTGCTATATTTGTGGTGTATATGTGTCATGATTGATAAGCGTGTGCTATTTTGTGTAGTATGTGTGTGAAATATATTGGTGTGTTTCTGGTATATGTATGGTATGCCCGTGTGTTCAGTATGTGTGGTGTGTATGAGTGAGAAAGTATGTACTATATGTATGGTGTATATGTGATGGAAGTTTGATATGGGTCGTGTGTGTGGCATGTATGTGGTGTATGTGTGTGTGCGTGCGTGTGTGTGATATATATGTGATGGATGTGAGGTATGTTTCTGGTGTGGGTGTGGTGTATGTGTGTTTCCGTGTGACATGTATAATTTGGGCAGTGCATCTGGTGTGTGTGTGTGTGTGTGTGTGTGTGTGTGTGTGCATGTCTATGTGGTATATATGGAGTGTCTGCGTTATGTGTGGTGTGCATGTGGTATGTGGTGTGTGTGTGTGCATGCACATGTGGTATATATGGAGCTTCTGTCATGTGTGTGGTGTGCATGTGGTATATTTGTGGTGCATGTGCGATGTGGTGTGGTGTATGTATCGTGTGTGTGTAATTTATGTGTATTGTGTTTCTTGTGCATATACTTTGTGTGTTTAGTATAAGTGATATGACATGCTGTGTATGCATCCTTTATGTACAGGATATGAGTGGTGAGTGTGTTATGTATATGAAGTATATGTGCAGTTTATGTGCAGTGTGTGGTATATGTGTGATCTTTGTGTGGTGTTTGTGTGTTTTGTGATGCGCCTAATATATATATATGTGGTGGAAGCAGCATATGGGTCATGGGATGGAGTAGAAGTGGTGTAGGTATGGGTTGTGAAGTATCTTGTGGTGTGCATGGTGTCATTTTTTTGTGTGTTAGTGTGGTATCAGTGTGGTATGTGTGCAGTGAATTTGGGTTGTCTCTGTGTGTGCAAGATAGGTGTGTTATGTCTGGGATGTGTGGGAGTATGTGTGGTATTAGTTGTGGTATATGTGGGGCATGTATGAAGTATGTGCTGAGCTCGTGTGTATGGCATCTCTGTTGTTTATCTGTGTGGTGTGTGATGTGTATGTGTCATATATCTGATTGTGCTTGCAGTATATGTGAGCATATTGGGTTTCTTATGTGTGGTGTTTATGTGTGGTATATGTGGTGCACATGTGTGTGTGATATGTGTTTGATGTGTGTAAGTGTGGCATAGGTGAATCAAGTGTGGTGTGTCTGCTGTTTATAGGTAATATGCATATGGTAGGTGTAGAATATGTGTGGTGTATGTGTGCAATTTTTGTGCTGTATCTGTTGTCTTTGGTGTGTGTGGTTTGTGTGTGTGTATGTGTATGTGTGGTTTGTGTGTGCTGTGCATGTGTGAGGTATGTGTGTTGTATATGTGTGGGTTAAGTATGGTGTATGTGTTCAGTGTGTGTGCGTGTTGTGTGTGTGAAATTATGTTGTATATGTTGTGTGTGGTATTTATTTAGTGTGTGGTTTGGTATAAATGTGATATGATGTGTTTGTGGTATAACTATGGTGCATGTGTGGCATATATCTGTATGTGCTATATATGTGTTGTTGGTTCAGTTTATGTGTGTTATAAATATGACAGACAGACAGGTTATGTGAATTCTGTATGGGGTCTATGTTTGTGGTTGGTAGCATGCTTGGTTTGTGTGTCGTGTGGAATGTATATATGGTTGGTGTTTGTGGTATACATGTGCATGTGTTTTGACTTATAAGTCATATGTGTTTGATGTGTGGTGTGTGTGGTGTGCATGTCATATGTGTGATTAACATGTGGTGTATGTGTTGTGTATACATATAGTGTGTTTGTGATGTTTTTCCCTAGTTTCTGTGTGTGGTATGTTTTTGGTATATCTGTGGACTTTTACTCTCTCTGTATATTTATTGATGTGTGGGCATTGGTGTGTATGGCCTACATGTGATAGCTGTGTGGTGTGTGTCTGCCATTTGTGTGTGAGATATAAGTCTTTTGTATGTGTGGATTAGGTGTGATTTATGTGCAGTGTGTTGTGGTGACCATTGGTGAGTGTGGTGAAATTGGGGCAAATAGGTTAAGTTTGTGTGGTGTATATTTGTCACGTGGATGGGGTATATGTGTGCTGTGTGTGCTTTATCCATTGTGCATATGTGATGTAAATCTGTGTTACACTTGTATTGTTTGTGTGGCATATGTTTGCTATCATGTGATGTGTTTGTGGTGCCTGTTTAGTGAGTGTGGTGCATATCTCTTGTGTGCTTTATGTTGGGTGATTCAGTTTGTATGTGGTGGGGGTGTGCTGCATGTGGTATGTGGTTGGTGTTTGTTGTATGTGTCCTGTGTGTGGTATATGCAATCCTTGTTTGAAGTTATTGAGTGATGTATGTGTTGTGGTCTGTGTGTTGTGTGTGGTGTATGTGTGGTGAGTGTGTAGTTATGTGCTTTTTTTGTGTTGAGGGAATGGTGTATGTTAGAAATATATGCATGTCTTAGGTGTGATGTATGTGAGATGTGTGTGCAATATGTGTGGTGGCTGTGTGATGTGTATTTTGTGTATTTTTATGTATTGCTGGGTGTACATGGTGTGTTATATGTGAACTGTTTGTGTTGTGTCACATGTGTGGTGTATGTGTGGCTATTATTTGTGATGTGTGTGTGCATGTTTGCATGTGTGGTGTGTATGTGGTATAAGTACTTATGTGTGTGGTGTTTGTTGGTGAGTGTATGCTGCATGTGTGGTATATTTCTGGTGTATGTGTAATGTATGTGTTGTGTATGTGCAGTGTGTGTTTGGCCTGGGGATAAAGGGTTTTTCTTTGTGGGGTCTGTTAGTGGTGTGTGTGATATGTGTGTGGCACAGATGTAGAATATGTCTATTTGTATCTGTAAGGTTTTTTTGGTGTGTGTTTGTCATATTTGTGATATTTGTGTGTGTGGTGTATCTGTGGTGTGAATGTGGTGTCTGTGTAGTTTATAAGTGTGTGCCATATGGGTGGTTATCATATTACGTGTATACTGCTTTTGTGTGTGGTATATATGTTGTGTGTGGCATATGTATTCTGTGTAGTGTGGTTGTACATGCATGTTTCATGTGTGGTAATGCTGTATGTGTAGTGTGTGTGGCATGTGCATGCTGTGTATGTACACTGCTATATGTGTCTTAATGTTTGGTGTTTGTGTGGTGTGTGTGTTTGTGGTATGTGTGTAATGTGTGTGCTGTGACTCTGAATATGTGTTGCAGTGTCTATGTTGAGAGTCTTGAGTGTAGTGTCTGTGAAATAGGAGTGTTGTAGGTGTGGTGCATGGGAGGTATGTGTAGTTTGTGTGGTGTAATTATGATGTACATGTTTTGTGTGTGGTGTATATGTGGTGTGTGTGTGTGTGTATTATTGTGAAAGAATAGTGTATCTGTGGGATGTGAGTGGGGTGTGTTTTGTGTATATGGTGCATGTGTTTTCTGTGTGTGTTGTATTATGGAAAATAAGTGGAGTCTGGTATGTGTGAATGGAATATGTGTTGGCGTGGTGTGTGTGTACTGAGTGCATACGAGGTATATGTGTGGTGTATTTGTAGTGAAAGTGTGACGTGGTGTATGTGTGTAAGAATGAAGTATGTGTTCCTGTGAGTGGTATTTGTGTGGTGTATTTGTGTGTGTGTGTGCGTATGTGTGTTGAATATGTGCAGTGTGTCTGCAGTGTAGGGTTTGTGCTTTGTATGTATTTTGTGTGTATGTGTGTGGAATATCTGTGGTGTGAAGGCACTGTATGTGTAGATCTTAGTGAGTATTGGTTATGGTGTGGTGTATGTGAACCGTGTGTGTGATATATATGAATTGTGAATGTGGTTTATATGTGGAATATATGCAGCATAAGTGTGGGCTGTGCAGTGTGTGTATGTATGTGTTATTTGTGTGGCAGTGACTGACATATGTATGGTATATGTGTTTAAACACATGTATAAGGTGTGGTGTCTTTGTGATGTAGGTGCTGTGAAATTGTGTCTGCAAGGTATGTTAGTGAAATATATGTCTTCTATATGTGGTACATATGAATGTGTGGTGTGCGTGGTGTAAAATTGGGGTGGCTATGTTGTGTGTTGTGTATATTTAGCTTGGGTGTGGTATACATGGAGTGTGTGGGAGGTATACCTATGGTGTATGTATGGCATATGTCTGTGTTGTATGTGTGTTGTTTGGTGTGTGTGTGTGTGTGTGTGTGTGTCATACATATTCTGTGTCATATATATTCTATGTGTTTAGTATGTGTGATGTGTATGCGGTGAATGCTTGGCATGTGTGTTGCATGTTTGATGTTTGGGTTAGGTGCTTTGCTTCTGTGTGTGTGGTAGCTGTGTTATGTGAATGGTGTTTCTGTGGTTATGTACACGTGGGAACATATGTTGTGTGTCTGTGGTGTGCTTTTGATGCAGAGGTTGCATGTGTGGTCTTTGTGTGTGTGTGTGGGTGACTTGTGTGGTTATTTTCTGGTATATGTGTCATATGGGTGGCATATAGGTTTGTCATACATGTGGTGTGTGTGTGTGTGTCATGTGTGAAGTATGTGTGCTGTAGGCAGGCAGCCTCTGTATACATGTGTGTAGTATATGCATGAAAATGATTGGTGTATATGTCTTTGTGTGTGGTATTGGCGGTGTGTGTGGTATCTGTGGTGTATATGTTGTGAGTCCGTTTTGTGTATGTCATGTTTATTTGTTTAATATATGCCTTGTTTGTATGGTGTCTCTGTGGTATATTTATTGCATATGTGTAGTGTGTGTGTCATACATTTGAGAGCCGTGGGGGCATATGTGTCCTGTGTGAGGGGTATGGGATGCTGTGTGGGTTGGTATATGTGTCAGGTGTGTGTGTTGTACATGTGGAGTTTTGCATGTGGTATCTATGCAGCATACACAGGCTATGTGTGTGTTATAGATGTAGCATTTCTGTGTAAGCCTGGCATGTTTGTGTGTCATATGCATGTTGTGTGCATGGTGTATGTGTAGCATGGGTGTTTTGGGTGTGGTGTGTGCATAAGATATATGTGTTGTGTTTCTGTGGTGTGCATAGTATATGAGCTGTGAATGTCTGGTGTATGTGTGTGTGTGTGGCATACATGTGTATGGAAATGGTATTTTTGTGTTGTAAGTGAGGCTGCGTGTGATGTCTAGGTTTTGCATCTGTGGTGTGTGCAGTGTGTATTTGTGAATTCTGTGTGCTGTATGTGTGGTGAATGTGACAGTCATTTAGTGTGTATGCAGTGAAAATGTGATATATATGTTTTCTGTGGCATTTATTTGGCATGTATTGGACAGTATACGTGTGGGTGTGGGGGTGTATCGTTGTATGGTGGTGTAAGACAGTTTGATTTCTATGTGTGTTCTTTGTAGCATGTGTGAGGTCAACGTGTGGTGTGGTGGTAAAGGTATGGGGTAGGTGATGTAGAAGTGTGGTGTGTGTGTGTGTGCTATGCATGTGTTTGGAATAAGTGTGGTTGGTGGTTGCCCTATGTGTGATGTATGTGTGATATTTGTATAGTGTATAAGTGGTGTTTGTGGGGTGTCTGGGAGTATATTTAGTATATGTGGTCTGTGTGGTCTATATCATGTATGTGTTTTACAAATATGTGGTTAGTGTTTGGTGTATATGTGTTATGTATTCAGAGTATGTGCTGACCAGTGTATGTGTGGTATATGAGTTTTCTTGTGTGTGTGTGTGTGTGTGTGTGTGTGTGTGCAAGTTTCTAGTGAATGTTGATGTTATAAGGATTGGGGCATTGTGTGTGTTACATGTATATATGTGTTGTATGCTTGGTGAATATGTGTTGGATATATGGTGTGTCTGTGACAAATGTGTGGTGTGTGGGGACCATATGCAGTAAATCTGTGGTGTATTCCTTGGTATGGTACATTTGAATGGTATGTGTGGTGTGTGTGATATAGGTGTTATATGTGTGGTGTATGTGTGGTGTGTGTGTGTGTGTATGTGTGTGTCTGTGGCCAATGTGTAATGTTGTTTGGTGACACTGTTCTCTGTGCAGTGTTTGTGGTGTACATGTTATGTGTCTGTTGTGAGTGCATGGTGTGTTTATGAATTATATGTTTCATAAGTGTGATGCATTTAGAGTGTGTGTGCTGTTTATGCAATGAAATTGTGATTTCTATATTGTGCATCCGAGGTGTATATTGTGTGTAATTGTGCCTTATATTTATAGCGTGTGTGTAGTGTCAGTCTGTTGTATAAGTGTGTTGTGTGTATGAGATGTGTGTGTGTTATAGGTGTGGTGTGTCCTATGTGTGAGTATAATGATTGTGTTGTGTTTTTGTTTGACATATATGTGGTTGGTGTATGTTTCATTGTGTGTGTGTGTTATGTGTTGTGTGTGAGTAGTGTTTGAATGGTGTTTGTGAGTGTGTGTAGTAAATGTGTGATGTTTGTACTGTGTATTTGTCATATGTATGCTTGTTGGCTTGTGTAAGTTTGGTGTGTGGGGGTCTGTGTGTGATGTGAGTGTGATGTGTGTGATGTATGCATTCTGTGTGCTGTGTGTAGTTTGTATCTGGTAAGCATGTGAAAGGTCACTTTGGTGGCATGTGTGTTGTATGTGTATGTGGAATATATGTGTGCTGTATGTGTGGTCTGTATGTTGGATATCTATAATATATGTGTTAAATTTGTGTGATTTCTGTGTAGTTTTGGTGTGGTGAAGGTGGGGTGTATTTGCTGGCTATATAATTGTGTATGTGTTGTGGGTGTGACATGTGACACATGTGTCACATGTGTTGTGCATGTGTGGATTTTGAATTTGTACTAACTACGTTGTGAGTGTGTGCATGTGGTGTACTTCAGAATTTTGGTATATGTGGAATGTGTAGGGGTTGTGTTTGTTAGGCGTGTGGTGTATTTGTGTACGGGGTGTGTGTATTTATGTGGTTTATAAGCAGTATGTCTCTGATGTATGTGTATTTCTGTGCATGGTATATAGGAAGCATATGTGTGGAATATGTGTGCTATGTATGTAGTGTGATGTATGTGTGGTGTTTGGTCTGCCTAATTTATTTTTTGTGTATGTGATGTATGTGTGTTGTTTACTTTATATGTAAATTGATGGTGTAGTGTACATGCGGGGTGTCTCTGTATGTAATTTATAAGCAGTATAAGAAAGACCACATGAGATACTATGAAAGAAGTGTGACTGTGTGGTACTTTAGGTATGTTGTGGTTTATTTCATGTGTGTTATATGTTGGGGGCTTATGTGTTACGCAGGCAGTGTGTAAGGAATATGGGTGCTCTTTATGGTGTATAAATGGTATGTGTCTGGTGTGTGTTTAGTGTGTAGATGTTAGTGTGTGTTAGCTACATGTTGGTTACTTTGTGGTGTATGTGAAAGAAGATGTTAGTTTGCCAGGTTAGTTGAAAGATTGTTTCCCCAAAGTTCTGTTTGACAGAGTTGAATATATGGCACTTTCCACATAGGCCCTGCATGGGTTTTGAAACACTTCTAACTTAGAGAAAAAAGATGTTAGTTGAAAGATGGTTTCCAAACAGTGTTGTTTCACTGACTTGTTTATATGGCAGAGTATATAGCCCTTTCCTTGTAGGCCCTGCATAGGTTTTGAAACTCTTCCAACTTAGTTGAACCAGATGTTAGTTAAAATATGGTTTCTCTACAATGATGTTTTACAAAGTTGAGTAAATTGTGGTTTCATTATATTTCCAGGTCTAGGATTTCAACACTTCAGACTTGGACAAATGAGATGTTAATCAAAAACTAGTTTCATCACAGTATTGTTTCACAAATATGAGTATATGGCATTTTCTGCGTAGGCACTGCATAAGATTTCAAACACGTCTAATGTAGTGAAACCAGATGTTCATTGAAAGATGGATTCCCCACAATGTTGTATCACAGAGTTGAGTATATGGATCTTTCTGCATAGGCCCCACATAGTTGTAAAACACATTTAATTTAGTGAAGCCAGTTGTTAAAGATGGTTTCACCACAGTGTTGCTTCAGAGTTGAGTATATGTCACTTTCCCTGTAGGCCAAGCATATTTTGAAACACTTGTAACTTAGTGAAATCGGATGTTAGTTGAAAGATGGTATCCCACCAGTGTTGTTTCACAGACTTGTTTATATGGCACCTCCAAGTAGGCCCCGCGTGTGTTTTCAAACACTTCTAGCTTAGTGAAACAAGATGTTGAAAGATGGTTTCCCCAAAGTGCTGCTTACAGAGATGAGCATATGGTACTTTACATAGGCCCAGTATATGTTTTCAAACACTCCTAACTTTGTGAAATGAGATGTTAGTTGAAATATGGTTTCCCCACAAGGTTTCATAGAGTTGAGTATATTTCCCTTTTGGTGTAGGAACTGCATGGGTTTTGAAACACTTCTAACTTAGTGAAAAAAAATGTTACTTGAAAGATGGATTCCTCAAAGTGTTGTATCACAGAATGGAGTATATGGCACTTTCCCCATAGGCCCTGCATGGTTTTCAAACGTTTTAACATGGGGAAAACAGATGTTATTTGAAAGATGTTTTCAACACACTGTTTCACAGAGTTAAGTATATGGCACTTTCCGTGTAGGCCCTGCGTAGGTTTTCAAACACTTCTAACTTTGTGAAACAAGATGTTAGTTGAAAGTGCTTTGAGCACAGTGTTGTTTCACAAAGTTGAATGTATGGCACTTTCCACATAAGCCACACATAGGTTTTCAAACACTTCTAACTTAGCGAAACCAGATGTTAGTTGAAAGATGGTTTTCCCACAGTGTTGTTGCACAGAGTTCAGTATATGACACTTGTACACCTCGCATAGATTTTCAAACACTTCTAACTTTGTGAAACGAGATGTTAGTTGAAAGATGGCTTCACAAGAGTGTGATTTCACAAATTTGAGTACATGGCACTTTTGGCATAGGCTCCGAATAGGTTTTTAAACACTCTTAACTTAGTGAAACCAGTTGTTAGGTGAAAGATGGTTTTACCACACTGTTGTTTCAAAGAAGTGAGTATATGGCTCTTGCTATTTAGGCACCACATAGGTTTTCAAACACTTCTAATGTAGTGAAAACATATTTTAGTTGAAATATGGTTTCAAAACAGTTTTGTTTAACAGACTTGAGTATATGGCACTTTCCGTGTAGGCCCAGCAAAGGTTTTCAAACAATTCTAACTTTGTGAACCAAGATGTTAGTTGAAAGCTGGTTTCACCACAGTGTTGTTTCACAAAGTTGAGTATATGACACTTTTTGCATAAATCCCACATACATTTGGAAACACTTCTAACATAGTGAAACAAGATGTTAATTGAAAGATGGTTTCCCCACTGTGTTTCATAGACTTGAGTAAATGGCACTTTCGGTGTAGGCCCTGCATGGGTTGTCAAACACTTCTAACTTAGTGAAACCAGATGTTAGTTGAAAACAATATTTCCCCCCAGGGCTGTTTCACAGAGCTGAGTATATGGCACTTTATATGTAGGCCACACATAGGCTTTCAATCACTTCTAACTATGTGAAATGAGATTTTAGTTGAAAGATGGATTCACCACAGTGTTATTTCACAAAGTTGAGTGTACGGCACTTTCAACACAGGACCCGCATTGGTTATCAATCGTTTCTAACTTAGTGAAACCAGATGTTAGTTCAAAGATGATTACCCCAAACTGCTGTTACCAGAGTTGAGCATATGGCATTTTCCACATAGGAACCATATACGTTTTCCAACACTTCTAACTTTGTGAAACCAGATGTTAGTTGAAAGATGGTTTCCACACAGTGTTGTTTCAAAGAGTTGAGTATATGACACATCCCATGTAGACTGAGCATAGGTTTTCAATCACTTTGAACATCGTAAAATGAGATGTTAATTGAAAGATGGTTCCACCAGTGTTTTTTCACAAATTTGAGAATATGACACTTTCCACATAGGCTACACATAGGTTTTCAAACACTTCTGACTTAGTGAAACAAGATATTGGTTGAAACATGGTTTTCCCACAGTGTTTCATAGAATTGGGCATACAGCACTTTCAGTGTAGGCCCTGCATGGGTTTTCAAACAATTCTAAATTAGTGAAACCAGATGTTGGTTGAAACATGGTTTCCCCATAGTGTTGTATGACAGAGTTTAGTATATGGCACATTCTGCCAAAGCCCCACATGGTTTTCAAAGACTTCTATCTTAGTGAAACCAGCTTTTAGCTGAAAGATGGTTTCCCCACAGTGTTGCATAGAGTTGAGTATATGGCACTTTCGGTGTAGGCCCTGTATGGGTTTTCAAAAAATTTTAACTTAGTGAAACAAGATTTAAGTTGAAAGATGGTTTCCCCACAGTATTTTTTTTTCATGGAGTTGAGCATATGGCACTTTTGCTGACGGCCCCGCATGGGTTTCAATCACTTCTAACTTTGTGAAATGAGATGTTAGTTCAAAGATGGCTGCACCACAGTTTTTTTTTTCACAAAGTTGAAAGGCCCTGTGTAGGTTTTCAAACACTGCCAACAAAGTGAAATAAGATGTTAGTTGAAACATGGTTTCCACACAGTGTTGTATCACCGAGTGGAATATATGGCATTTTCCGCATAGCTCCCACACAGTTTTCAATAGTTTTTACCATAATGAAACCAGATAACATTTGAAAGATTGTTTCAACACACTGTTTTTTTCACAGAGTTGAGTATATGGCATTTGTTTATAGGCCCTGCTTAGGTTTTCAAACACTTCTAACATTGTGAAAGGACATGTTAGTTGGCAGGTAGTTTCACCACAGTGTTTTTTCAAAAAGTTGCATATATGGCACTTTCCTTATACACCACATATAGTTTTTCAAACACTTCTAACTTAGTGAAACAAGATATCAGTTGAAATATGGTTGACACGCAGTGTTTTGTAGAGTTGAGTATATGGCACTTTTGGTGTAGGCTCCGCATGAGTTTTCAAACACTTTTAACTTAGTGAAAGAAGATGTTAGTTGAAACATGGTTTCCCCACAGTGTTATCTCACAGAGTTGAGCATATGGCACTAAAAGCCTATGCCCCACATGGGTTTTCAAACACTTCTAACTTAGTGAAACCTGATTAGATGAAATATGGTTTCCCATCAGTGTTATTTCACAGAGTTGAGTATATGGCACTTTCCGTATAGACTCCTCATGGGTTTTCAAACACTGCTAACATAATGAAACCACATGATAGTTAAAAGTTGGTTTCCCCACGTGGGGATACACCAAAAGTGCCACATGCTCAATGCTATGAGGAACTGTTGGTCAACCATCTTTCAACTAACATCTTGTTTCCCAAATTTAGAAATGTTTGAAAACCTATGCCGAGTCTATGTGGAAAGTGCCACATCTTTTTTTTTTAATTTTTTTTTTCAACGTTTTTTATTTATTTTCAGGACAGAGAGAGACAGAGCATGAACGGGGGAGGGGCAGAGAGAGAGGGAGACACAGAGTCGGAAACAGGCTCCAGGCTCCGAGCCATCAGCCCAGAGCCTGACGCGGGGCTCGAACTCACGGACCGCGAGATCGTGACCTGGCTGAAGTCGGACGCTTAACCGACTGCGCCACCCAGGCGCCCCAACCACATCTTTTGTTTCACAGATGAAACCATCTTTCAACTAACATCTGGTTTCACTAAGTTAGAAGTGTTAGAAAACTATCTGGGGCCTATGTGGAGAGAGCCTTACACTCAACTCAGTGAAACACCCTGGGAAACCATCTTTTCACTAACATCCCCTTTCACTAAGTTAGAAGTGTCTGAAAACCTATGAGGGCCCTATGTGGAAAGTGCTATATACTCAACTCTATCAAAAAGCACTTTGGGAAAACCATCTTTCAACTAACATCTTGTTTCACTGTGTTAGAGTGTTCAAAATCATATGGGGGAAAGATGAGGAAAGTGACATATATTCAACTCTTAAAAATACTGCTGAGAAACCATCTTACATCTAACATCTTATTTCACTAAGTTTGGTGTTTTTGAAAACTTATGGAGGGTTTATGCACAAAGTTCCATATACTCAAACTGGCAAAACAACAGTGTGGTCATACCATCTTTCAACTAACGTCTTGTTTCACAAAGTTAGAAGAGTTTGAAAACCTATGCAGGACCTACAGGGAAAGTGCCATATACTCAGTGAAACACCAATTTGGGGAAACCATTTTTCAACTAACATCTCATTTCACTAAGTTGGAAGTGTTTGAAAAACTATGTGGTTCCTGTGTGGAAAGTGCCATATACTCAACTCTGTCAAAGCAACACTG
The DNA here is from genome assembly GCF_028018385.1 of Neofelis nebulosa. Classification (NCBI taxonomy): domain Eukaryota; kingdom Metazoa; phylum Chordata; class Mammalia; order Carnivora; family Felidae; genus Neofelis; species Neofelis nebulosa. Next base: position 53,527,818 of record NC_080800.1, read on the forward strand.
TGGGGAAACCGTGTTTCAACTAACATTTCATTTCACAAAGTTATAAGTATTTGAAAATCTATGCAGTGCCTACAAATAAAGTGCCATATACTCCATTCTGTGAAACAACACGGTGGAGAAACCATCTTTTCATTAACATCTTGTTTCACTAAGTTAGAGGTTTTTGAAAACACATGCAGGGCCTCACCAATAGTGCTGTAACTCAACTCTGTGAAACTACAATGTGGGAAAACCATCTTTCAACTACCACCTAGTTTCACTGTTAGAAGAATTTGAAAACCTATGCGGAGCTTATGCAGAAAGTGCCATATAGTCAACTCTGTCAAACAACACTGTGGGGAATCCATCTTTCAACTATCATCTTGTTTCACTAAGTTAGTAATCTTTGAAATTCCTTGAGGGCAACTATGATAGAAGTGCCATATACTAAACCCTGTGATACAACACTGTGGGGAAATCATCATCCAGCTAACATGGTTTCACTAAGTTAGAAGTATTTTGAAACCCAGGCAAGGCCTACATGGAAAGTGCCATACTCAAGTATCTGAAACAACACTGTGGGGAAACATTCTTTCACCTAACATCTGGTTTCCCTAAGTTACAAGAGTTTGAAAACACATGCAGTGCCTATGCGGATAGTGCCATACACTCAACTCTGTGAAAGAACACTGTGGGGAAACCATCTTTCAACTAACATCTGCTTTCACTAAGGTAGAAGTGTTTGAAAACCTATGCGAGGCCTACAGAGAAAGTGCCATATACTCAAATCTGTGAAACAACAGTGTGGTGAAAAGATCTTTCAGCTAACATCTTGTTTCACTAGGTTAAAAGTGTTTGAAAAAGTAAGCAGCAAACTCTAAGGCAAGTTCCATATAGTCGACTCTGTGAAATCACCTTCTGGAGGAACCATCTTTCAACTAATCCCTTTTTTCACTAAGAAATGTTTGAACACCTATGCGGGGAACTATGAGGACAGTGACATGTACTCAACTCTGTGAAAAAACATAGTGAAGAAACAACCTTTCAAATAATATCTTGGTTCACTAAATTAGAAGGGTTTGAAAATCTAAGCCTAAATATAAAATGTGAGTGCTATATGCTCAAATCATTGAATTAAGACTTTGTCGAGAAACCGTCTTTCAACTAACGTCTTGTTTCAAAGTTAGAAATGTTTGGAAACATTTCCAGGGGACTATATATAAGGAAAAGGCCACAATTTTAACTCTGTGAAAAGACACAATGGGGAAACGTTCTTTCAAACAACTTCTTCTTTCAATGGGTCAGATTTGTGGGAGAATCTATGCAGAGAGCTATAAGGAAACTACCCCATACTCAACTTTGTGAAATAACAGTGTGGGGAAACCACCTTTCCATTAGCATCCTGTTTCACTAAGTTAGGTGTTTGAGAACTTACACTGGGAACTATAAGGAAAGGGCCATATACTCAACTCTGAAAAAACACAGTGGGGAAACTGTCTTTCAAGCAACTTCTTGTTTCAGTAGGTTAGACATCTTTGACTCCCTATGCAGGGAAGTATAAGGAAAGTGCTATGAACTCCTCTCTGCGAATCCACAGTGGAGAAAGCTCCTTTCAACTACCTGTTTCCTTCACGGTGTCAGAAGTGGTTGCAAACATATGCGGGGAAGTATACGGAAAGTGCCATATACTTAAATTTGTGGAACAACACTGTGCAGAAACCATCTTTCAAATCACTTCTTGTGTCCGAAACTGCATTTCAAAAATCAATGCGACATCATATAAGGAAAGTGCCGTGTCCACACTCTGTGAAACAACACTGGGGGGAACCCGTCTTTCAACTAACATCACATTTCAGTACGTTGACCTCTAAGAAAATAGCACTGGGGAACAGGTCTTTCAACCAACTTCTTGTTGAACCAAGATCTTAGCTAGACGTGTTTGAAAACCTGTGCGTGGAATTATAGGTAAGTCCATATACTCACTTCTGTGAGATAATACTGTGGAGAAACCATCTTTCAAATAACTTCTTATTTCACAAACTTAGAAGTCTTTCAAAACCTATGCAGAAAATATAGGGGAATGGCACTGACTCACAGCTGTGAAATAATATTGTGGGGGAAACACCTTTCCACTAATTTCTTCTTTCACTAAGTAACAAGTGTCTGAAAACCTATGCCAGAAACTAAAAGGAAAGTGTATATACTCAACTCTGTGGAAACACACCATGGACAAACGTCCTTTCAACTCACATTTTGTGTCACTACCGTGGAAGTGTTTGAAAATGTAAGTGGCAAGCTTGAAGGCAAGTGCCATAGTTTCAACAGTGTGGAGAAACCGTTTTTAAACTAACATCGTGTCTCATTGAGTTACAAATGTTTGAAAACCTATGTGGGGAACATTAAGGAAAGTTCCATATACTCAGCTCTCTGGAAAAAAAAAACACTGTGTATAAATCATCTTTCAACTAACGTCTTCTTTCACTAAGTTGGAAGTGACTAAAAATCTAGGACTAAATGTATAATGACAGTGCCGTACACTGAACTCCTTGAAGTAAAACCATGGAGAAAACATCTTTCAGCTAAAGTCTGGTTTCAAATTGAGTGGTGTTTGAAACCCTTTACAGGGATCTATAAGGAAAGGACTTCATGCTTAATTTGGAAAACACACTATAGCAAAACCGTCTTTCAGCCAACTTCTTGTTTCACTAAGTTAGACGTTTTGGAAAACCTATCGTGGCAACTATAAAGAAAGTGCCATATACTCAACTCTATGAAATAACATTGTGGAGTGACCATCCTTCAACTAATTCATTGTTTCACTACAAAGTGTTTGAAAACCTAGGCGGGGTACTCTGAGGACGGTGACCTAACCTCAACTCTGTGAAAAAATGCGGCAGAGAAACCACCTTTCAACTTACCTCTTGTTTCACTAAGAAGTGTTTGAAAACGGAAGCGGCAAATTCTAAGGCAAGTGCCATATACTCAACTCTGTTTTACAAACAACACTGTGGAGAAACCATTTTTAAACTAACATTGTGTTTCATTGAGAAGTGCTTGAACACCTAATCAGGGGACACTAAAGAAAGTTCCCTATACTCAACTTTGTGGGTAAAAAAAACACAACACTTTGGAAAACGCATTTGCCAACTACTTGATCACTAGGTTTGAAGAGTTTGAAAAACTATGTGGGAAATGATAAAGAAAGTGTCATAGACTCAACTTTGGGAAATAACTCGGTCAGGAAAGCTTCTTTCACTGAACATGTTCTTTCACGAAGTTAGAAGTGTTTGAAAATCTCACTTAAGTATATAATGAGAGTGTTATATGTTCAACTCTTTGAAATAAAACTGTCTTTCAACTAATGTCTTGTTTCAGACTTAGAAGTTTCTCAAAACCTTTACAGGGAACTATAAGGAAAGGGCCATATACTCAACTCTGAAAAGGCACTGTGGAGAAACTGTCTTTCAACCAACTTCTTGTTTCACTTAGACATGTTTGAAAACCTGTCCGAGGAATTATAAGAAAAGTGCCATATACTCCATTCTGAGAAACGATGCTGTGGAGGAAACCATGTTTCAAAAAACTTCTTGTTTCACTAAGTCAGAAATCTTTCAAAACCTATGCAGAAAATATAGGGGAATGGCATAGACTCACCGCTGTGAAATAACATAGTGGAGGAACCATCTTTCAACTAATTTCTTGTTTCACTATGCAGCAAGTCTCAGAAAACCTATGTGGGCAATTATGAGGAAAGTGCCATATACCTAACTGTGTGGAAAAAAAACGCTTTGGGGAAAGAACTTTTCAACTAACATTTTGTTTCACTACCTTAAAAATGTTTGAAATGTAAGTGTTGAATTTGAAGTGAACCGCTTAGAGCTGTACCATATTCGACACTGTAAAACAACAGTGTGGAGAAAGCATTTTTTTTTCAATATATGAAATTTATTGTCAAATTGGTTTCCATACAACACCCAGTGCTCATCCCAAAAGGTGCCCTCCTCAATACCCATCACCCACCCTCCCCTCCCTCCCACCCCCCATCAACCCTCAGTTTGTTCTCAGTTTTTAAGAGTCTCTTATGCTTTGGGTCTCTCCCACTCTAACCTCTTTTTTTTTCCTTCCCCTCCCCCATGGGTTTCTGTTAAGTTTCTCAGGATCCACATAAGAGTGAAAACATATGGTATCTGTCTTTCTCTGTATGGCTTATTTCACTTAGCATCACACTCTCCAGTTCCATCCACGTTGCTACAAAGGGCCATATTTCGTTCTTTCTCATTGCCCTGTAGTACTTCATTGTGTATATAAACCACAATTTCTTTATCCATTCATAAGTTGATGAATATTTAGGCTCTTTCCATAATTTGGCTATTGTTGAAAGTGCTGCTATAAACATTGGGGTACAAGTGCCCCTATGCATCAGTACCCCTGTATCCCTTGGGTAAATTCCTAGCAGTGCTATTGCTGGGTCATAGGGTAGGTCTATTTTTAATTTTCTGAGGAACCTCCACACTGCTTTCCAGAATGGCTGCACCAATTTGCATTCCCACCAACAGTGCAAGAGGGTTCCCGCTTCTCCACATCCTCTCCAGCATCTATAGTCTCCTGATTTGTTCATTTTGGCCACTCTGACTGGCGTGAGGTGATATCTGAGAGCGGTTTTGATTTGTATTTCCCTTATAAGGAGCGACGTTGAGCATCTTTTCATGTACCTGTTGGCCATCCGGATGTCTTCTTTAGAGAAGTGTCTATTCATGTTTTCTGCCCATTGCTTCACTGGGTTATTTGTTTTTCGGGTGTGGAGTTTGGTGAGCTCTTTAGAGATTTTGGATACTAGCCCTTTGTCCGATATGTCATTTGCAAATATCTTTTCCCATTCTGTTGGTTGCCTTTTCGTTTTCTTGGTTGTTTCCTTTGCTGTGTAGAACTTTTTATCTTCATATGGTCCCAGTAATTCATTTTTGCTTTTAATTCCCTTGCCTTTGGGGATGTGTCGAGTAAGAGATTGCTACGGCTGAGGTCAGAGACATCTTTTCCTGCTTTCTCCTTTGGGGTTTTGATGGTTTCCTGTCTCACATTCAGGTCCTTTATCCATTTTGAGTTTATTTTTGTGAATGGTGTGAGAAAGTGGTCTAGTTTCAATCTTCTGCATGTTGCCGTCCAGTTCTCCCAGCACCATTTGTTAAAGAGACTGTCTTTTTTCCATTGGATGTTCTTTCCTGCTTTGTCAAAGATTAGTTGGCCATATGTTTGTGGGTCTAGTTCTGGGGTTTCTAATCTATTCCATTGATCTATGTGTCTGTTTTTGTGCCAATACCATGCTGTCTTGATGATTACAGCTTTGTAGTAGAGGCTAAAGTCTGGGATTGTGATGCCTCCTGCTTTGGTCTTCTTCAAAATTACTTTGGCTATTTGGGGCCTTTTGTGGTTCCATAATAATTTTAGGATTCCTTGTTCTAGTTTCGAGAAGAATGCTGGTGCAATTTTGATTGGGATTTCATTGAATGTGTAGATAGCTTTGAGTAGTATTGACATTTTGACAACATTTATTCTTCCAATCCATGAGCAGGGAATGTGTTTCCATTTCTTTATATCTTTTTCAATTACCTTCATGAGCTTTCTATACTTTTCAGTATACAGATCTTTTACATCTTTTTTTAGATTTATTCCTAGGTATTTTATGCTTCTTGGTACAATTGTGAATGGGATCCGTTTCTTTATTTGTCTTTCTGTTGCTTCATTGTTAGTGTATAAGAATGTGACTGATTTCTGTACATTGATTTTGTATCCTGCGAATTTGCTGAATTCATGTATCAGATCTAGCAGACTTTTGGTGGAGTCTATCGGATTTTCCATGTACAATATCATGTCATCTGCAAAAAGTGAAAGCTTGACTTCATCTTTGCCAATTTTCATGCCTTTGATTTCCTTTTGTTGTCTGATTGCTGATGCTAGCACTTCCAACACTATGTGAAACAACAGTGGTGAGAGGGGGCATCCCTTTTGTGTTCCTGATCTCAGGGAAAAAGCTCTCAGTTTTTCCCCATTGAGGATGATGTTAGCTGTGGGATTTTCATAAATGGCTTTTATGATGTTTAAGTATGTTCCTTCTATCCCGACTTTCTCAAGGGTTTTTATTAAGAAAGGGTGCTGGATTTTGTCAAAGGCCTTTTTCTGCATCGATTGACAGGATCATATGGTTCTTCTCTTTTCTTTTATTAATGTGATGTATCACGTTGATTGATTTGCGAATGTTGAACCAGCCCTGCATCCCAGGAATGAATCCCACTTGATCATGGTGAAGCATTCTTTTTATATGCTGTTGAATTCGATTTGCTGGTATCTTATTGAGAATTTTTGCATCCATATTCATCAGGGATATTGGCCTGTAGTTCTCTTTTTTACTGAGTCTCTGTCTGGTTTAGGAATCAAAGTAATACTGGCTTCATAGAATGAGTCTTGAAGTTCTCCTTCCCTTTCTATTTCTTGGAATAGCTTGAGAAGGATAGGTATTATTTCTGCTTTAAATGTCTGGTAGAACTCCCCTGGGAAGCCATCTGATCCTGGACTCTTATTTGTTGGGAGATTTTTGATAAGCGATTCAATTTCTTCGCTGGTAATGGGTCTGTTCAAGCTTTCTATTTTCTCCTGATTGAGTTTTGGAAGAGTGTGGGTGTTTAGGAATTTGTCCATTTCTTCCAGGTTGTCCAGTTTGTTGGCATATAATTTTTCACAGTATTCCCTGATAATTGTTTGTATCTCTGAGGGATTGGTTGTAATCATTCCATTTTCATTCATGATTTTATCTATTTGGGCCATCTCCCTTTTCTTTTTGAGAAGCCTGGCTAGAGGCTTGTCAATTTTGTTTATTTTTTCAAAAAAACAACGCTTGCTTTCGCTGATCTGCTCTACAATTTTTTTAGATTCTATACTGTTTATTTCTGCTCTGATCTTTATTATTTCTCTTCTTCTGCTGGGTTTAGGCTGCCTTTGCTGTTCTGCTTCTATTTCCTTTAGGTGTGCTGTTAGATTTTGTATTTGGGATTTTTCTTGTTTCTTGAGAACGCCTGGATTGCAATGTATTTTCCTCTCAGGACTGCCTTCGCTGCATCCCAAAGCGTTTGGATTGTTGTATTTTCATTTTCGCTTGTTCCCATATATTTTTTGATTTATTTTCTAATTGCCTGGTTGACCCACTCATTCTTTTTTTTTTAATTTTTTTAACGTTTATTTATTTTTGAGACAGGGAGAGACAGCATGAACGGGGGAGGGTCAGAGAGAGAGGGAGACACAGAATCTGAAACAGCCTCCAGGCTCTGAGCTGTCAGCACGAGCCTGATGCGGGGCTTGAACTCACAGACCACAAGATCATGACCTGAGCTGGAGTTGGACGCTCAACCGACTGAGCCACCCAGGCGCCCCAACCCACTCATTCTTTAGTAGGCTGTTCTTTAACCTCCATGCTTTTGGAGGTTTTCCAGACTTTTTCCTGTGGTTGATTTCAAGCTTCATAGCATTGTGGTCTGAAAGTACGCATGGTATAATTTCAATTCTTGTAAACTTATGAAGGGCTGTTTTGTGACCCAGTATATGATCTATCTTGGAGAATGTTCCATGTGCACTAGAGAAGAAAGTATATGCTGTTGCTTTGGGATGCAGAGTTCTAAATAGATCTGTCAAGTCCATCTGATCCAATGTATCATTCAGGGCCCTTGTTTCTTTATTGACCGTGTGTCTAGATGATCTATCCATTTCTGTAAGTGGAGTGTTAAAGTCCCCTGCAATTACCACATTCTTATCAATAAGGTTGCTTATGTTTATGAGTAATTGTTTTATATATTTGGGGGCTCTTGTATTCGGTGCATAGACACTTATAATTGTTAGCTCTTCCTGATAGATAGACCCTGTGATTATTATATAATGCCCTTCTTCATCTCTTGTTACAGCCTTTAATTTAAAGTCTAGTTTGGGGGCGCCTGGGTGGCGCAGTCGGTTAAGCGTCCGACTTCAGCCAGGTCACGATCTCGCGGTCCGTGAGTTTGAGCCCCGCGTCAGGCTCTGGGCTGATGGCTCGGAGCCTGGAGCCTGTTTCCGATTCTGTGTCTCCCTCTCTCTGCACCTCCCCTGTTCATGCTCTGTCTCTCTCTGTCCCAAAAATAAATAAAAAACGTTGAAAAAAAAATTAAAAAAAAAATAATAAAGTCTAGTTTGTCTGATATAAGTATGGCTACTCCAGCTTTCTTTTGGCTTCCAGTAGCATGATAAATAGTTCTCCATCCCCTCACTCTCAATCTAAAGTTGTCCTCAGACCTAAAATGAGTCTCTTGTAGACAGCAAATAGATGGGTCTTCTTTTTTTATCCATTCTGATAGCCTATGTCTTTTGGTTGGCACATTTAGTCCATTTACATTCCGTGTTATTATAGAAAGATATGGGTTTAGAATCATTGTGATGTCTGTATGTTTTATGCTTGTAGCGATGTCTGTGGTACTTTGTCTCACAGGATCCCCCGTAGGATCTCTTGTAGAGCTGGTTTAGTGGTTACTAATTCCTTCAGTTTTTGTTTGTTTGGGAAGACCTTTATCTCTCCTTCTATTCTAAATGACAGACTTGCTGGATAAAGCATTCTCAGCTACATATTTTTTCTGTTCATCACATTGAAGATCTCGTGCCAATCCTTTCTGGCCTGCCAAGTTTCAAAAGAGAGATCAGTCAGGAGTCTTATAGGTCTCCCTTTATATGTGAGGGCACGTTTATCCCTTGCTGCTTTCAGAATTTTCTCTTTATCCTTGTATTTTGCCAGTTTCACTATGATATGTCGTGCAGAAGATCAATTCAAGTTACGTCTGAAGGGAGTTCTCTGTGCCTCTTGGATTTCAATGCCTTTTTCCTTCCCCAGTTCAGGGAAGTTCCCAGCTATTATTTCTTCAAGTACCCCTTCAGCACCTTTCCCTCTCTCTTCCTCCTCTGGGACACCAATTATTCGTTTATTATTTCTTTTTAGTGTATCACTTAGTTCTCTAATTTTCCCCTCATACTCCTGGATTTTTTTATCTCTCTTTTTCTCAGCTTCCTCTTTTTCCATAACTTTATCTTCTAGTTCACCTATTCTCTCCTCTGCCTCTTCAATCCGAGCCGTCGTCGTTTCCATTTTATTTTGCATTTCGTTTAAAGCGTTTTTCAGCTCCTCGTGACTGTGCCTTAGTCCCTTGATCTCTGTAGTAAGAGATTCTCTGCTGTCCTCTATACTGTTTTCAAGCCCAGCAATTAATTTTATGACTATTATTCTAAATTCACTTTCTGTTATATTATTTAAATCCTTTTTGATCAGTTCATTAGCTGTTGTTATTTCCTGGAGATTCTTTTGAGGGGAATTCTTCCGTTTGGTCATTTTGGATAGTATCTGGAGTGGTGCAGACCTGCAGGGCACTTCCACTGTGCTGTGTATAACTGGAGTTGGTGGGTGGGGCCGCAGTCAGACCTGATGTCTGCCCCCAGCCCACTAGTCAGACTGGTGTGTGCCTTCTCTTCCCCTCTCCTAGGGGCGGGATTCACTGTGGGGTGGCGTGGCCTGTCTGGGCTACTTGCAGACTGCCAGGCTTGTGGTGCTGGGGATGTGGCATATTGCCTGGGGTGGGTAGGCGAGGTGCAGGGGGGCAGGAGGGACAGGCTTAGCTCGCTTCTCCTTAGGTGATCCACTTCAGGAGAGGCCCTGTGGCAGCGAGAGGGAGTCAGACCCTCTGCCGGAGGGGTGGCTCTGCAGAAGCACAGCGTTGGGTGTTTGCGGGGAGCAAGCAAGTTCCCTGGCAGGAACTGGTTTCTTTGGGATTTTGGCTGGGGGATGGGTGAGAGATATGGCGCTGGCCAGCGCCTTTGTTCACCGCCAAACTGAGCTCTGTCGTCCTGGGGCTCAGCAACTCTCCCTCCCTTTGTCCTCCAGCCTTCCCGCTTTCTGAGCAGAGCTGTTAACTTATGACCTCCCAGATGCTAAGTCCCACTTGCTGTTGGAACACACTCTGTCCGGCCCCTCCGCTTTTGCAAGCCAGACTCGGGGGCTCTGCTTGGCCGGCAGGCTGCCCCTCCACCCCGGCTCCCTCCTGCCAGTCCGTGGAGTGCGCACCACCTCGCCGCTCTTCCTACCCTCTTCCGTGGGCCTCTCGTCTGTGCTTGGCTCCGGAGACTCCGTTCTGGTAATCCTCTGGCAGTTTTCTGGGTTATTTAGGCAGGTGTAGGTGGAATTTAACTGATCAGCAGGACACGCGGTGAGCCCAGTGTCCTCCTATGCCACCATCTTCCCTGGAGAAAGCGTTTTTAAACTAACATAGTGTTTCATTGAGAAGTGTTTGAACACCTATGCGGGGAAGAATAAGGAAAGTTCCATATACTCAACTCTGTGAAAAAACATTGTAGAGAAAACATCTTTCAAATAACCTCTTCCTTCCCCAACTGAGAAGTGTTTGAAAATCTAGGCCTAAATGTATAATGACAGTACCATACACTCAATTCCTTGAAATAAAACCATGGAGAAACCATCTTTCAACTAACATCTTGTTTCACTATGTTAGAAGTGTTTGAAAACCTATGCAAGGAACTCTAAGGAATGTGCCATAGCCTCAACTCTGTGAAACAACAATATTGAGAAACTTCCTCTCAACTAACATAGCAAAGTAGCATCTTGTTTCACATACACTGCACTACAAACAACATTTAGCCAACACTCACCAAGGTCTACACACCAAACACACTCCACAAACCTACATCTTACACACCACAAACACCACACTTCAACCTCCCACAGTGCCTAGGGAACACATAAACATCAAACATATCACACAGAGACAGAACATACCACAACATACTGCAAGTACCACACACATTCAAACCTCCTATGTACAACATTTTATACTGTTTAAAAATTGCATGGAGCACACACCCCATATATAAATGGCATCCACAGTTTACATGTAACATACCCAACCCACTACATGACATAAATACTACATCACTAAATATCCATCACACAGTCCAAACACCACACACACACCACAGTACCTACACAGCACACATATTCCACACTCACACTTCACATATACCATGCAGAAAAATGCACACAACCGCACATACACCAGAGACATACTGCTTATAAACCACAAACACACACCCTTTCTATACACCACACACCTAAGAAACACAACACCCCAGTGCTCCACCCTTACCCTGCTACATCTCTGCTGCCCCTATCTGCCGATGGGTTGGCAGGAAAAACATACTAAGCCAGGGCTTTCCCTCTCTATTTGAAGGAATAATGGAGGCCTCATGATGACAGTGTTTCAGGTGTGACCTGGAGAGAGGTCCCTTTACCAAAGCCCATGGCTGCTTCTAATTCCTGAGACAGTCAACTTGCTAAAAGACAGTGCTAGTCACTTCATTCACAACAGTGCCCCATTTCCATCCGTGATGAAGAGCTCTAGCACGCCAACTATTACTTTGAACCTCCTTGCTCTATTTTCAAAGGAGTTTCTCCTTGGGGTTCATTCCAAGTGAGTCTCTCAGAGGAACAGCCTCTACTTTCAAGTGGAGAGTGTGGTGAAATCCTTGTGAGTGTGCAATGGGTTTTGTAACAGGACCACCCCTTCATCTGGTTTCAGAAGTATATGGACATCAAGGGGCCTGGGACATTGGAAGATAGCCAGTGGAGAATGTTTGTATGTATGCTGGGCCAGAGGTTGCAAGAGAGAGAGCTGGCTTCCTTTATGGGCTAAGAAGAAATGAAGTGAGATATCTCCTTTCCAGATTGATCCAATTCCCGTTTGGAACATCGGGCTTTGGTCCACCTCCTAGTCATTTTCTTCCCATGGTTGTGTTTTAAAATAAATTTTTGTTCACACATAGGGGCCACAGAACTGTCACTCACTCAGCTGGCACCCTGAGATAGGCCATAGACTCCCAGTCTCCTGTGCTCAGTGAGAGCTTTCAGGCTCTGCTATACCAAAGAAATGATGGTCTCTGAGTGGGTTGGTGGTGCTTGGCCTGCCCTGGTATAGAAGTTGTGATGGGGAGTGACGTTGCTTCAGTCACCTGCTCAATCAAGTTGCCTTCTTTCTGAGAAGCAGACGGTTTGCACATGGTCAGTATGAACCAGGAGTGGGTCAGCATGGGAAGAGCCCATTCCAAGAATGGGGAATGAAGTCCTTGTCCCAGACTCCTGAGCAAGAGCCAGCAGAACCCAATAGCTACAAGCTCAAACACTGCTGCCTCCAAAAAATGACGAAAATACTGGAAGGGACAGACAAAGCCAGAAATCTCTGGATTCTGAAGAAAGACTGCAGGCTTCTTGATGAGAAAGCTCCTGTGTGTAGTCCTTCAGAGGGCTCCCTTTGCCTAAGCCCACAGGCATTTCTTATTCCTGATACAACCAGGTTGATGGGAGATTGTGATGGTTATTTCTGTCTCAACATTCTCCATATGTCAGCTCTAATGAAGAAAGCTGACACTCTGTGTCTCCATTTAACACAACTTGACTCTCTTCTTGAAATAAAAACAAATAAGGTTCTGTTTAAACCCAGTGTGTGAGAGATATACTGTCTTCCCTCAAGTTGGAGTCTGCCAGTGCCCATGTTATGGTGATAGGTTTTGTTTGGGCCCCTCTCAATTTGCTATCAGAAATGTGTGGCCAACCAACATCCTAAGGTATTTGAAGGTGCCCAGGGAGAATGCTTGTAGGTAGACTAAGCCACCAGTTAGGGGCAGATCCCACCTCCCATTTGGGACGATGGAAAGGGAAGGCAGATATCTATTTCTTACATTTGACCAATGTCCATTTGAAATGCAGGACCATGACTCACCTCGTAGCGATTCTGATCCCATTGCTGCTTTTCTAACTTGTTCTGAGTTCACACACCAAGACCAAGGGGCTGTCCCATACCAACGAAGGTCCAAGGATTGGAGTTGAGGTTCCAGGCCTCTCCTGAGTCAACTCAGAGCTCTCAGAGTTGGATACCTGAGAGGACAGCTAGCATGCCTGTCCCTGAGCCCTTGGTGCATAGAAGGCCACAGTATCGTGGGAATGGGTAGCCACATGAACCTCCCACCCTAATTCCCTGAGATACCCTCATTTGGAAGACAAGGCAGACTGTAAATGCGCAACATGCTTCGTGAACTTATCAGCACACAAAAAGCCTTTTGAATAAATGATGCACCATAGTCTCATTCAAACCTATTGATCATCACAGGGAAGCATATTCTTCATGACTCAGAATAACTGGTGCCCCTATCTACTGACACGATGTTCAGTAGGACAACAGAAGCCAAGGCTTCCCTCTATTTCTTAAGGGATAATGAGGGCTTCTTGCTCACAGGGCTCCGAGGGGCATCCTTTGAGGTACTCCTTTAGCCAAGCCAACAAAGTGTTCTTGAGATGCATGAGCAAGCCAGCGTGCTAATATATTGTGCTGGTCAGATTGTTCTAAACATTCCCAAGTCTCATCCTTAATGAAGAACTTCTCCACCATGGTTCCTCTTGTGATCCCCACAAACTCAGTTGTGCAGAGTCATAGCACTAGCTTGCAAATATCCAGTGTGGACCAGCCCTTGTGACTTGTGGCCCAGGTTGAGCCAAAGGAGCCCTGGCATTTTGGTTTTAGGACTTCATGGACATCCAGAGCCCTAGGCCATTCGAAGGGGTCCAGCCGAGAACTGTTTGTGTGGAGGCTGGGACAGATGTATCAGGGGGGAGCTGGCCTCCATGACTAGGGAAAATGAAGTTTAACATGTCCCGTCCACATTGATCACATTCCCATTGGATGGAAATATTGAACTCCCATTGGTCCAGGCTGGAGCCATTCCCTTTCCTTTACTGAGCCATTCTGACTCAGCCTTTAGGAGCCATGGAGCTTACACTTACACAGAGGGCACCAAGGGGTGGGCGTTGGGTTCCCACTCAGTCCCATGCTCAGTGACAGCCATGGGCATGAGATATCCCAAAGGAGAATAGCCCTCCAATCCTTGAGCTTGGTGATTGGTTGTTTGTAGCAAGAGGTGGGGGTGGGGAGCTAGCTTGCCTCATTGCTCTGCCTGATGGAAGGGCCTGCCTTCTGAAAAGCAGACAGTTCATACAGGAGCAGGAGGCTCTGGAAGCTGGTCAGCACAGAAAGAGCCCTTTACAGGAAGAGGGCCCCAATGCCCCTTTCCACACTTTGGAGCAAGACCTGGGGGCACCTGACGGACACAGCACTGTTACTGTTCACTCCATTCAGTGATGGGAAAAGTAAGAAAAGCAAAGTGCAGGGTTCTCTAGGTCCTTCTGAAGAAAGAAGGCAGGCCTGTTGCTGATAGGGCTTCCAGATGCAGACGCTAGATGGCTCTGTTGCCTAAGGCTTCTGGTGTTTCTTCTTCCCATAGCCATGTTGCCAGAAGCTAATGCTGCACACTTCCTTCTCCATGTAATTCCCCTTTAAATCTCTGAAGAGCTCTAAGCCCCCCTTATCCACCTTTACACATCTTTTCTCTCTTGTAGAAACAAGGTTCTTCCCACAATCCTTTCAGAGTCAGTGTCTCACGATCATATCCTCTGCCTTCCAGCTGGGAGTCTGACTCAGTTCTTGAGACTGTGGGAGAGATTTTGGCCACAGGGCTCCATCTTCATTAATTCATTGGGTTCCAGAAGTATGTGGTCATTCAGAGGCCCAGGCCAATGAAAGGGTCCTAGCAGAGGATGTTTGTGTGTAGTGTGGGCGAGAGATTTGGTCAAGGAGCTGGCCTTCTCCTGGGTCAAGGGAAAATGAAGTAAGACACTTTCTTTCTAAGTGGATCCCAATTCCCACTGGTATGTCGAACTTTGCACCTCCTTGTGTCCGTTTCCTTCACCTTGCTGCATTTTCGACAATTTTTTTGGTCTCCCTTAGGAGCTCTGGAGCTATCAGAAACTCAGGTAGCTCATCCGGGTAGGCATCAAACTCCCACTCTGTTCCTGTGCTCAGTGAGAGCTCTCAGGCTCTGAACTAACAAAGATGGCCTTTATTGCCTGGAAGATTGGTGACTGGCTTACTGTGATATGGAAGGGGAAGGGGAGCCAGCTTGCCTTGCTATCCTGAATGACTGTGTTGCCTTCATTCTGAGAAGCAGTTTGCACATGAGCAGTATAGAAAAGGAGAGGGTCAGCACAGGGGAAGCCCTTTCCAGGAACAGGGAATGATTTCCTTGTTCCACACTCCTGAGTAAGAGCCAGCAGAACCGAATACCTAGAGCTCAAAACTGGGGCCTGTATCAACTGATAGAACATGTGGGAGGGACAGACATAGCCAGAAATCTCTGTCTCCTAAAATCAGAATGCAGGACTCCCAGGCATATTCCTTCAGGGGGCTCCCTTTGCCTAAGCCCACAGGCATTTCTTAATCCGGATACAACCAGGTTGATAGGAGAGACTGTGCTGGGTACTTATTTTCAAAATTCTCCACATCTCATGTGTGAGAAAGAACTCTGGCAGTCTGTGTCTCAATGTCCACCACTTATCATTTTCTTGAAAAACAGTGATGCATGGAATTTATCAGAGACAGTGTCTTTGAATAATGTCCTCATCCTTCAGCACAGGAGTCTGGCGGTGTCCTTGTGGTTATGATATAGGTATTGCAGTGGGCCCCTCTCAATTTGGCTGCAGAATTATGTGACCATCTCCAAACCAAGGTGTGTGAAGGTTCCCAGGCAGAATGCTTGTGGGCAGGCTCAGCCAGAAGTCAGGGGTAGATTCTGCGTCAGATGTGCTTAGAGGGTGAGGGAAGATATCTCTTTCCTCGATTTGATCAGTGGCTTTTTGAATGCAGAACTTTGACTCACCTGGTAGTCATTCTTATCCCATTTCTGCTTTTCTAACTTGACCTCACTTCACACACCAAGGCCATGGGGCTTTCCTGTAAACAAGCAAGTTCCAAGGATAAACATGTAGGTTCCATAACATTCCTGAGTCAAGGCAGGGCTCTCAGAGTCTGATATCGCTGAAGAGAGCTATCCTATACATTCTGTCCTTGAGCCCTCAGTTCATAGCAGGCTACTGTATCATGGGAATGGGTACCCACATGGACCCCCGGCCCTAATTGATGGACATACCCTCATGCAGAAGAAGAAGAGACAGCTTGGGCAAGTGCAGCATGCTCCATGACCTGACCAGTGTACAAAAAGCCTTTTGAATGTATCCTGCACCAAGCCTTGTTCCCACCACTTGATCCTCCCATGGAAGCACATTCCTCATATCTCAGGGTCATTCGGGCCCCTATCTTCTGATATGATGTGCAGAAGCACACAAAAAGCCACTGTTTCCCTCTACTCCTTAAGGGAGAATGTGGGTCTCTTGCTCCCAGGGCTCCAAGTGGCTCCCTTTGGACAACTCCTGTGTCCAAATCCCACAAAAAGTCTTCTGATTTCTGAGCAAGCCAGCTTGCTAACATATTGTGCTAGTCAGTTTATTCTAAACATTATCCAATTCTCATCCTTAATGAAAAACTCTTGCCCTAAGCTTATTAAGTCTCATGATATTGCTGTTTACCCATCAAAGTTTGTCTCGGGCTCCATACAAATTCAGTCTTGTGCAGTAATAGATCCACCTTGCAAATGAACAATGTGGACCAGCCCTTGTGGCTTGTGTGACACGTTGAGGTTAAAGGGCCAGCAGATTTGTTTCAGGACTACATGGACATCCAGAGACTTAGGGCATGGAAAGGGGTCCAACTGAGATCTGTTTGTGTGGAGGTTGGGCCAGAGGTATTATGTGTGAGGTGGCCTTCATGCTAGGCCTAGGGGAAATGAAGTTTAACATGTCCCATCCACATTGATCACATTCCCATTGGATGGAAATATCGCACACGTTGGTCCTGGCTGCAGCCATTCACTTTCCCTTAATGTCTTTCTGACTCAGTCTTTGTTCACTCTTAGGAACCATGGAGCCGGCACTCACTCCGAGGGCACCAAGGGGTGGGAATCGGGTTCCCACTCAGTCCCACGCTTGATGACAGCCATGAGTATCGGCTACCCGAATATCCGAATATCAGAATAGCCCTCCTATTCCTGTGCTTGGTGATTGGCTGTTTGCAGCAAGAGGTGGGGAGGGGAGCCAGCTTGCCTCATTGCTCTGCCTGAGGGAGGGGCCTGCCTTCTGAAAAGCAACAGTTCACACAGGAGCAGGAGGCTCCAGAAGCTCAGGATCCCAGAAAGAGCCCTTTACAGGAAGAGGGCCCCAATGCCCCTTTCCTCTCTTTGGAGCAACAGCAGGGAACACCTGATGGTGACAGCACTGTCACTGCTCACTCCATTCAATGATGGGAAAAGGAAGAAAAGCAGACAAAGTCCAGGACTCTCTAGGTCCCTGTGAAGGAAAGAGGCAGGCTTGTTGCTTTCAGGGTTCCCAGATTCAGATGCTAGAGGGAGCTTTTCCTAAAGCTTCTGGTGTTTCTTCTTCCCATACCCAGGTTGCCAGGAGCTGGTGCTGGGCCTTTACTTCTCCATATAATTCCCCTTCCAAACTCTGAAGAGATCTGGCCCTCCTTATCTACCTTTACACATCTTTGCTCTTTTGTAGAAATAAGGATCTTCCCACAATTCGTTCGGAGTCAGTGTCTCACAGTCGTCTCCTCTGCCTTACACCTGGGAGACTTGTCCACTCCTTGGGACTGTGGGAGGGATTTTGGCCACAGGGCTCCTTCATTAATTGATTGGGTTTCAGAAGTATGTTGTCATTCAGGGGCCCAGGGCATTTGAAGGGGCCCAGCAGAAGACGTTTGTGTGTAGACTGGGCCAGAGATTTGGGCAGGGAGATGGACTCCTTGTGGGCCCAGGGAAAAGAAAGGAAGACATCCTCTTTCCAAGTGGATCCCATTCCTGCTGGAGAATGTCGAACTCTGGCCCTTCTCGTGCCCATTTCCTTCCACTTGGTGCATTTTGGACCATTTTTTTTTCTCCCATGGGAGGCATGGATCTGTAACTCATTTGGCTGGCACTCCTTGGTAGGCCGCAAATTCCCTCTCTCTTCCTGTGCTCAGTGAGAGCTCTCAGGCTCTGAACTAACAAAGGAAAGAAGGCCTTTAGTCCCTGAGTGCTTGGGGATAGGTCTGCTATAGTATGGAAGGTGGGGGGAGCCAGCCTACCTCACTGACCTGGATGATTGAGTTGCCTTCATTCTGAGAAGCAGTTTGCACATGGGCAGTATGGGCCAGGAGGTGGTCAGGATGGGGAAAGCCCTTTGCAGGAATAGGGAACAATGTCCCTGTTCCAGGCTCCTGAGCAAGAGCCAGCAGAACTCAGTAGCTCCAGCTCACACACTGATACTTCCATCAACTGATAGAAAAAGTGGGAGGGAGAAACATAACCAGAAATCTCTGGCTCCTAAGGAAAGAATGCAGACTTCTTGCTGACAGTTGCTCCCAGGTGTAGTCAGTTGTTCAGAGGGTTCCCTTTGCCTAACCCCACAGGCACTTCTTGTTTCAGATTCAACCAGGTTGATAGGAGACTGTGCTGGGTACTTCATTCTCAACATTTCCTACATCTCATGTGTGATGAAGAACTCTGGCCATCTGTGTCTCCATGTCCACCCATAACCCTGTTTTTGAATAAGGTTATGAATGGAATGTATTCAGAGACATTGTTCTAGAGGAATATTCTCTTATTTTGGCTTGTGAGTCTGATGGAGTCCTTGTGATGGTGAGATAGGTCTTGCAATGGATAGGCCCCTCTCAATCTGGTTTCAGAATGATGTGACATCATCAAACCTAGGGTGTGTGAAGTCACTGAGGCAGAATACTTGTGGGTAGGCTCAGCCAGAGGTTAGGGGTGGATCCTGCCTCATGTGTGGGAAGACAGTAGGGAAGATAGACATCTCCTTCCTTGATTTGACCCGTATGCATTTTAACGCAGGATTTTGATTGACCTGGGAGTCTTTACCAACCCATTGCTGTTTTTCTAACATGGTCTCAGTTCACACACCAAGGCCATGGGGCTGTCCCATACACAACCAATATCCGTGGATTGGAGGTGAGTTTCTAGGCAGTTCCTGACACAATGCAGGACTCTAAGATTCTGATGTCTGAGAGGACAGCTAGCACTCCTGTCCCTGAGCTCTCAGTGCTCAGCAGGGTACAGTAACCAGGGAATGGGTAGCCACATTGGCTCCCACCTCTAATTGACGGGGATACTCTCATTCAGAAGAACAGTCAGTCTGTGCACGTGCAGCTTGCTGCATGACCTGATCAGTGCACAAAACACCTTTTGAAAAAAAAAGTGCACTAAGGCCTCATTTCCACCTCTTGATCATCCCGTGGAAGCACCTTCTTCATACTTCAGAGTCACTGCTGCCCCTATCTACTGATACAATGGGCAGAAACATACCAAAAGCCAAATTTTCCCTCTATTTGTTAAGGGAGAATGAGGCTCTCTTGCTCACAGGGCTCCAAAGGGTATCCTTTGGAGTAGTCCTGTAGCTGAAACCCACAAAAGATTTTTCTGACTCCTGACCAAGCCTGCTTGCCCCTCTATTGTGCTGGTCAGTGTTTTCTAAACATCACGCAATTCTCATCCTGAACAAAGACCTGTGACCCTAGGAGTATCGAGTTTCATGAGAGTGCTTTATTATCCATCAAGGTTCATCTCGGGGTCCATAAAATTCTGTCTGTCAAAATAATAGCTCAGGCTTGCAAATGTCCAATGTGGACCAACCCTTGTGTCTGTGTGACAGGTTGAGCCAAAGTGGCCCTGGCATTTTGGTTTCAGGACTCCATGGACATGCAGAGCCCTAGGCCATTTGAAGGGGTCCAGCCAAGAACCGTTTGGGTGGAAGCTGGGTAAGCCGTATTAGAGGGGAGCTGGCCTCCTTGCTGGGCCTAGGAGAAATGAAGTTTAACGTGTCTTTTTCACATTGATCACATTCCCATTGGATGGACATATCGAACTCCCTTTGGTCCTGGCTTCAGCCAGTCCCTTTTGCTGACAGTCTTTCTGACTCAGTCTTTGTTCACCCTTTTGAGCCATGGAGCTGGCATTCACACAGAGGGCACCAAGGGATGGACTTTGGGTACCCACTCAGTCCCTCACTCAGTGACAGCCATGAGCATGGGATATCTGAAAGGAGAATAGCCCTCCAATCCCTGAGCTTGGTGATTGGCTGTTTGTAGCAAGGGGTGGGGGAAAGGGAGCCAGCTGGTCTCATTGCTCTGCCTGATGGAGGGGACTGCCTTCTGAAAAGCAAACTGTTCACACATGCAGGAGGCTGCAGAAGCTGGTCAGCCCAGAAAGATCCCTTTACAGGAAGATGGCCCTAATGCCCCTTTCCACACTTTGGAACAACAGCTGGGAAGCATCTCATGGCTACAGCACTGTCACTGCTCACTCCTTTCAGTGCTGGGAAAACAAGAAAAGCAGAAAAAGTCCCAGAGCTCTCTAGGTCCTTCTGAAGGAAGAAGGCAGGCCTGCTGTTCCCAGGGCTCCTAGATGCAGACTCTAGAGGCCTCTTTTGCATAAGTTCTCAGGTGTTTCTTCTTCCCACAGCCAGTTTGCCAGGAGCAGGTGCTGGGCACTTCTTTCTCCATATAAATCCCCTTCCTATCTCTGAAGGGCTCTGGCCCTCCTTATCACCATCACACACCTTTGTTCGTTTTTAGAAACAGGGTTCTTCCCACAATCCGTGCAGAGTCAGTGTCTCACAATCATGTCCTCTGCCTTCCATCTTGGGAGTCTGACCCAGTCCTTGTTACTGTTGGAGAGATTTTCCCACAGGGCTCCATCTTCATTAATTCATTGTGTTTCAGAAGTATGTGGCTCTCAATAGGCCCAGGGATCTGTAGTTGCCCCAAAACGGATGTTTGTGTGAAGGGCGGGCCAGAGATTTGGGCAGAGAGCTGGCATCCTTTTGACCAAGGGACAATGAAGGAAGATGTCTTGTTTCCAAATGGGTCCCAATTTCCACTGGAAATGTCAAACTTTGCCCCCCCCTTGGGCCTATTTCCTTCCCCTTGCTTTATTTCTGACTTTGATTCCCCCCCTCAGGAGCCACACAGCCATCACTCACTAAGCCACTCACTCACCCAGAACCCCTGGGTAGGCATCAAACTCCCATTCTGCTCCTGTGCTCGAGGAGAGCTCTCAGGCTCTGATCGAACAAAGGAAAGATGACCTTTAATCCCTGAATGTTTGATGCTTGGCTTGCTGTGGTATGGGATGTGAAGGGGAGCCATCTTTCCTCCCTGAGCTGGATGACTGAGTTGCCCTT
The DNA here is from genome assembly GCF_028018385.1 of Neofelis nebulosa. Classification (NCBI taxonomy): domain Eukaryota; kingdom Metazoa; phylum Chordata; class Mammalia; order Carnivora; family Felidae; genus Neofelis; species Neofelis nebulosa. The sequence goes on from NC_080800.1 coordinate 53,549,041, forward strand.
GTTCTGGGAAACACACAGTTTGCACGTAGGCAGTATGGACCAGGCCATGGTCAGTACAAGAAGAGCCTTTTCCAGGAATAGGGAACTAAGTCCTTGTTCAAGACTCTTGAGCAAGAGCCAGGAGAACCCAATAGTGACACCTCAAATTCTGCTGCCTCCATCAATTGCTACAAAAAGTTGGAAGGACAGACATAGCTGGAAATCTCTGGCTCCAAAAGAATGAATGGAGGTTTCTTGCTGACAGGGCTTTCAGGTGTGCCCTTTCAGAGGGCTCCCTTTGCCTAAGTCCATGGGCATTTCTATTTCCAGATACAAGCAACTTGATAGGAGACCGTGCTGGGTACTTAATTCTCAACACTCTCCAAATCTTAAGTGTGATGAGGAATTCTGAGAGCCTGTGTCTCTGTTTCCATCACTTAGCCTTTTTTGTCCAAAGAGTTTCTGCATGGAGTTTATCCAGAGTCAGTGTGTTAGAAGAATATCCTCTTCTTTCAGCTTGGGGGTTTGTCCGTGTCCTTTGGATGGTGATATAGGTTTCACTTTGGGTCCTCCTCAAGATCGTTTTAGAATTTGTGGCCAACCCCACACCTTGGGTATGTGAAGATACCCAGGGAGAATGCTTGAGGGTAGTTGAAGCCAGTGGTTTGGGGAGGATCCTGCCTCCTGTGTGGGAGAAGATGAAGGTATGGTAGAGATATCTCCTTCTTTGATTTGACCCATGCAGAGCTTGGACTCAACTTCCTATCCCGTTGGTGCTTTTCTCACTTGGCCACAGTCACCCACCAAGATCATAGAGCTGCCTTGTCCACACGCAAATTCCAAGGATTGGAGGTCAGTTTCCAGTCATTTCCTGAGTCAATAGAAGGCTCTCAGAATCTGATGTCCCAGGGGTCAGCTGACCCTCTGTCCCGTAGCTCTTGTTGCTTAGCTGGTTATTATAGCAAGAGTAAATAATTGCTCTTCTTTGGCAACAAGTTTCTCCCTGGAATCTTGTCAGAGTCAGCGTCTCAGAGTCATATCCTTTCTCATTAAGTGAGGAGTCTCGTACAATCCTGGTGAGCGTGCAAGAGATTTGGCCACAGGGGGCGTGGGGTTTGGGTTTAAGAATTTGTGGACATCACTAGGCCTAGGGTATCTAGAGGTGCCCAGTGGAGAATGCTTGTGTGTAGGCAAACCAGAGGTTTGAGGAAGGGAGATGGCCTCCTGTTGGAATTGAGATTTAATTAAGAAAAGATATATCTTTCCTAGATGGGTGCCATTTCCTTTGGAGATGCAGAACTTTGGCACTGCTCATATTCATCTCCATGCCATTGATGCTTTTCTAGCTAGGTCTCCATTCACGTTCCAGGAGCATTAGTGTGTGTTCCACTTACACAGCCATGGCTGCATGAATTGTGCAAGTTTCCCAGTCAGTTCCTGAGGAAAGTGAAGGCTCTCTGGGTCTAATTTCCCAGAGGAAACCTGACCCTTCCATCCTGGAGCACATGGTGTTGCTTAGCTGGCTAGGGTTTGCATGAGCATGGGTAGCCAGTTGGCCTCCCTCCCCTCACTAATGGGAAGAAAAGCAGGTTTTCATGTGAGCAGGATGCTCCAGTATCTGGTCAGCACAGAAAGTACCTTTGTATGGAATACTGCACCAAGTCCCACTTCCAAATACTTGCCCATCAGCCACGAGTGCATCCCTGCTACAGCTGTATCACTGCTACCCCTCTGGACCAATGGCAAGGGCAGGACACACACCAGAGCCAGGTCTTTCCCTCCGATGATGAAGGAAGACGAATCTGGGCAGGCTTCTTGGTGACAGGGCTTTCAGATGGAACTTACAGACAGCACCGTTTGGCAAAGCCCACAGGTGTTTCTCATTCCTGAGTCACCAGTCAGTGAGCTGGGGATGACGGTGCTAGTCACCTCACTCTTCACATGATCTCATTCTTACCCCTGATGCAGAACTCTGGCCCTCCCTCTATCCACTGTCACCCCTTTGCTCTATTTTCACTCTGAGCCCTCCCTGGGCTCCATTCCATGTGAGTGTCTTAGAGTCATACCCTGGGCCCTCAACTGGGGATTCTGGTCCATTCCCTGTGACTGTGGCATATGTTTGGCCAAAAGGCCTCTGGCTCTTCAGCAGGATAGTCTTCCCTGTATGCTGGTTGTTCTCTGCATGAGTCTCTCAGTACTAGGATTTCTGGCCAAGTAGGCCTGTATTTTTGTGTTTATTTTTGTTTTGCCATGGGGACTGATCCTCAGATCCCCTCATGCTTTCAAGTATCATGAAAAGGTAATAATAACTGTAAAATGGGAAGTCGTTACAATATGTGAGTGATGCTGAGGGCAAGATCTATTTCTCTTAAACCAGTGCAACCTTAATGATATGTGAACAGGCAAGGCAACCATGATCTAGTACCTCCCTCTGCATTTCTTCCAGGCATATTGCACACTGGCCAGCATCTTGACTCAGTTCATCCCCATTAGAGGTTATTCCTGGCTTTGTTCAATACATCACATCATGCATATCCCTTTCATGTCAGGGTACACGTGTGAGAGCACATTAATCCTCCAAACGTGGGATGGGAGAAGTGAACTGGTAAGGAGGCAAAGACCAGGTGCTGCCCTCATGGGTTCCACCCTATCTGCCAGTCCCTGCCTTCTGCCACTGTCCGTGGGGCTCTTGTAAACCTCGTCCTGCCAGCAAGAACTGTCACCGTTGCTACTGTTGAGTATGCTGAAGGAGAACAGTGCTGCACAGGCCAATGCCATGGTGCCACACCATGACCACAGGGTGGCTTGCTGGGCCGCTGAGGCAGCTACCGCACTGCCTACATCACAGGGCTATTCATGCCTTGGCACCCGACCCAGAAACCTCTTTGTGGCCATGCCCTGCACCCAGCACCGAAGCCTGTGATCCCACTGGCCCCTCTGCACCAGCTAGAAGGTAAATCCAAGTCCGAGTAAGTGCGAGTGCTGCCGTTAGCAGTGGCTGGGCTGCCTTGCTTGGTGCCCACCGGCCATATGCACAGGCTTCTGTGAAAATCTATCCCTGGGGTCCGGCTGAGTGAGTGACAGCTCCAGGGCTCCTAAGTGTAAATGGAGACATAGTGTTAGGATGTCCCTGGAAGGGAACGGCCAACTCGCCAGCGCGCGGGAAGAAACTGAAGGGCAACCAATCACTGAGCACCAGCACAATCCAAAGGAAAGCCCCAAGCAGCTCGCCAGAACGAACTGAAGGTCAACCCATCACCGAGCAACAGCACAACCTGGCAGGAAAGAAAGACCCACCCAACCTAAACCCGGAGCTGCTGCAGCTTAAAAACCCTACCCCACCATACCGGAGCGTGACTTCCCTGACTCCTCTCACTCCTTGAGTCACAGAACCTCACCCGGAACCTTAGTTCCTAATAAAGCTTTAAATTGCAAATATTCTTTTTGACTCTAACTCCTATCTTTACCCTGCCCAACGCCTGACACTAACAGACCTAGAGCCAAGGGAAGGGAATGGCCATAAGGAAGGCCAAAGTTCAATAATTCCAATGGCAATGGGGTCGATTTGGAAAGTGGCTATGCAACTTCATGTTCCCTCAGCTAAGAAAGGAAGCTACCTCCCTTCCCAGCCCTCTGACCCAGTCAAAGTGAAAACGTTCTCTTCTGGGCCCTCCCAGTGCCCTAGGCCTCTGAATACCTCCATGGTTTTGACACCAAAGTGCCAGGGGCCCTGTGGCCAAACCTATCACACAGTCACAAGCACTGGACTATGATCCCCAGCAGAATGCCAAGGATATTCCGCTGAGAGACTACATGCAGTGGACCCCGGAGAGGACCTAGCAAGCTGGCTGTCTCAGGAAGAAGCAACACCTGTGGGCTTTGGTGAAAATAGCCCACTACAGGCTGTACCTGGGAGTCCTGTCAGTAAGGGGGCTGCATTCTTCCCTCAGAGAGAAGGAAAGCCCTGCTTTTGGGTGTGTTTCTTGCCCTTTCCCACTAGTAGACAAGGGGTGGCAGGGATTCAGCTGTGGCTGATTGTCAAGTGGTTAGAACCCAGCCTGGTTCAGTATTCCTTTCAAAATCCCATTGTACCCTGACGAGGACCTGGAGCATGGTGTGCATGCATGAACCATCTACTCTGCAGGATGAAGGCATCTCTGTCAGCCAGGGGAGGAAGGCAAGCTGACTATCCATCCCTGAAATTACTGCAGCTAAGCACCAAGCCCCCAGTAACAGAGGGGTCTTCTTTCCTCTGGGAAACCTGGGAGCTTTCCATTGCCTCAGGAACAGACTGGGCACTCCACACCAATGTTTTCACCTGGGCTGTGTACCTGACACAGCCCCACAGGTCCTGGAACCTTATAGTTTAAACAGAAGACATTCTTCTGAGCCTCCTGCTCTAAATGGCTCCCAAGTAGCACCTAGTTTGAACGAAGAGCAATAAAATGCAAATAGGGACCTGGAGGACTAAAGTTCTTCCTTACAGAACAGAATGAGCTAAAGTTAGAATCAAGTACCTACTCCTATCTCTTGGCAGGCTGGCTGTCTGAGATGTAAGAAACACTTGAGGGCTGGTGTGGAGGGATACCTCCATTGGCTACACGTGAGAGTGAAATTCTGCAGGAGCTGTGTATTCTTCCTTCAGAAACAGAGGGAAAAGTGGTTTGGGAGGTGTTTTCTGTCCTTCCCATCAGGGAATAGATGCAGCATTGATTCAGAGGCCGGGGCTTCCTGCTCCCAGCTGGTGATCAAGTGTTTGCAACCTGGACTTGATGCAGTAGTTCCTGAAAGGGCCGTCTCTGTGCTGACCAGGTCCCGAGGCCTAGTGTGCACATGGGAGCCATGTGTGACACAGAATGAAGGCATCTCTGCACTTCACTGCACTTACCAGAGCTGGCCAAGTACCATGCACTCAGGGACAAGAAGGCCATCTTTCCTCTGATATAAAAGTACTTTTTGCTCTCACAGAGAACAGGACCAGAGTGGAAGTTTAGCACCAATCTTTGGCCTCTGCTTGTGGGAGTGAAAGCCCTATCATCCCTGAATGTGACCCAAGACTTAGAAAATATCAAATTGGTGGGAATGGCTACAAGGGAGGCCAAAGCTCTACATCACACATGGGAATTGAATTATGATGCTGGGCACGTCTATCTACCTTCTTTTCTCCCAGCTGCATGTGTATGGCCAGTCCCTCCCTAAACCTCTGGGACTGCCTACATGCATCCATACATACACAGATTGGCAACTTCATATGCCCTAGGCCTCTCATTGTGCACAGAGTTCTAATGGGAAGTTACAAGAGGTCCTGTTGCCAGTCTACCCAGAGTCCCCAGGACTTAGCCAGAGCCCCCAGTTTAACGTGGAGGATATTGCTCTGAGACACTGACTCTGAATGGACTCCAGAGAGATCCTATTTTGAAGGAAAAAAAAGAGCAAAAGGATGGAAATAAACACAGAGAGGGCCAATGTGCTTCATTAGAAATGAGAGCAGGATGGAGCTGAGAAGGAAGTGCCTAGCACAATCTCCTGAGAAGCTAACTGTTGTATGTAGTAAGAAATACCTGTGGGCTGGGGCAAAGGGAACCAACCATTGCCTACACCTGGGTGCCCAGTTGGCACGAAGCCTACACTTTTCTTTCAGAAAGAGAAGGAAGGCCTCTGACGTGAGCTCCTTTGCATGCCCTACCCCTCAGGGCATAGAAAGAGCAGTGATTCAGTGGTAGCAGATCTGTGTTCCCGTTGGTGTTCTAGGTTTTGTAACCAAGTCACGGTGCAGTACTCCCTGTGAGGGCTATTTTGGACTGAAGAGTCCTGCAGTCTGCTGTGCACGCCTGATACATCTGCCTTAAGGAATGAAGATATTTAAGTCAGCCATGGGAGGGAGGCAAGCTGGCTACATAGCACAGAGATTACCAGTCTCTGGTAATCTTGACTCTGGGCCAGTCAAGCAACAAGCGCTCATGGACAGGAGGGTCATTGTTCTCTGGGATAAAGTAACTGATTGTTCTCACATAGCACAGGCCCAGAGTGGTAATTCATCACAAATCCTGAATGTTGGCTGTGTGGCTGAGAGACCAATTCCTCCTGGCTGTGACCCATGACCTCGTTATGAAAACAGAAAATTGATGGGAAGGGTTGTATAGAAGGCAAAGGCTCAATATGACAGAGGAGATTATGATAAAGCTGGGAATGAAATGTCTAACATAGTTTCTCCTTCAACCAGAAGCAAGGCCAGCTCCCTCCCAAACCCTGGCATTGCCTACACATGGACACTCTGCTGGGCACCCTCAAGGACCCTATACCTGCATTGTCAACATAGTTCTGAAAGATAAATAATGAGGGGTCCTGTTCCCCATCCTATGCCAGAGACATAAGGACTTGGCCAGATCCCCCAACTTAAAGGAAAGGCTAGTTCTCTGAGACACTGGCTCTGAATGGCACCCAGGGAAAAACTATTTTGCAAAAAGAAAAAAAAAAAAGGTATTGAAATGGGACTGCGGAAGGCCAAAGTGCTTCATTATAGATGAGAATGGGAAAAAGATTAGGATGAAGTGTCAGCACAATTTCCTGGCTAGGATCTAAGAATTCAGAAATACCTGTGGCCAGAGACAAACCAAAACCTCTAAAGGCAAACCTGCTGAGAGCCCAGTCTGCAAGAGGTCTGCATATTTCCTTCTGAAGGAGAGGGAAAGCTTCTGGCCTTGGCTCTTTCTCCTGCCCTTCCCATCAGGGCATAGAATCAGCAGGGATTCAGGGGTAGTGGGTCCATGCTCCAGGCTATAGCTCAAGTGTTTGGAACCTTGGTTCCTGTGGTCCATTAGTTTTTGAAGGGCCACATTCTGCACTGCCTAGGTCCTCGAACATACCTCGTATGCGTGCATTATGTGCTCTTCAGCATCTTAGGCAAAGCACTGAGTGCTCTCTGACAGCAGGGCAATCTTTTCTGTGGGTTGTCAGAAATTAATTACTCTTGGTTAGCACAGAAGCAGAGAGAGAACTCACCACCAGTCCCTGGGTGTTCAGTGTGTGATTGACAGCCTCACTGCCCCACCCAGCCTGCAAACCAAGTCCTAGTGAGAAAATAGTGATGGGATGGGAAGGACTCTATGGACGGCTTTCGTTTTCAAAGAGAATGGAATAAAGCTGAGAATGAAATGTCTCACTCTATTCCTCCTTGCCCCTGAAGTGAGGACAGCTCCGTTCCAACACCTTTGGCCCTACCAACACACAAGTACTGTGTGCTGGGGGCCTTCCACTGATCTACAACTAATGTTGTCAATATAGATCTGGAAGGCAAGTTCCCAGGGCTCCTATGGCCCAACCTATTCATTTTTTTTAATTGTTAAAACAAGTTTTCTTTATTATGCCTGAATGATTTTCAAATATAATTAATAATTCTTTGGAATATTGACATGATTAAAATATTGCCATTTTTTAAAATAGATGTAAAATTCATGCATTATACCATTTTAGTGGGTATAATTCTTTTTATTTCAATATATGAAGTTTATTGTCAAATTGGTTTCCATACAACACCCAGTGCTCATCCCAAAAGGTGCCCTCTTCAATACCCATCTCCCACCTTCCCCTCCTTCCCACCCCCCCTCCCTCCCACCCACCATCAACCCTCAGTTTGTTCTCAGGTTTTAAGAGTCTCTTATGCTTTGGCTCTCTTCCACTCTAACCTCTTTTTTTTTCCTTCCCCTCCCCCATGGGTTTCTGTTAACTTTCTCAGGATCCACATAAGAGTGAAACCATATGGTATCTGTCTTTCTCTGTATGGCTTATTTCACTTAGCATCACACCATCCAGTTCTATCCATTTTGCTAAAAAGGGCCATGTTTCATTCTTTCTCATTGCCATGTAGTACTCCATTGGGTATATAAACCACAATTTCTTTATCCATTCATCAGTTGATGGACATTTAGGCTCTTTCCATAATTTGGCTATTGTTGATAGTGCTGCTATAAACATTGGGGTACATGTGCCCCTATGCATGAGCACTCCTGTATCCCTTGGGTAAATTCTAGCAGTGCTATTGCTGGGTCATAGGGTAGGTATATTTTTTAATTTTTTGAGGACACTCCACACTGTTTTCCAGAGTGGCTGCACCAATTTGCATTCCCACCAACAGTGCAAGAGGGTTCCCGCTTCTCCACATCCTCACCAGCATCTATAGTCTCCTGATTTGTTCATTTTGGCCACTCTGACTGGCGTGAGGTGATATGTGAGTGTGGTTTTGATTTGTATTTCCCTGATGAGGAGCGACATTGAGCATCTTTTCATGTGCCTGTTGGCCACCCGGATGTCTTCTTTAGAGAAGTGTCTATTCATGTTTTCTGCCCATTGCTTCACTGGGTTATTTGTTTTTCGGGTGTGGAGTTTGGTGAGCTCTTTATAGATTTTGGATACTAGCCCTTTGTCTGATATGTCATTTGAGAATATCTTTTCCCATTCCGTTGGTTGCCTTTTAGTTTTGTTGGTTGTTTCCTTTGCTGTGCAGAAGCTTTTTATCTTCATATGGTCCCAGTAATTCATGTTTGCTTTTAATTCCCTTGCCTTCGGAGATGTGTCAAGTAAGAAATTGCTACGGCTGAGGTCAGAGAGGTCTTTTCCTGCTTTCTCCTCTAGGGTTTTGATGGTTTCCTGTCTCACATTCAGGTCCTTTATCCATTTTGAGTTTATTTTTGTAAATGGTGTCAGAAAGTGGTCTAGTTTCAACCTTCTGCATGTTGCTGTCCAGTTCTCCCAGCACCATTTGTTAAAGAGACTGTTTCTTCCATTGGATATTCTTTCCTGCTTGGTCAAAGATTAGGTGGCCATATGTTTGTGGGTCTAGTACTGGGGTTTCTAATCTATTCCATTGATCTATGTGGCTGTTTTTGTGCCAAAACTATGCTGTCTTGATGATTACAGCTTTATAGTAGAGACTAAAGTCTGGGATTGTGATGCCTCCTGCTTTGGTCTTCTTCTTCAAAATTACTTTGGCTATTCGGGGCCTTTTATGGTTCCATATGAATTTTAGGATTGCTTGTTCTAGTTTCGAGAAGAATGCTGGTGCAATTTTGATTGGGATTGCATTGAATGTGTAGATAGCTTTGGGTAGTATTGACATTTTGACAATATTTATTCTTCCAATCCATGAGAACGGAATGTTTTTCCATTTCTTTATATCTTCTTCAATTATCTTCATAAGCTTTCTATAGTTTTCAGCATACAGATCTTTTACATCTTTGGTTAGATTTATTCCTAGGTATTTTATGCTTCTTGGTGCAATTGTGAATGGGATCAGTTTCTTTATTTGTCTTTCTGTTGCTTCATTATTGGTGTATAAGAGTCCAACTGATTTCTGTACATTGATTTTCTATCCTGCCACTTTGCTAAATTCATGTACCAGTTCTAGCAGGCTTCTGGTGGAGTCTATCGGATTTTCCATGTATAATATCATGTCATCTGCAAAAAGTGAAAGCTTACCTTCATCTTTGCCAATTTTGATGCCTTTGTTTTCCTTTTGTTGTCTGATTGCTGATGCTAGCACTTCCAACACTATGTTAAACAACAGCGGTGAAAGTGGACATCCCTGTCGTATTCCTGATCTCAGGGAAAAAGCTCTCAGTTTTTCCCCATTGAGGATGATGTTAGCTGTGGGCTTTTCATTAATGGATTTTATGATCTTTAAGTATGTTCCTTCTATCCCGACTTTCTCGAGGGTTTTTATTAAGAAAGGGTGCTGAATTTTGTCAAAGTCCTTTTCTGCATCGATTGACAGGATCATATGGTTCTTTTCTTTTATTAATGTGATGTATCACATTGATTGATTTGCCAGTGTTGAACCAGCCCTGCATCCCAGGAATGAATCCCACTTGATCATGGTGAATCATTCTTTTTATATGCTGTTGAATTCGATTTGCTGGTATCTTATTGAGAATTTTTGCATCAATATTCATCAGGGATATTGGCCTGTAGTTCTCTTTTTTTACTGGGTCTCTGTCTGGTTTAGGAATCAAAGTAATACTGGCTTCATAGAATGAATCTTGAAGTTCTCCTTCAGTTTCTATTTCTTGGAATAGCTTGAGAAGGATAGGTATTATCTCTCCTTTAAACGTCTGGTAGAACTCCCCTGGGAAGCCATCTGGTCCTGGACTCTTATTTGTTGGGAGATTTTTGATAACCGATTCAATTTCTTCGCTGGTTATGGGTCTGTTCAAGCTTTCTATTTCCTCTTGATTGAGGTTTGGAAGTGTGTGTGTGTTTAGGAATTTGTCCCTTGCTTCCAGGTTGCCCAGTTTGTTGGCATATAATTTTTCATAGTATTCCCTGATAATTGCTTGTATCTCTGAGGGATTGGTTGTCATATTCCGTTTTCATTCATGATTTTATCTATTTGGGCCATCTCCCTTTTCTTTTTGAGAAGACTGGCTAGAGGTTTACCAATTTTGTTTATTTTTTCAAAAAACCAACTCTTGGTTTCGTTGATCTGCTCTACAGTTTTTTTTAGATTCTATATTGTTTATTTCTGCTCTGATCTTTATTTCTCTTCTTCTGCTGGGTTTAGGCTGCCTTTGATGTTCTGCTTCTATTTCCTTTAGGTGTGCTGTTAGATTTTGTATTGGGGATTTTTCTTATTTCTTGAGATAGGCCTGGATTGCAATGTATTTTCCTCTCAGGACTGCCTTCGTTGCATCCCAAAGCGTTTGGATTGTTGTATTTTCATTTTCGTTTGTTCCCATATATTTTTTAATTTCTTCTCTAATTGCCTGGTTGACCCATTCATTCTTTAGTCAGGTGTTCTTTAACCTCCATGCTTTTGGAGGTTTTCCAGACTTTTTCCTGTGGTTGATTTCAAGCTCCATAGCATTGTGGTCTGAAAGTATGCATGGTATGATTTCAATTCTTGTATACTTATGAAGGGCTGTTTTGTGACCCAGTATGTGATCTATCTTGGAGAATGTTCCATGTGCACTCGAGAAGAAAGTATATTGTGTTGCTTTGGGATGCAGAGTTTTAAATAGATCTGTCAAGTCCATCTGATCCTATGTATCATTCAGGGCCCTTGTTTCTTTATTGACCATGTGTCTAGATGATCTATCCATTTCTGTAAGTGGAGTGTTAAAGTCCCCTGCAATTGCCACATTGTTATCAATAAGGTTGCTTATGTTTATGAGTAATTGTTTTATATATTTGGGGCTCCTGTATTTGACGCATAGACATTTATAATTGTTAGCTCTTCCTGATGGATAGACCCTGTGATTATTGTATAATGCCCTTCTTCATCTCTTGTTACAGCCTTTAATTTAAAGTCTAGTTTGTCTGATAGAAGTATGGCTACTCCAGCTTTCTTTTGACTTCCAGTAGCATGATAAATAGTTCTCCATCCCCTCACTTTCAATCTGAAGGTGTCCTCAGGTCTAAAATGAGTCTCTTGTAGACAGCAAATAGATGGGTGTTGTTTTTTTATCCATTCTGATACCCTATGTCTTTTGGTTGGCGCATTTAGTCCATTTACATTCAGTGTTATTCTAGAAAGATATGGGTTTAGAGTCATTGTGATGTCCGTAGGTTTCATGCTTGTAGCGATGTCTCTGGTACTTTGTCTCACAGGATCCCGCTTAGGATCTTTTGTAGGGCTGGTTTAGTGGTGACAAATTCCTGCAGCTTTTGTTGTTTGTTTGGGAAGACCTTTATCTCTCCTTCTATTCTAAATGACAGACTTGCTGGATAAAGGATTCTCGGCTGCATATTTTTTTCTGTTCATCACATTCAAGATCTCGTGCCATTCCTTTCTGGCCTGCTAGGTTTCAGTAGAGAGATCAGTCACGAGTCTTATAGGTCTCCCTTTATATGTTAGAGCACGTTTATCTCTAGCTGCTTTCAGAATTTTCTCTTTATCCTTGGATTTTGCCAGTTTGACTATGATATGTCGTGCAGAAGATCGATTCAAGTTACGTCCAAAAGGAGTTCTCTGTGCCTCTTGGATTTCAATGCCTTTTTCCTTCCCCAGATCCGGGAAGTTCTCAGCTATGATTTCTTCAAGTACACCTTCAGCACCTTTCCCTCTCTCTTCCTCCTCTGGAATACCAATTATGTGTCGTCGATTACTTCTCTTTAGTGCATCACTTAGTTCTCTAAATTTCCCCTCATACTTCTGGATTTTTTTATCTCTCTTTTTCTCAGCTTCTTCTTTTCCCATAATTTTATCTTCTAGTTCACCTATTCTCTCTTCTGCCTCTTCAATCCAAGCCGTAGTTGTCTCCATTTTATTTTGCAGTTCATTGATAGCATTTTTTAGCTCCTCCTGGCTGTTCCTTAGTCCCTTGATCTCTGTAACAAGAGATTCTTTGCTGTCCTTTATACTGTTTTCAAGCCCAGCGATTAATTTTATGACTATTATTCTAAATTCACTTTCTGTTATATTGTTTAAATCATTTTTGACCAGTTCGTTAGCTGTTGTTATTTCCTGGACGTTTTTCTCTGGGGAATTCTTCCGTTTGGTCATTTTGGATAGTCCCTGGAGTGGTGTGGACCTGCAGGGAACTTCCCCTGTGCTGTGGTGTATAACTGGAGTTGGTGGGTGGGGCCACAATCAGACCTGATGTCTGCCCCCAGCCCACTGCTGGGGCCACAGTCAGACTGGTGTGTGCCTTTTCTTCCCCTCTCCTAGGGGCAGGATTCACTTTGGGGTGGCGTGGCCCCTCTGGGCTACTTGCACACTGCCAGGCTTGTGGTCCTGGGGATCTGGTGTATTAGCTGGGGTGGATAGGCAAGGTGCACATGGGTGGGAGGGGGGGCTCAGCCCACTTTTCCTTCAGAGCTCCGCCTCGGGAGGGGCCCTGGGGCACCGGGAGGGAATCAGACATGCCGGAGGGATGGATCTGCAGAAGCACAGCGTTGGGTGTTTGCGCGCTGCAAGCAAGTTCCCTGGCAGGAACTGGTTCCCTTTGGGATTTTGGCTGGGGAATGGGCGAAAGAGATGGTGCTGGCGAGCGCCTTTGTTCCCCGCCAAGCTGAGCTCTGTTGTCCGGGGCTCAACAACTCTCCCTCCCGTTGTCCTCCAGCCCTCCCGTTCTGCGAGCAGAGCTGTTAGCTTATGACCTTCCAGATGTCAAGTCCCGCTTGCTGTCGGAACACACTCTGTCCGGCCCCTCCGCTTTTGCAAGCCAGACTTGGGGACTCTGCTTGGCCTGCAGGCCGCCCCTCCGCCCCGGCTCCCTCCCGCCAGTCCGTGGAGCGCGCACCGCCTCGCTGCCCTTCCTACCCTCTTCCATGGGCCTCTCGTCTGTGCTTGGCTCCGGAGACTCCATTCTGCTAGTCTTCTGGTGGTGTTCTGGGTTATTTAGGCAGGTGTAGGTGGAATCTAAGTGATCAGTGGGATGCGCAGTGAACCCAGCGTCCTCCTACGCCACCATCTTCCCAGGATCAACCTAGTGTTGCCTTTCTACTTTTTCTTCACTAAGCACTAGATCTCCAGTGTTTTCTTTTGGTACCAAATTGTCTTCGGATATCAGGGAGCAAACCTCAGGGATCCAGGCTGGTGGCTGTCCAAGTTCCCGGGATGCAGGTGAGGAAGCCCAGGCTGCCTCCGCCGACCACGTGACTGCCCCAGAGCCTGGTGCGCGGTCCCCAGCGACCACGGGCGGCCCTGGGGCTCCCCTGAAGGCAGGGCCAGGCACAGGTCCCAGGTGACCCAGGAGTCGGGCTCGAAGCTTTCGGCATTTCCACTAGCCTGGTGCACTGCGTGGGGAGTGGCCCAACCTATTCTGTTGTCACAAGAACTCGTCCAGAATCCCCAATTAAAATCATAAGGAATTGCTCCTAAGGCCCTGATTGGCCCATGGGAGGATCTGGTTTTAAAAAGAGGAAAAGGATGAGATGCCTGTGTGGCTCAGTCGGTTAAGCATCCAAGGTTGGCTCAGGTCATGATCTCGTGGTTCTCAAGCTCAAGCCCCACATGTGGTTCTCTGCTGTCAGCGCAGAACCTGCTTTGGATCCTCCATCCTTCTCTCTCTGCCCCTGTCTTGCTTGCGCGCTGCCTCCCTCTTCTCTCTCTCTCTCCCTCCAAAATAAAAGAAAGGTTAAAAAAAGAGTAAAAGGACAGAAATAGATACACCAAGGGACAATGTTCCTTATGAGAGATGTGAATGGGGTAAATCTGAGGATGAAATGACTAGTACAATCCCCTGGCAAGCTGATGGTCTCAGGAATAAGAAACACATATATAAGAAACACATATGGGCTAGGGCAAAGAGAAACATCCATCATCTACAGTGGGAGCCTGAAGGAAAGATGCCTGTATTCTTCAGAAAGAGAGGGAAAGCTTCTGGAATTCACTGTTTTCCCTTCCCATCCTATCAGTGGATAGAGGCAGCGGTGATTCAAAGGTAGCAAGTTTGTGCTCTGGGCTAATTCTCAAGTGTTTGAAACTGGGCTGTGGTGCTGTAGTTCTTGAATGGTCTCTTTCTGTGCTAAGCAGGTCCTCAAGAATACTGCACCTGGGTGAACCAACTCCTCTTCAGAGTGAAAGTATCTTTAGTGGCCAGGGAGGGAAACAAGTTGGCTAACCATCATTTCTTATGTCAGCCAGCCAGACACCAAGTACTCCCAGGAAGGCAATCTTTCCTTTGGGATATCAGAAACTGATTGCTCTTGGTTAGCACAGACCAGAGTCAGAGCTCATTAGGAATGGCTGGGCACTCACTATGTGGGTGACAGCCTCATTGCCCTTACCCGGGACCCAAGACATAGTTATCAATACAGCCAGGGAATTGGAATGGCTACACACAGGGCCAAAGGTTTTCATTTCATCTGAGAATGGGATCAAGGTGAGAATGAAATGTCTAGCCCCACGGTCCCCTTGTCCCAGAGTGAAGATAGCTCCCTCCAATATCAGTGACCCTGACCACACACGAGCATTCCTGCTGGGCACTTTGAAATGCCCCGGGCTTACCTTTGTCAACATAGTACTGAAAGGCAATTTTTGAGGGACTCTGTGGCCCAACGTATCCTGGACTGACAAGAATATGGCCTGACACCCAAGTTAAAAGTAGAAAAAAAAATGGCTCTGAGGCACTGTCCCTGAATGGACAACGGGGAGAATTTTGTTGGAAAAGAGCAAGAGGATGGAGAAGGATATGGAGAAGGCCAAAGTTCTGTCTTAACAGAAGAGAATGCGATAGAGCAAAAAAAATGAAGCGACTAGCACTGTCTCCTGGCAAGATGATTGCCTCAGGAGTAAGAACAATGTGTGGGCTAGGACCAAGGGAAACCTCCTGCACTGTGTCCTTCAGAAAGAGGTGGAAACTTTCTGGCACCAGTTTTTTTTTGCCTTGTTCTTTGAGGCCAGTAATGACTCATAGTTATCAGGTTCTGGCTTGTGGCTTACACTCAGGTATTTGGAAAGTGGCTCTGGTGCACTAGTCCTTCAATGGGCTGTTTCCTGCACATAGCAGGTCCTGAAGAAGACTGCAAATGGGTGAGCTGTCTGCTCTTCATAATGAAGGCATCTGTAGCAGCCAGTGGTTGGAGTTCTGCTGTCGAACTGATGACGTTTGGGGCTGATGGTGGGGGTGGTCCAGAGCCGACGACCAAGAAAGATTTCTTGAAGACATCTTTGGTGCAAAAAAAGATGATTTTATTAAATCATGGGGTCAGGACCCATGTGCGGGAAGAACTGCACTGGGGTCCTGACAGGTAACTCATTATTATATACCCTCGGGTTGGCAGGGGGTCAGGATAGAGTATGTTTCTAAGGAACTTTGGAAGCAAGGTTTTGGGGACCTTGAGGGGCTAGCTGTCGCTAGGGAAATGCCATTTATTACCGCTTAATAAAACCTCAGTCACGAGACCCATTGGTGTATATCGGGGGGCCATAAGCTTGGAGTATGATTGCCAGCATATATCTTGGGGCAGTTGAAATAAAAGAAGTTGAGCTACAGCGTCCTCGAGGTTGGGGTAATGTTAAGCTAAGGTTCTCTTTTGCCCCTAGAAAAGTGTCATCATTGAGGCAGCTGGGCTCCTAGAGGGAGGTCACTCTGCCCGTTTCAGGGACTTGTCAATGGGATGCAGGCAGTAAGGGAATTTAATTTTTCCTTTGCCTTAGTTTCCCACATTACCATGACAAGCACCTAAGCCCCTTTTCTTTGTTCTCGGGTAGTCAAGAGTGTCCAAGGAATAACACTCAGATCCTGGGAGTGGGGGCGGGGTGGGGGGCGAGGTAGGGGGCGGGGTGGGGGGCGGGGTTAGCTTGTGCTTTACCCCTCAGCCGGCCTCATGCTCCCTCATCATATGCCACCTGAGCAATGTTGACCCTTAAATCTTTAAAGTTGATGAAGATGGAAGGTCTCATCTTCTGTAGCTTCTTTCTGCTGAGTAGGGGCGTAGAGTTTTCCCTACCTATACAGGTCACTGTTGGTCTGTTGGAGAACATATAGAAGAGTTACAAAAGGTGAAGGCCACCGAATCCAAGGTGGGCCTTCTTGAGTAGCAAGGCTCATCTGTTGGCTTGAAGTTATTGTAGTGATGGAGTCTCGGCACCAGGCAGAGGCATGGGAGAAAACAGCAAAAACGTAATTAGAATAATAAGAGAGAAGCCCCAAGAAAAGTCCTTTGGTTAGTTGACAGAAATCCTCCAGTCCAGGAGTTTAGTCAATCACTAAAGGAAAGAGAGGGATTGTTTATTTTTTTTTTAATATGAAATTTATTGTCAAATTGGTTTCCATACAGCACCCAGTGCTCACCCCCAACAGGTGCCCTCCTCAATGCCCATCACCTACCCTCCCCTCCCTCCCACCCCCCATCAACCCTCAGTTTATTCTCAGATTTTAAGAGTCTCTTATGGTTTGGCTCTCTCCCTCTCTAACCTTTTTTTTTTCCTTCCCCTCCCCCATGGTCTTCTGTTAAGTTTCTCAGGATCCACATAAGAGTGAAAACATATGGTATCTGTCTTTCTCTGTATGGCTTATTTCACTTAGCATCACACTCTCCAGTTCCATCCACGTTGCTCCAAAAGGCCATATTTCATTCTTTCTCATTGCCAAGTAGTATTCCACTGTGTATATAAACCACAGTTTCTTTAAATTTTTTTTTCAACATTTTTTATTTTTATTTATTTTTGGGACAGAGAGAGACAGAGCATGAACGGGGGAGGGGCAGAGAGAGAGGGAGACACAGAATCGGAAACAGGCTCCAGGCTCCGAGCCATCAGCCCAGAGCCTGACGCGGGGCTCGAACTCACGGACCGCGAGATCGTGACCTGGCTGAAGTCGGACGCTTAACCGACTGCGCCACCCAGGCGCCCAAACCACAGTTTCTTTATCCATTCGTCAGTTGATGGACATTTAGGCTCTTTCCATAATTTGGCTATTGTTGCAAGTGCTGCTATAAACATTGGGGTAGAAGTGCCCCTATGCATCAGTACTCTTGTATCCCTTGGGTAAATTCCTAGCAATGCTATTGCTGGGTCATAGGGTAGATCTATTTTTAACTTTTTGAGGAACCTCCACACTGTTTTCCTGAGTGGCTCACCAGCTTGCATTCCCACCAACAGTGCAAGAGGGTTCCCGTTTCTCCACATCCTCGCCAGCATCTATAGTCTCCTGATTTGTTCATTTTAGCCACTCTGACTGGCGTGAGGTGGTATCTCAGTGTGGTTTTGATTTGTATTTCCTTGATGAGGAGTGACGTCGAGCATCTTTTCATGTGCCTGTTGGCCATCTGGATGTCTTCTTTAGAGAAGTGTCTATTCGTGTTTTCTGCCCATTTCTTCACTGGATTATTTGTTTTTCAGGTGTGGAGTTTGGTGAGTTCTTTGTGGATTTTGGATATCTTTTCCCATTCCGTTGGTTGCCTTTTAGTTTTGTTGATTGTTTCCTTTGCAGTGCAGAAGCCTTTTGTCTTCATGAGGTCCCAATAGTTCATTTTTGCTTTTAATTCCCTTGCCTTTAGAGATGTGGCGAGTAAGAGATTGCTGCGGCTGAGGTCAGAGAGGTGTTTTCCTGTTTTCTCCTCTAGGGTTTTGATGGTTTCCTGTCTCACATTCAGGTCCTTTATCTATTTTGAGTTTATTTTTGTGAGTGGTGTAAGAAATTGGTGTAGTTTCATCATTCTTCATGTTGCTGTCCAGTTCTCCCAGAACCACTTGTCAAAGAGACTCTCTTTTTTCCATGAGATATTCTTTCTTGCTTTGTCAAAGATTAGTTGGCCATACTTTTGTGGGTCCAATTCTGGAGTCTCTATTCCATTGGTCTATGTGTCTGTTTTTGTGCCAATACCATGCTGTCTTGATGATTACAGCTTTGTAGTAGAGGCTAAAGTCTGGGTCTGTGATGCCTCCCACTTTGGTCTTTTCTTCAATATTGCTTTGGCTATTTGGGGTCTTTTGTGGTTCCATACAAATTTTGGGATTGCTTGTTCTAGCTTCGAGAAGAATGCTGGTGCAATTTTGATTGGGGTTGCATTGAATGTGTAGATAGCTTTGGGTAGTATTGACATTTTAAACATATTTATTCTTCCAATCCATGAGCACGGAATGTTTTTCCATTTCTTTGTATCTTCTTCAATTTCCTTCATAAGCTTTCTATAGTTTTCAGCATACAGATCTTTGACATCTTTGGTTAGGTTTATTCCTAGGTATTTTATGCTTCTTGGTGCAATTGTGAATGGGATCAGTTTCTTTATTTGTCTTTCTGTTGCTTCATTATTAGTGTATAAGAATACAACTGATTTCTGTACATTGATTTTGTATCCTGCGACTTTGCTGAATTCATGTATCAGTTCTAGCAGATGGTGGTGGAGTCTATCGGGTTTTCCATGTATAATATCATGTCATATGCAAAAAGTGAAAGCTTGACTTCATCTTTGCCAACTTTGATGACTTTGATTTCCTTTTGTTGTCTGATTGTTGATGATAGCACTTCCAACACTATGCTAAACAACACCGGTGAGAGTGGACATCCCTGTCGTGTTCCTTATCTCAGGGGGAAAGCTCTCAGTTTTTCCCCATTGAGGATGATATTAGTTGTGGGCTTTTCATAAATGACTTTTTTTTTAATTTTTTTTCAACGTTTTTTATTTATTTTTGGGACAGAGAGAGACAGAGCATGAACGGGGAGGGGCAGAGAGAGAGGGAGACACAGAATCGGAAACAGGCTCCAGGCTCCGAGCCATCAGCCCAGAGCCTGACGCGGGGCTCGAACTCACGGACCACGAGATCGTTACCTGGCTGAAGTCAGACGCTTAACCGACTGCGCCACCCAGGCGCCCCCATAAATGACTTTTATGATGTTTAAGTATGTTCCTTCTATCCCGACTTTCTCGAGGGTTTTTATTAAGAAAGGATGCTGAATTTTGTCAAATGCTTTTTCTACATCAATCGACAGGATCATATGGTTCTTATGTTTTCTTTTATTAATGTGATGTATCACATTGAGTGATTTGCAGATGTTGAACCAGCTCTGCATCCCAGGAATGAATCCCACTTGATCATGGTGAATAATTCTTTTTATAAGCTGTTGAATTCGATTTGCTAGTATCTTTTTGAGAATTTTTGCATCCATATTCATCAGGGATATTGGCCTGTAGTTCTCTCTCTCTCTCTCTCTCTCTCTCTCTTTTTTTCTGGGTAAGAGAGGGATTGTTTAAAGCACCAATTTAAGTGTTCATGTCAGTTAGAAATCCAGAAATATTTTTGTGGTAATCTGGGATGTATACACAGCATTTTGTTAGAGCAGATTACCAACCCAGTGTCTACCAGTGCTGCCAGTGCGGTTTTTAGATGTCAGGCTTGAAGCATCCTCTGATGGGAGTGGGGAAAGGCAGCAGGAGTCAGATTGGTCTTTCCAGTTTGTAACTCAAATGTCTGTGGTGATCCTCTGAATGGCCCGTCGTAAGAAGGAACTGTTATTATAAATTGGGAAAGTAAAGTGAAAAAGAAAGGTACAACCATCATAATAAGGGTTTGAGGTCTTACACAGGTTCTCGGGAATAAGAAGGCACATTATTTTGCGCATTGAATTCCTGTAAAGGGGGTACAGGTTTTATTTAGATACAGGAGTCCGTGAAGAATGCCCCTCTCACTTACTGCAGTGGGAGTACATAATATGACCCAGCGAGGGCCCTTTCATTTTGGAGTTAAGTCCCCTGTTGCATGAGACTTCCCATACTTTGAACAAACCAGGTCTTTGGGGTTTATATGGGGTGGGTTTCTAGTAACTGTCAGATCAAGTTTAGGTTGGACATGGGTTGCATACTTAGAGATTTATGAATTAACCCAGACTCAAGCAAATAATAAAGCACTATCGTCTTTATCTCTTGATAGGTCTACAGTGATAAGAGTCTTTGCCTACAGTTGTTGGGGGAATCCATCCCACTTTCCAGTTGTTTAAATAATATACCCATGGGGTCCTATTACTATCCCTTCAGGGTAACCTGTGCTATTGTGACAGGATCCCTCAAGTTTACTTCAAGTTGTCTAGTTTAGGCAAACATTTAAAGACAACTAGGATTTAGCATCCATAAATGTGCATTATTTTTCTCTCTAAAACCCCTCATTTCCAGAGACAGCCAAATCAAGATGAATTCACTTATAAAACAAGTCCAGTCTTACCAAACTTGGCCTCATTATTTTACATAAGCTCAGCAAGAATAGTAATTGATCATAAGGAAGGATCTTTTAAAGTTTGCTTTGCTGGAAGCCTTTATAAGGAATCTTCAGGCTGAATTTCTGTAGCCTCTCCAGGCCAGAAGCTAAGCCAACTACTTCCTGTCAGACGGGCCTGCAATACCTGTGGAATTGGGTGAATTCCTCTTCACGAGGTCCCCAAGATATCCTGACGTTCCTGCACCTGCCAGGAAATGACATTCTTTACTCACCTGGTGAGGCTGCTGGGAACTCTGTAAGCAAGGTATGCGGCCATTTCCAAGGGGCTTTATTGGCTCCATGTTTCATAAAGTCAACTTCAGTTCCTTAAAGCTGTGGGGTCATTTCTGAGTCTATGCATGTCTCTCTCTCTCAGATAGGACATTCCAGTCCAAGCCTTCGTAAAATAACGAATATTTCCAATGGTGTCCTGTTAAAAGGAGAAGATTCTTACTGCACTTATGAAAATAACTGCAATGGCCATGAAAGAAAGAATACTCACTGAGAGTGTTTGAATTTCAGAGGGTTTAGGTAGAGAGAAAAGTTCAATGCTTCAGTTTACAAGTGAATATTTGATGACATCTCTGTATATTATAGATATCTGAAGAGAACGTTTCCTTAATCTGGAAGAGCAAACAGGAGAAAACCAGCAATATTTCCAACAAGAATCCCAAAACTATATTCTTCCTCAATTCATTTAGTCCCATGTTCCTAATTCTTGTTCAGTTTGAATGCAGCTTTTTAGTTCTTGAAATTCTTACTCATCTGGGTAAGAATTGAATCTGAAAGACTTCAAAACCTCTATTTGCCCTAAAAGTCCTTTTTTTGTGTGAATCTCCTAGAAGATTAAGTATGTTTTCTGAGAGAATAAAAGCAATTATAAATGATGAAATCTCAGAAATGGACATTGTTAAACATCTGATGAGAGTTGATTATGACGCAATTGACAAGGGAATTCAGTTATTTCTGTGGTGCATAACACTTTGATAATCAGAATATCAAGGGAGGACCTTAGCAGAAAAAAAAAATTAAAACTTTAGGAATTGCATGTATCTCTGAGCGGTTACAGAATTTACCAAAGCAATAGAACCTAAGGTTTACCATTGTTTGACAATGCTTCTCCAAGTAACTTAGCATACCACATAAAAAGGCCTAATTGGTCAAAAAGACTTCATTTACAATTGAAATCTTGGGAAAGTTTGTTCAAACCTTAGGAAGTGATGGAGAACATTCTAAATAGGATTACAGATCATTACAAATCTTAAACTTTAAATTATTTGTGTAACCAAGATGGCAATAAGAGATTCTAAAGGCAAATAAAGTATGTAGCATTATATAGTTGTTAGCAAAACCTAGCTCCTTTACCACTGAGAAGTTTTAACTTTAAGTAATCAAAGACTTGATAAAGATGAAACCTAAAGCTTTGGTTTTCCTGGCAGACAAAAGAGAAACAAAACAAAACAAAAGAAAACTTTGTTTACATTTTCTTATCAAGAGCAGATCAACAATCCATGAAAACTTTGTCTTTCCAAAAGGGAGAAAAGCAGACTTTTAACCTTACACCCGTGTAGTGTTAAAATCCATCCATGGCAACCTCAGTCCATCCTTACCTCGCATAAAATTCCTTTTTGAAGATTTCCTTTCACAAACCTTCTACAACTTTCCTTTGCCTTCAGATTTTGTCCAAAGCCATTTCTCCCCAAACAACCTATCTGATTTAGCACAAAATTACTTTCTTTTACCCTCAACGAAAAATGTATTCCCATTCCCTATATCTTTCTTACATACCTCCTACTTTCCTACATAAAGAGTTGCTTTCCTTATTTCCATCAGCCTTAACTACACTTAGCAGAGTTTTAACTGCTAGAAACCTTTGTCTCCAATGAAAACTTAGTAACCAGTTGGTAACTGTTTACACCAGAAATCTTTAGAGGGAAAATTCATGAATCAGTTAAGCACAAAGCATGTTTTCCAATAGACCGAAATAGCCCTAGTTTCTCTGCAGTAAGAAGTTAAAAGCACAAACCGATGTTCAGTAATCAAAGCTTTGCATTGCATTCTATTTGGAAAAGACCTAGATGTCCCATAAATGTCATCTCATTGGTCACGCAAACTTTAAAGCAAAACTTTAAAGTTTCAGGTTACCAAAGACTTTGAAAGCTATCTTAACAATTACCCATGATCACTTTGAGACAGTCAAAATTAACCATTATATCAAGTCCCCGTTTTGCTAACAGATTGCAACCGAGATAAAATGAGCTCACTTGACCTTTAGTAAACCTTGGTAGAATAAAAGTTTCAAATTTAATGCTGATAACTCTAAAGACAGGTCTATCTTAATTAAAACAACAAACTTAAATTAGCTTAAGTGGTGCATAAAGCACCAAATTGTTTCTCCTAGTCCACTTAAAAGACAATCCATTTGTTTCCCATTATCAGTTTTTACCTGGGGCGCCAGTGGGTTCTGAAGTGGGTGGGCCAAGGGGGTGCTCTTTGCTCCTTGACATTTAGGGTGGGAAGAGGAGTCAAAGGTGCCTGAGGCACTGAGGATGGTGTAGGAACCAGTTATGTATGCCACACCCGCCGTTGTGCAGAAACAGGGGGAGGGGAAGGGGAAGGGGAAGGCAGAAGAGGTGAGGTGCCGGCAGAAGGCAGAGAAGGAAAATTTCCCAGTTCTAACCTTGTCAGCTGGGACAGAGGAGCAGACGCCATGTCTTTTGCTCCACCAAAGTGGAATTAGGCAGTTCACGTCAGGCCGGAGAAGACAGGGAATTTCCCCAAAACAAGTGGAATCTTGGCAGCTGTTTGGGAATATTCCTTAAAGTCCCTGTCTTGAGGTAGACTAAGCACGGTTGGCTCCAATTATAGCCCTTAACACAGGAAATGAATGAGGGAGAGGCCCTCACATCTATTAGGCAGAGGAACAGAGAGAAAGAGTCAGTGTCCCCTTTTCAGGGATGGCCTGTGTTTCCTTCAGCGACTGAGTTGTATCAGGAGGAGTCCTGTCTAGACATCAGTCATCTAATATATCAAGAGAGAGCTTACTGGCCTGGTCACTGACCAAACACATTCTTTAAGAGGCCCCTGGGTCCGCATAGCCATGAAGGCCTGGACCTAGGGTAACCTCTGTCCATTTCCCCTGTTTACTAAGGTCAGGCACTGTTACAGGATCAGTCCTTTCTACATTTTGCAATCCAAATTGTTTCCGGTGGGTTAAGAAGGCATCCCAGGGGAGAATCCTTGGGGACCAAAGAGGAGCTCCCATGTTCCACCTAGAGATAAAAGGAGAGAGAGAGAAGGTCCACTACCCCTAGAATCCATCCCGACTCCCCAGTAGCGTCCCAATGCACAGGATATGTCAGAGGTTCCTGAGGTGTCAACGTGACCCGTGGCATCCCTCGAACAAAATCGCTATGACCACCAACCAGCTGACTAAGGGCTCCTGAAGGAGGGATGCTAGCATCCCCCCGCTTCCCTGTTGCATTCTAGAGTACAGATGAGTGCCTGACATATGGACCTGAGTCTGCCTTGCTGAAAAGGCAGAGAAGAAACTGCCATTTTGAACCCGTGGAAAACACTAGAAAAGTTTGACAATGGGGAATTCCCCAATTGTAAGTAGTAGTTAGTAGAGGACATTGATGGAAAACAGTAAAGACAGAAATCCGTCATGATCTAAGTGACATTCCAAACCATATAGTCTTTATAGCCAACTTCCCTAGGAAATGGCGCCCAGGTGGGTTTTAATTCTGTCGGGCACTGGTTTCCGCCAGCTCTCATGGAGGTCTCGTGGCCAGAAGGGGCTAGACCAGAGATGTGGAGGGGATCACGTTAGACCAATGAGGAGGGAACTTCACACGGGAGTCTTAAGATTGGCAGCCATGCTAGTCACTTAGGTGAATGTCCCCTGCCCAAGACAGACAACTTTATATAAGGACAGGAATAAAGAGAGGGCATCAAGTTTCTAGATCTTACTACCATTCTGGCCAAGGTTCTAACTTCCAACCAAAAAGCAGGCTTTCTCCTCCCGGAAGAGTAGACACAGGCTAGAGGATTGCAGCCTGAGCAATCCACATGAAAGTGTTCCAATAAGACCATACTCCTCAAAAATCCCCTGAAATGAGGGGAAAGGAGGAAAGAGAAAGCATACCCACAATATTTGCACCGAAGCACAGAGTCCAGATGAAAAGACTCGAAGCCCCACATTTGGACACCAAAATGATGAAGTTTTGGAATGATGGTGGGGTGATCCAGAGCCGACAACCAAGAAAGAATTCTTGAAGACGTCTTTGGTGCAAAAAGGTAATTTTATTAAAGCATGGAAGAGCTGCACTGGGGTCCTCGTGGGTAACTCACCATTTTACACCCTCAGGTTCGCAGGAGGTCAGGGATAGAGTGAGTCTCTCAGGAATTTTGGAAGCAAGGTTTCCAGCACATTGAGGGGCTAGCTGTTTCTAGGGAAACACCATTTATTACCCTTTAATAAAACTTCAGTCATGAGACCTTTTAGATGTATATCAGAGGCTTGGAGTATGATTGCCAGCATATATCTTGGGGCAGTTGAGATAAAGGAAGTTGACTTACAGGGTCCATGAGGTTTGGGTAATGTTAAGCTAAAGTTCTCTTTTGCCCCCAGCAAAGTGCCATCATCCAGGCAGCTGAGCTCCTAGAGGGAGGGCACTGCTGGTTTCAAGGACTTGTCAATGGGCTATATGCAGCAAGGGAATTTAATTTTTCATTTGCTTTTGTTTCTCACATTACCACGGCAAGGACTTAAGCCCCTTTTCCTTTGTTCTTGGGTAACCAGAAGTGTCCAAGGGATGTCACCCCCCCCCCCGGGGCGGCAGGGGATGCCAGCTTGCACTTTACCCCTCAGCCTGCCTCATGCTCCCTCATCATAACTATTACCATGCCAACTCCAGCCTTTCGAGCACCAAGTCACCAGTGACAGGTCAATGGATCCTTTTGTATATCAGAAGCTGATTGCTTTCAGGTAGCATGGGAGCATGGTGGGAGTTTTCCAACAATCCCTGGTTTTTCACTGAGTTCTTGACAGGCCCAATGTGCCTGGCAGGAACCAAGATATAATTATAAAAACAGCAAGGGATGGGGCGCCTGGGTAGCTCAGTGGGTTAAGCGGCTGACTCGTGATTTTGGCTCAGGTCACGATCTCACAGTTCCTGAGTTCCAGCCCCATGTGGGGCTCTGGGATGACAGCTCAGAGCCTGGGGCCTGCTTCAGATTCTGTGTCTCCCTCTCTCTCTCTGCCCCTCCCGCACTCATTCTCTCTCTCTCTCTCTCTCTCTCTCTCTCTCTCTCTCTCCCCCTCTCTCTCTGTCACTCAAAAAATAAACATTAAAAAAATTAAATTTGAATTTCCCTGTGAGCTGCAGCTAATTGACAAATATTTGAGGCTGGCAGAATAAAATGTTTCTCCAGGAACTCCTTACTGTCTTAATGTTAATGCTTTGCTAGAGGGGAAAAACAACCTTAGCTTGACAATAGCTATGCCTCCAGTGATCTGTGTGTCTTTAGCATATAAAATCCTCCTTGGAAACTTCCCTTTGGACTTTACCTTCCCAAAGCACAAAGTATATAACCAGTCACTTCTCACAACCCCAGTGCAGGCAGCATTTCCTGCTCACAGGTCCTGTCCCACTGCTTTAATAAAATCACCTTTTTGTCACCAAAGAATTCTTCAAGAATTCTTTCCTTGGGGCGCCTGGGTGGCGCAGTCGGTTAAGCGTCCGACTTCAGCCAGGTCACGATCTCGCGGTCCGTGAGTTCGAGCCCCGCGTCAGGCTCTGGGCTGATGGCTCGGAGCATGGAGCCTGTTTCCGATTCTGTGTCTCCCTCTCTCTCTGCCCCTCCCCCGTTCATGCTCTGTCTCTCTCTGTCCCAAAAATAAATAAAAAATGTTAAAAAAAAAAATTAAAAAAAAAAAAAAAAAAAGAATTCTTTCCTGGCCATCAGCTCTGAACCCCACAAACCTCACCATCATCCCCCAAAACTTTATCACGCTAAATCTGAGAGCTCTGTCTGCAAGCTATGTACATTCTTACTTCAGATAGGTCAAGGAGTCTTTTGGCCATCACCTTTTTTCCAGCCCTTTCCTTCAATGGATAGAGGCAGTGGTAATTAGGTGATGGTGGTGTTGGCTCACAGCTAACACTTAAGTGTGTGGAACGGGGCTCTGGTCTTGTACACTTTGATTGATCTTTTTCTTGGCAGACCAGCTCAGGGATTGCAATGTGCATAGGCAAAATGCAGGCATTTCACGCAGCAGGGGGGAAGGTCTCAGCAGGGTGACCATTATCATGCCAACCACAGCCTGCCAAGCACCATCTTCTCAGTAAGAAGATGACAATGTTTCCTCAGTGATACTGTTGGGAAAATGAATAAAGTTTTACACCGTAGGATGGCCGATGGACTAAAACAAGCTCTGGTCTCTACCTTAGAGACCCCTCTTCCAGGTTCTTCTTGCCCTGTTTGCCACGTGCGCAGAAACCCCCACAGATATGGAAGCTGACAACTATAAATTACCCTTCCCACTTGCATTCGGCGCTCAGATCTTTGGAGAAACGGTCTCCTCTGAGCCCGCCGGTGTTAAATCTCCGATCCACCAAGATCTCCGAGCGCCGCTTGGTTTTTCCGCCAGCGTTCCAGCCTGGTTCTGTAACAATATCAGAAACAGATTTGTCCAGATTGGCACAGAAAGGGAGTGGGAGCTTGCTGCCAATTACTGGGAGATTGCTGTCTAGGTGACAGCTGCATTGCCCCTGACTCCTTACTGCTGTTGTATTCACTTTGCCCTAGAAGTAAGGCAGGCTGCTTTCAACACCACCCTTTGTCTACAGGCAAGCCTCTTGTGCTTAATGCTTTCCAACACCCTAGGGCTCCTGCTTCCTGTTGCCAATGTAAGTTTGGCAGGGAAGCCGATGAGGCACCCATTGTCCAAGCTATCCCAAAATCAGGGAACTTGCTATAAAAGACTTGACAATTAAAATCGGAGGAGAGGCTTGCCTCCCAAAGCCCCACAGGGAAGAACTGGTTAACAGTAGCAACAACAACAACAACAATAATAATGTTTCTGCTGATTTAATAATAGTAAATAATAATATTAATACCAATAATAACATTATTATTATTATTAAATCAGAATAAACACACTGAGGGCCAAAGTTGTTCACCTTAGATGAAAATGGAATGAAGCTGGGACTGCTGACATGAGCACTATTTCCTGGGCAAGCTTGGTGTCCTGAGAGTAAGAAGGGAACACCTTTGGGGTTGGGATGAAAGGAAGCACAAGCCCCAAGAACACTGTATCCTGACCTTGATAGGGCAGGAAGTCTTCTGGGTCTTGCTTTACACTTCCAACCAGTGATCTAACATAATGTTGGCTTCTTTCTGCTGGCTGGCAGCCATGTCTGTGGAATTGGGCTCTGGCCCCAGAGTCCTTGAATGGACTCTCTTCCTTGACCATCTGGGGAAGAACAATGTTCATGCTCAAACCTTGATCTTTTCAGAATGCAGGAATGTCACAGGGGCCAGTGGGATCAGGGTAACCAACCCCCCCCCCCAGGCCAACAGAAGCATACCAAGCACACAGGTCTCATGAAAGGAGGGCAATATGTCCTTAGGAATCGCCATGTGTTAGCTGCTTGTGAATGCTAGGCACTCTCTGAGTCAAAGCCACATGGTTCCTGACTCTGTCCTCTGATCTCCATCTCCCCTTGCACCAAAGTAAGGATGGCTCCCTCCTAATAACACTTGTGCCTTCCCCATGTTTTTTGCCTTCTGTTGCCAAGATAGGTCTCACAGGTGGCACCCATTGCCCACGTTCTCCTCGATGTAGGTGAACTTAGCAGGACTCCACATTAAAGTCAGAGAGAAATACTTCCAGGCTCGGACTCTCCCTCACTGGAAAACCTGGTTAGAAAGAGACCAGGGGAGTTGGAAGGGATGCACTTGGGTCCAAATTCTTTGTCTCAGATGATAATGGAATAAAGCTGTGAATGAAGTTACTTGCACGATTCCCCAGGGAAGCTGGGTGTCCTATGTCTATGGAAAACCTGTGGGCTATAGTGAAATGGAACATATTTTAGCTACACCTGGGAGCCCCAATGTAGCATAAAAACCCTACATTTGACCTCAAACAGTGTAGGAGGGCTTTGGACTCTTGCCAGCTTTGCAGCATTTCCTGTCAGTGGGTAAAAGCAGTGGTGACTTGGAGCACAGAGTCCCAATACGGGCTGATGCCCACGTCTGTGGGACTGGGTTCTGATTTTGTTTAGTTTTTTGAGTTGTTTCTTTCTACCTTCACCTGATGGCGAAACGACTGGGCATGCAGGATCCCTTAGAGTCTCAGAAAGCAGGATGTTCAGGCAGTCTATGGCGGGGGCAGAGAGCATAGTAATAGTCACTGCACAAACATCAGACTTCGGTGCCCCAAGTTTCTAGGAGGGCAACATGTTTTCCTTGATATCAGAAATCAGTTGTTTTGAGGGTAGAAAACAACCTTCATGTATGCTCACTGGGAGTTAATCGGCCCTATCTGCAATGAGAAAGCATGGAATCATACCATTTGCAGCAACGTGGATGGAACTGGAAGGTATTATGCTGAGTGACATGTCAGTCAGAGAAGGACAGATATCATATGTTTTCACTCATACATGGTTCTTGAGAAGCTTAGCAGAAGACCATGGGGGAAGGGAAGGGGAAACAATAGTTACAGAGAGGGAGGGAGGCAAACCACAAGAGACCCTTAAATACAGAGAACAAACTGAGGGTGAATGGGGGGGCGGTGGGGGAAAGGGAAAATGGGTGATGTGCATTGAGGAGGGCACTTGTTGGGATGAACACTGGGTGTTGTATGTAAGCCAATTTGACAATAAATTATATTAAAAAATAATAATCAACCCTATCTGTATGACTTTTATTTTTACTACTGACTGTGGCCCTGAAGGCCACAACTCCATCAGCTTTTGCCAAATAAGTGAGGCCAACTGTCTCCCAATACCACCTGCCCCTACCCACAAGCAATCCTCTTGTGCTTAACACATTCATGTCCCCAATACCTCTTCTTCCAAGTTAGATCTGGAAGACACCCCAAGGGCACTTGTTCCTCAAGCTATTCCAAATTGATGGGAATTTTGCAAGACTCCACAAATAAAATTGGAGAAAAAAGGCTGCCAGACTCCGGCATGGAATGTCTTCCAGTGAACACACGGTTAGCATAAGTGTAAGGGAATTGAAGAGGATACACTGAGGGCTAAAGTGCTTCATCTCCAATGAGAACAGAATGAAACTGTAGACAACGTTACTAGCACAATTCCCCGGGCAAGTTTGTTGTCCAAGGAGTAAAAAAGACCTGTGGCCTGAAGAGAAATGGAACATCCACTGGATATACCAGGGAGTCCTGTGGGCAACATCAAGCACCCCAACATCAATAAGGTCAGGAATGTGTCGAGGTATCATCAGATTTCAAGCCCTTCCCATCTGTGGACAGAGGCAGTTGTGACTCACAAGGTAGGTTCTTGCCCCTGGAAAGTCAGCAGATCTGGGCTCTGGTATTTTAGTCTTTGAGTATCTTTGTGCCCTAACCTGCTCGGTGAATGGACTTTACATGCAGGAACGCTGAGTGTCTCAGGAGGTAGGGAGCTCAGGCTTTCCTGAAAAGGGTGGATAGAGAGAAGGGCAATGGTCCCATGCCAACAGAAACCAGCCAAACAGAGAGTTCTTACTGGCAGGGGGTCTACCTTTCCTTTTCCGTATCAGAAAATAATTGTTATGTGATGCACACGGTGTGAGTGCAGGCTCCCTGGGAAGGACTGGGCGCTGTCTGAGGGACGGCCCTGTAGCTCCTGAATTTGACCCTAGGCCCTTGCTCCAGAAATGAGATAGGATCCTTCCCAACATCATCTGACCCTGTACACATGCAACCCGCTTGCGCTGAACAGTTTCCAATGCCCTATGACATCTTTTGCCAAGGTAGGTCTTGTAGAGGAGCTCCATGAACTCATATTGCCCAGGCTATCCAAGATTACTGGGAACTAGTCACAACTCCATGATTTACATCAGAAAATTCTCCCAGATGATGTCTGTGAATGTCCCCTAATAAAATCCTCATTAATGAAAGAGCAAGGGAATCTGAAGGGATGCACGGAGGGCCAAATGTCTTCATCTCCGATGAAAATGGTATAAAGCTTCAAATGAAGTCACCAGCACTTTTCCCTGGGCAAGGTTGGTGCCATCACCAACATCAGTGGGCTAGGTCTAAGGGGAACATCCATTAGCTACACTTAGGAGCCCTGTGTGCAAAAGGGCTATCACTATTTTCCACTCATTTCCTTCAGTGATAGAGCAGTGCTGACTTAGGGGCTCTTGTCTGGCTCCTGGCTGAAACCCAAGTCCACGGAAATGGGCTCTGACTTTTAGTTATGCAGTTTGTTTTTTTCTATCCTCACTTCTTCAAGGCATGGACTTTGTGTGGATAAACCGTTAGTATCTCAGAATGTAGGAAGCGCAGGCATTCCAGGAGGTTGGTAGAGAGCAGGAAGTGACCATCTGGGCCAACACAATCCTGCCAAGCACTGAATTCTCAGTAACAGAAGGACAACCTTTCTTCCCCAACATCAAAAACGAATTGCACACCACCAGAGTGGGAGCTCGCCTAGAGTTTCTTGTCACTGTCTGAGGACAGACCAGTCAGTCCTGACTCCAACCCCTGATCTCAGTC
Source organism: Neofelis nebulosa (assembly GCF_028018385.1). NCBI lineage: Eukaryota > Metazoa > Chordata > Mammalia > Carnivora > Felidae > Neofelis > Neofelis nebulosa. Next base: position 53,580,387 of record NC_080800.1, read on the forward strand.
TCTTTTTGCCACCAAAGTGAGCGGGGATCTTTCCAGCACCACCTGTATTGAAGTGCATCGGGGTTTTACATTCTATACTCTATTTAACATCTAACCTGATTGCTTTGCAGCGTGATACCTGTCTTTGGATTGTATTAAACACATAGGGGCACATCACTCTTTGTTTTTATTTCTTTGGCTATATAGACATTATAATAACATATATGACTAAAGTGGGAAGCCTTTCAGAGGTTGAGGTTTGAGTAAGTCTGTGTGATCTCTGAACAGGTATCTGATATCTGACACAAATATAGAAATATCTAAATTCACTTGAAAGACAGCCTGCCATTTGTGGTTCCTGCATTTTGTCAAATTCTATTAAGTATCACCTATAAGTGAGGAGTTTGAATATTTTGAAACCCTTCTGGTTAGGAAATGTCATAAAGAAACATTGAAATTTCATGACAACACATTCTGTTTTCATGTTTTCCTTCACTTATCCTAAATATCTGAGTGGAAACATTTGATTTTATTCTATTCGTGCTGAACTATAAGCATAAAGACAAAATAAAAGCAAGCATTCTTGGAATAAGTCAGTAGGGTCACAATAAACCATTAGGGTTCTTTTTTTTTTCTTTTTTTGTTTGTTTGTTTCTTTTAAGTGCTCTTTGGAATATGTTCAAAATTATGCCTCCGGCTTTGCTTTACTTTTTCAGGATTGCTTTTGCTACTTGGGTTCTTTTGTAATTCCATACAAATTTTAGGATCATTTGTTCTGTGAAAGATGCCAGTGGTATTTTGATAGGGTTTGCGTTAAATGTGTAGATTGCTTTGGGTAGTATATACATTTTAACAATGTTTGTACTTCCAAACCATGGGCATGGAATGTTTTCCCATTTCTTTGTGTCCTCTCCCATTTCCTTCATAAGTTTTCAGAGTACACATCTTGTACCTCTTTGGTTGGGCTGATTTCTAAGTATCTTACAGATACTTTGGTATATCTTTGGTGTAGTTGTCAATGGGATAGATTCATTGATTTATCTTTCTGGGTGGGTGGGGGATAGATGGGTGATGAATATTGAGGTGGGCACTTGTTATGATGAGCCAGGGCTGTTGTTTGTAAGGGAGGAATCACTGAATTCTAATCCTGAAACCAATATTGCACTGTATGTTAGCTAATGAGAATTTAAATAAAAATTTGGGAAAAAATAGGAAAAAATGAGCAGATGATTTGGTCTTGCTAATTTTACACCTCCATTTTGACGCTGCTATCCTGACTCAGACGTTTTATCTTGGAGAACTCTGCTCACACACACGAACAATTTTGTTTTGGTGCTGTGCTTCATAAACATCAAAGTCAGAAATATACCAACATAGGATGTTTGTGGATAAAGTGTCTTTCAGGGAAAAGTACTAAAACATTTCAATTACTTGATCAATTTAAAACACTATAGCTAAATGTCCATCAACTGATGAATGGATAAAGAAATTGTGGTTTATATACACAATGGAATACTACGTGGCAATGAGAAAGAATGAAATATGGCCTTTTGTAGCAACGTGGATGGAACTGGAGAGTGTGATGCTAAGTGAAATAAGCCATACAGAGAAAGACAGATACCATATGGTTTCACTCTTATGTGGATCCTGAGAAACGTAACAGAAACCCATGGGGGAGGGGAAGGGAAAAAAAAAAAAAGAGGTTAGAGTGGGAGAGAGCCAAAGCATAAGAGACTGTTAAAAACTGAGAACAAACTGAGGGTTGATGGGGGGTGGGAGGGAGGGCAGGGTGGGTGATGGGTATTGAGGAGGGCACCTTTTGGGATGAGCACTGGGTGTTGTATGGAAACCAATTTGACAGTAAATTTCATATATTAAAAAATAAATAAATAAATAAATAAATAAAACACTATAGCTCAATGTACAGGTTCTAGTTTCTCTGAATTTATTTTATAATTAATGAAATTTTTTCAGGGCCAATTAATTTTTATGTAAAGAACTTGGTGTTCTATCCATAGCATAATGCATGAAGTATAGATTCTATTTTTTACAATTTTTAGAAAGGAAATCATATACTAAGGTGTTAGAGCAGGGAGATCAATGGTATGTGATCTGCCATGGTGGACAATCCATAATCAGGTATAGACTAGCCACGTCCAGGTTTCATGTCTATGAAAAAGAAACACATCTGTATCCTGTTTCTTACTTAGACATCTACCACAGGGACCCAAATATCACCTTAACAAAAGCAAGAACTTTACCTTTGGAACACTGTGTGACTTTGGAAAGGATCTATGTCCTTCTGAAGGACAGATCTCTGTATGACTAGCAGCAGAGGCAGGAGTGGAACTAGCCTACATGATTCAGAGACCTAGTGTTTCTGCCTGGTTTATATCCATGCCCTTTCTACTGGGAACAGTAGGTGGTACTGGGGTGGGGTGGTTGCTGAAGACCTACTTCTTGAGCAGTATTTGCTGCATTACCATGCCTCATAAGGCAAGGGAGCACACTCATGCACTGCTGGGTTAGTGATGTCCTGCGTACCTGGTGGTGGACACAGACCTGATTTTCCTTCACTGGCTCCACACATTTGCCTGTTTTATGCAGGTTTTTATGCCTGTATAAAGTAAACTGGAATACTTAGTATACAGGCATGGCTGAGCATTCCCCACCTGACGTCCTATCCAGTATTAATGGAACGTGATGTCACATCCTCTGGAGAACTGGCTTTTGTAGTTATGTACCTAAGCTCTCACTGTACAATGGGGTGACTGATCTTATCAAGAGACTAGGACTGCCCAGATCACAGGAGGTGGGAAGAGTCCAGAGGAGAAGGCTGGCCTCTGCTGTTTTAGGCAATGGCTCAAACCCCTCCAATCATGTTTGCTTTAGAAAGGAGAGACTCTAATATTCTGGGACGAATCATGCTAGCACTTGCTGTCCATTTGGTGTCATTTTCCTATCCAATTCCTCACATGTACACTGGCACATACACTCTGAAGGTATGTTCAAGAAAGAGTGGACACTGGGGAAGTGACAACAGGGAAAGAAGAAAGAGGTTGGAGAGAGCTCTGCCATGGGGCAACAGCATCCATTTTCATAGCTGCATGCACAAAGGCCCAAAGATGGGCATGGAATTCTTGAAGTTTGTAGGTTTCTGCTGGACCCAGGACCATCCTTGGCCCCGCCTCCAGGGGAAAGGACTGGGGTCCTTTACCCCAAATCTGTGGGCACCTGAAATTATGATGAGCTAACTCCTCCTAGTTTATACAATAGCTACAGGAGAAAAGGCTTCAGTGTTTTCCCGTATAGTGTTGTGTTACCAGTGGGTTTCTCCAGAGTTCCATATAATCATAAAGTGTCAACTGGCCTTGGTTCTCCATCAATGACTCACTGTGTTCTGAGATACTAGAGAAGTGCTTGATACATTCTGGAAGACTTTTAGAGCCTTAGAGAGGTTTGGGGACTTGGGGTGGTGAGGATTTGGGATAGGGAAGGACATGTCAGAGCACTGAACACTGAGTCTAGAGTCCAAGTACAATACCAGTCCATGTTGGGCCCCCAGGCTCTTCATTTGAAAATAAGGCTGTTATTGCCTGGGCTGATGGGAGGATGCCTCATGAGTCAAGAGTATACACTGGAGATGGACAGACAAAGGGGAATGGCAGAAGCCTGAGATCCCTGGCACAACCCTGGAGCCTGTAGGTCCTGACTTTTACCCAGGGAACTCAAAGGGCCACTGCCTTCATGTCAGCCACATAAAGGTGCTGATTTTGTTTGGGGGTTTTCATGCCTGTGGCTCCAGTGCTAGCACTGGACACCAGGGAACAGGCAGCCTCTTGTGTCAGTGGTACCCACTGAGGTTTGCTGGGGGAATGGAACAAGAGAAAGGTCATGCAGAGGTCATTCTTGATTTCCCCTGCCTCAGATACAACAGGGATCTCCCATTACTAGCAGTTATCTCCACAGAGTAAGCTGGTCAAAATCTGGACGGAGGGCCCCACGGTCCTTCTATTTATTCATTCAGTAACTGCTCCAAGCACTCACCTTGTGCTTGGGGATCTGGTGGACATAAGTGCAAGGCTTACAATGGCAAAGTGGCCCCTGCCTGCCGGGTCTTCACAGTTTGGTGGGGAGATGAACAAAGATATGAAAGACAAGACATGTGAAAATAAAAGTGGGGGGGCACGAACTGTAATAGTGAAAACAACAAGTGTGTTGTGAGGACAGGCTGGGGAGTCACTGGAGGGTATGAGAGGCGTCACTGAGGTGAACAAGCTTGGAAAGCGTGCCTAGTCCTGAAGGATGCATATAGGGCTCGGGACTATTAACAGGAAACCAAGCTGAGACGCACTAAGTACTAATAAAGAGGAGATATTTAATTGGGTGATGCTATCATTACTTATGCAGGACACAAACCAGCCCTGGGAGGTAGAGACATTATAATTATTTTCTAGTTGTTGGATCTGTAAAGTGGAGGTAGCAACTAGAATGTAGGGAGAAGGGACACAAATGGTGGTCTACGCAAATTGATTGTTGTGCAGGGAGGCCCAAGTTATGTTAATATGTTGATTTGCATACATTTCACTGTGGCTAATAATAGTAAGAGTGAAGAAGGGAAGGCCTAGCTTCCAAAGATTAACAAGTCAAGGTCCTTTTAATTTCCCTTTATGTGCAGAAATTAGAGGGCCAGACAAGCCTCCATCTTTCCAAAAACTATTCTTCCTACTAGACTGCTCAAAGGATATGGTCTTATTTGAATATTTTGTTTCAAGATGTCCTCTAGGACCCCTGTCAATAATAGTGCAATTACCCCAGTGAAGATTATGCTCAGTCTCTCCATAACGGGTTGTCCAAGGAATATTATTTCAGGGGTGGTCTGAATATTTGAGATTAGAGCAAGTTATAACATTGGGAGTGTGAGATATGTTTGGTTTTTTTTGTTTGCTTTTTAGGTATATCAAAGCTTGTGGCTGAGAAAAAGGTAACATTGTCTGGCCTTGTAGAGGTTTTGGGCTGTACATGCAAAAGTCAGTTGATTTTTTGTTGGAAACAAGCAGACAAGTTGCTAAGTTTAGTAGCACACATAGGAGGTGCTGGAGGAAGCCACCATTGAAGCCTTTGGCATATAAAGCCAATGCTCTTGCTCAGTTTGGAAGGGCAGCTTGAGATTGGCTCCTTCCATGAACTCTGTCATTATTGCTAACAGGAATACCCCAGGCTAGGAGTGTTAAGCTATCAAATAGAGGTGGGTTAAGGAGATGAGCCCAATATGAATATTGAGCTTGGCCTGGACAATTGAAGGCAAGGAGAAGAATCAGGGTTACACATATCGAATTTTTGTGAATGACAGAAATCATGGCCATCAGATGTGAATTAGGGGTATAGGCCACATTGTGTTGTAAGAGGATGACGGCCTGGCTAGACAGGCATTAAGGCTTCACGATGTTATGTCAGGGGCAAGGACTTGCATTTGTGGAGTGTCTTCAGGATGAGGAGTCCATGAAGAGGCTTCTTTCATCTTGAAAAAGAGGGGCAGTGGTTGCTCACTCAGAGTCATTCTCTGGAAGTCCTGGTTCATTGGAAGATATCCTGGGGGTCTCCGCCATGCCATGGTAAGGGTTCACCAACTGAGAGGGAATACACAGACGTTCAGAATCTGAAAGAACACAAGCATATCCTCAACCCCAGGTGAGAAGTTTAGTGGGCCCAGTCCGTGTGGGCCCCCCTTCGGGGGTTTTGCATAGAACCATAGGGTGAGAGGGTTTATCTTATTTTGAAGAATGCCACCCAGTCCTTGAGGATTAAGGTTTAAAAACTTAAGAGTAATCATAGCACGGTCAAGAAGGAGCTGAGGTTGTAATGCAGACAGCCAGGTGTATCTCCCCCCCCCCTTTTTTTTAACATGTTTTGCACATATCATGTGCTCATTTTACATTTGCTTGGTATTGTGGATTGTAAGGAATGTGTGATTCCAACCAAGGCTTCAGTAAAACAACTTAAAAGGGCGTGTTGCCCTGTTGTTTTACCCTTTTGTTAAAACTATATTTATTTATTTACAAATAAGTATGTTGATACATTCATTTATAAACATTTGTATATTTGTTTATTTACAAATCAATATACTTATATAAGTATTTATAAATAAACATATTTATATATTCATTTATTGACTTATTTATTACCTTTAAATTTTTTTTAATTTTTTGTATCTTTTTTACATATCTCTTACTTTTTTCTATACAAAGTTACTTATTTCCATTAGCCTTAATTACATTTAGCAGAATTTTAACTCTTAGAAACCTTAGTCTCCAGTGAAAACTAACTAGTAGCCAATTGTAACCTGTTATATCAGAAAATTTTTTAGGTGGTAGACTTATGAATCGATTAAGCATAAAGCATGTTTTTTAATGGATTTAAATATTTTTAGTTTTTTTTTTCATAAGAAGTCAGAAGCATAAACCTATGTTTAATAAGCAATGCTTCAGCACTCCATTTGACTTGCAAGAGGCTCAAATGTCCGATGAACTTAATTCAATTTATCATTTAAGAAAATTGTTCAAGTTTTAGGTTACCAAAGACCCTGAAAGCTATTTTAACAATTACCTGTGAAAACTATGAGACAGTTAACCATTACTTTAATTCATCTTGTTGCTAACAAATTGGATCAGAGATAACATGAGCTTATTTGACCTTTAGTAAACCTTAGTAGAATAAAGTTTTATAATTTAAAAGACGTGCCTATCTTAATAATATTTTATGTGTGTGCCTTCAAAGTTTACCATTGTCATTTTTTTCCCATGGAACCAGTGAGGAGATCTGAGGTCTAAGCAGGTTTTTTGTTTGTTTTTTTTGACAATGTGGGGAGGAGGAGCTGATACTACCTGAGGCAACTGAAGAGCCAGATAGGCAGGAAGCACCCCAGATGGTGCAGAAACAGGAGGAGGAGGAAAGGAAGGCAGAAAAGGTGAGGTGCCTCCAAGAGGCCTGAAGGCAGACAAAGGCACAGAGAGCAAAGAGTTCATGTGGTTCTAAAGCCTGTCAGCTCAGATAGATGAACAGATATTGATTTTTTTTTTGTTTTTGTTTTTTGGATTGTTTTGTTTTGTTTTGTTTTCCACTAGTGGAATTAGGCAGTCCATGTCGGGCCAGAGAAGACAGGGAAGTTCCCCGAAACAAAAGGAGTTTCTGCAACTGCTTGGGAATGTTCCTTAAAATCTCCATCCTGAAGTAGACTAGCCAGAGACAATTGGCTCCAGTCATCATAGTTATTAATCCAGGAAACGAATGAGGGAGAAGCCCCTACATATAGTTAGAGTAGCCGGAGTGTATAGGGAGAAACTGTGAGAGAGAGACTTAGAGTCCCCTATATTAGGGATGGTCTGTGTAAAATACACCGCACTATTTCAGTGCATTGTTTTACTGACAATGATTGGAAGCTGGGCTTGCTGCCTTGGTTGGGAATACCGCTCCATACCGGACAGTTGTTCAAAACACACCAGAACAGCAGTGTCAAAGTTCTGCACAGCACGAGCCACACAAGCATCATGAAACTCTTGGGCACAGATAGCATATTGGGCTGGGGACAAAATGATGTTCATAAGAGAGCCCCAGTCCCAGGAACACATGGAATAAGTACCAAATATATATATATATATATATATATATATATATATATATATATATATATTTAATGCCGGTTGTAAAAGAGCTGTGATGGACATACAGCTGAACTGATTTTTGCAATTATTTTACTATTGGAAAGGCCTTCATGGACGTATTGCCCATTTTGCCTGACAACTGGAAACAGCTGAAATTGACCGGCCTTATGGGCTTCCTTAATGTACTTTTGCACTGGGGTGAGTGAGGACTTTATCAGAACCGGTCTGTGAGGTTTTAAGAGGCTCCCTATCCTCCCACCCTTTTGAGGGAGGGGGAGTATCTCTTGGCTCTTAAGGCACAAAAGGCACAGGCTGACTATAAAAAAGCTCAGGTTTTTCCTCTATTTTGGGTAATTTTACATCTTTATATGCATCCTCTGAACTCAAAGGGAGAAGGGCAGTATGGACAATGGACCAAATGAGGATTACCTCAGGGGGAATGTTAGCCCCCTCAGAATGCCGAGCTTTAAGTGTTTTCCCTACTTGTTCCCAAATATCAAGACCACAAGTTCCTTGTTTTGGGAACCAAGGGCAGTGTTGCTGGGTAATCATAATAATATAAGGTGTGGGGAATGAGCTTAGGAATTCGCCGGGCTTACACCAATGGGTTAACAAGGCATAAAGAATTACAAAGCCATAGGATGCTCACACCCAAGTTTGGACAAACAAGATTAGGTAAATAAGTATAGAGAAGGTGGGGCAGAAGCCCCAGTATAGAGAGGGTGGGGCAAAGGCTCCAATATAGAACATAGGTATATGAAATAAATGAGATTAGATATTTGGGGTGGAAGCACCCCCCCCCCAAATTAGTAGTATAGCAGAAATCTGCTTTCACAGGAAGGAAGGACCAAGCTAGGTGAACAGGTATATTGGGCTATAGACCGCCGCCCTGCAGGTGAAGCAGCCCAGAGCGGAGATGATTAACAAAAGAAAAGGTGCCTTGTGAACTCTGAGGTCACGTTTCCTACCTGTCTCATCCCCTAGGCTAGCTAAGATAAACAGATCGTACCTCCTGTCCCTTGTAAACAACCTTCTGCCCCCACTGCCCGGCACTGTATTTTGTTTTGTATTAACCCAAACCCTTAACCCCGAATATCCTCAAGACGCCCTTTCCCTCATGTCCCCAAGTTAGTGTTTACAGATCATTGTCTCTTTGTGCACGTCCATCGCCATGTTTCTAAGCCTTCTGATCCTAATAAAAATGGGGCAAGGACCCTTATTTGGGGCTCTTGTCTTTTCCCGGACATTAGCCATCTCTCACTTTTCATCCTGCGTCCCGCTCTTCTGCTGGCCAAAAGAGAACTTTAGACTTAGAGTCTACGACAATAAGGAGTGCTTTCTGATTGAGGATAGTGTCGCCCACCTTTTCCAAAGACTGTAAAATACGAATGTATTGTTCCTGCTTTGGGATAAGGAGTCTCCCATAATGAACCTCTCAAAAGTTCCATGGCAGCAAATCCTAATATAGTTTTGCTTTATCCCTTACATTTCCCCCTTTGCTTGTTTGTTTCTTCAATTCCACATATGAGTGAAATTATTGGATGTTATTTGTTTTTTCTGATTGATTTATTTCACTTAGCATCACACTATCTAGTTCCATCCATGTCCTTGCAAATGGAAAGGTTTCATTCCTTCTTTTGGCTATACACACACACACACACACACACACACACACACCCATACATATCCATATATATATCCATCCATATATTCATATATATCCATGTATATGCCCATATATTCATATATCCCTATATATAGCCATCTATCTATATATCCATATATCTGTATATATATCCATACAATCCATGTATCTCTCTCTCTCTCTCTCTCTCTCTCTATATATATATATATATATATCCATATATATCCATCCATCTATAGAATATGGATAGAGGTAGAGAGTATGATGTTAAGTGAAATAAATCAATCAGAAAAAGACAAATACCATCCAATAATTTTACTCATATGTGGAATTGAATTAACAAACAAGCAAATGGAAAAAATAGAGAGAGATAGAGAGAATCCAGAAACAGACTCTTAAGATTAGAGATCAATCTGATAGTACCAGGGGGGTGGTGGATAGGGGGAGGTGGTAAAATCGGTGATGGGGTTTATGAGATGTATTTGTCATAATGAGCACAGGATGATATATGGAATTGTAGACCTGAAAGTAATATAACTCTTCATATTAACCAACGGGAATTAAAGAAACAAAAAAGAAAATACACTGTGGAAAAGGACAAAAATTAAATGAGGACCTATCCAATCATTTCCTAGGCGAATTACATGAGAACTGAGTCATGGCACTCTTACCATACCTGCAGGGTTAAGAGCTACCTTGGAGGAAGTTACAGTGTTCTCTAAGGCACATAGCACAGAGATTCCTCCTCACGTGGCCTTCTCCTGCTACCTTGCATGCAGAAATATTTAGTAGTAATTGTGCAGGCATTTAAGAAAAATCAGGATGATAATATTTTACAGATAGATCAAGGAGGCTTTGCAATGGAAGGTCAGTGGGAAACACTCCGTGCATGCCATCCTGGGCCTGTACTTGTGACCCTCTTGACCCACCTCCAATACAGGTTCATTTTGTATGAATTCTTTTAACCACCAGCCACCTTTGCTCTGTGCCCAGCACTATATCTTTATTAGTGACCATGTCAAAACGTGACCTGTGCCATGTGGAGATGACTTCCAATGAGGAAGACAGAAATGAAAGGGGTGTCCATGTGGTTAGCAGGGATGGTGGACAACAGCAACGGGTCATTTAAAATAGAGACCTGCACTTCAAAGGAATCTTCTTCCAAAAGGAAAACATAGCACATAGGTCTTGTAAAAGAAATGAAGTAGAGCTTTGGGAAAAGTTTATTTTTATATCAAACAAAAGGTGTGTGATAATTTCACTTGTGTACTTATTCCTAGAACAAAGAATTAAACTGGAGTGGACCATGGATCTGTCTGGCCATTTGTCCCATGAAATTATAGCATTTTGGCAGAAATCTTCTAGCCTCTTTAATTTTTTCCAAGGGCTTCTCTAATCCTGTGGCAATCAAATCATTCTCTTTGGAAACCTCCATTGTGTCATCTTCCTTATTCACTTTCCCTTCTTTGTTTATGAAGAAGTTTAACCAAACCAGGGTACATCTACAAGCAGCTCTCTGTACTATTTGGAAAGACAAAATAAGGATAATGAAGAAAATTAAAAATCCTGGCATTCAAAGACAATCACAGCCTAAACTATTTTTCCACTTATGAGCATGGAGTGGTCACAGGGAGTGGACCCCAGGGAGGGCTCAGACTTAAAATAGAGCAAGGGGGTGTAAATGGATAGAGGGAGGGCCAGAGTTTTGCATCAGTGATAAGAATGAGATAATGCAGAGGTGACTGACTAGCACAGTCTTCCCCGGCTCAATGACTGACTCGGGAAGGAGAGACACCTGCGGGCTTTGGCAAAAATGTGCCACCCATGAGTTCCACCTGAAAGACCTGTCAGCAAGAAGCCTGCCCAAATTATTTCCTCAGAATCATAAGGAAAGCCCTGGCTCTGTGTATGTGTCCTGCCCTTACCATTAGGACATAGGGGCAGCAGTGATACAGCTGTAGCAGGGATGTGCTCCCGGCTGATGGGCAAGTGTTTGGAAGTGGTACGTGTTGCAGGATTCCATCCAAAGGTACTTTCTGTGCTGGCCACATCCTGGAGCATCCTGCCCACATGAAAACCTGCTATTATTCTAAATGAAGGTATCTCCATTAGTGAGGGGAGGGAGGCCAATTGGATACCCATGCTGGTGCATACCCTAGACAGCTAAGCAGCACCATGTGCTCAGGGACAGAAGGGCCAACTTTCCTCTGGGATATTAGACCCAGAGAGCCTTCAGTTTCCTCAGGAACTGACTGGGAAACTGGCACCATTCATACAGCCATGGCTGTATAAGTAACAGCCCCAGGGTCCTGGAGCATGAACTGGGACCTAGCTAGAAAAGCAGCAATAGGATGTGCAGGAGTACAAGCACTGTCAAAGTTCTGCATCTCCAAAGGGAATAGCATCCATCTGCGAAGGAGATTATCTTTATTAATTAACTCTTGATTCAGACAGGTGGACAGCTCCCTTCCTAAAACCTCTGGCTTAGCCTACACACAAGAATTCTCCAGTGGGCACCTGCACATGCTCTAGGTTTGGTGATGTCCAAAAATTCTGAAACACAACTCCCAGGGCCCCTGTGGCCAAACCTATTGAACACTCATCAGTATTGTACCAGACTCCCCGCTTAATAAGAAAGGATATGACTCTGAGACACTGGCTCTGACAGGATTCCAGGGAACCCCTTGTTTCAAAATAAGAGCAATTATTTGCTATTGCTATAATAGCCTGCTTAGCAACAAGAGTTCAGGGACATAAGAGTCAGTTGTCCTCTTGGGCATCAGACTCTGAGAGCCCTCCACTGGCTCAGGAACTGACTAGAAACTAACTTCCAATCCTTGGAACATGGTTGTGTATGAGACAGCCACATGCCCTTTGCTGTGTGAACTGAGACCAAGTTAGAAAAGCAGCAATGGGAGAAGAATGACTACAAGATGAGTCAAAGTTCTCCATTCAAATGGGCACAGGTCTAATCGAGGAAGGAGATATCTCTAACATCCCTTCCTCTTGTCCCACACAGGAGGTGGAATCCTCCCCTAAACACTGGCTTAAACTACCCTCAAGCAGTCTCCCTGGGCATCTTTACACACACCCGAGGTTTGGGGATGACACATAATTCTAAAACGAAATTAAGAAGGGCCCAAAGCAATACCTATATCACCATCACAAGGACACCACCAAACTCCCAAGCTGAAACAAGAGGCTATTACTCTATGAAACTGGCTCTGAATAAATTCCATGCATAAACTGTCTTCACAAAAACGGCTAAGTGGTGGCAATGGAGACACAAACTGCCAGAGTTCTTCATCACACATGAGATTTGTAGAATGTTGAGAATGAATACCCAGTGCAGTCTCCTCTCAACGAGGTTGTATCCAGAATAAGAAATTCCTGTGGGCTTAGGCCAAGGGAGCCTCTGAAGGACTACACGTGGGAGGTGGTAATGAGACCAATGTGGCATGCAGATGTGTTTCTTCATTTCCCCTAGGACCAGCAAGGAGGCCAGCTCCCCGCTAATACATCTGGCCCAGCCTCCAAACAAACAAGTCTTGTGTGGACCGCTACCAAGGCCCCAGGGCTCTGGATATCCATGTAGTCCTGAAACCAAAAGGCTAGGGCTCCTTTGGCTCAAACTGTCCCACAGTCACAAGGGCTGATCCACATTGGACATCTCCAAGCCAGAGATAGAACTCTGAAAGAATGAATTTGTATGGATCCAGAGACAAACCTTGATGGATTTTAAGCAATGTCATTAAACTTGATATACCTAGGGCCAGAGCTCTTCATTAAAAATGAGAATTGGATCATGTTTAGAAAGAATGCTGAACCTGGAACTCAAAATCGGCTGTCCAATGCACCCAACCTTATGTCTCTCCCACACTCTACCAGGCACTCTCAATTCAGCCTTCCGGGGAAATCTGTGGACTGATATCAGTTCTGCCCCTGAAACCTCCTGGGACCTAACCCTGACCCTAGCCAAGGATCATTCCCTATGGGAGCCCAATTCGCAGGTCTGGGACAGAACGTTTATGGGACCAATAACAGATGCAGGATTATTCAGTATGGATGTTGAAACATCAACATGTGATATGCAATATAGGGATGGAGCTGCACAAGGTGGATCCTGAAGCCAACCTAAGCTTGGCCCACTCCATAGGCTGGCCCTTGAGCCCAAAGACTAAGCCTGACCTACACCATCCCATGTGCCCTCAACTAAGCCCTCCAGGGAATTCACAGCACTGCTGGCGGGTTGAGACCCTGGCACTTCCTAGGAGCCAACCCTAACCCTGGTCATGGCTCTACTTCTAAGAGGGATCACCTCCTAGGTCTAAGAAACTGAACAGACTTGGCACACTTGGTGGGCGCTGACAAATTCAGTGAGGAACCCTGGAGTTGACCGTGAGATTTACAGGGCCTGACTGGAACTTCAGAAAATCAGCCGGGGCCAAAACCTAAGCCTGGAACACACAATCAGCCCTCCAATGCCCCCAAACACTTAGCGTGTCCTTCACACTAACAGGCACTCTCAACCTAGCCCTCCAGGTGGATCACTGAACTGGTGTCATTTCTGCCCCTGAAACCTCCCAGGACCTAACCTGAAACTTATTCAAGGCTCCATCCCCATAGGGGCCCGATTCCTAGGTGAGAACAGAACGGATATGGGGCCCATAAACGGTGCAGGATTATTCAGCATAGAATTAGAAATATCACCATGCCATTTCCAAAGCAGGGTTGGAGCTGCACAAGGGGGAAAATGAGGGCCAACCTAAGCTTGGCCCACACCCTAAACTGGCCCTTGAACCCAAAGACTAAGCCTGACCCGCACCCTCACACGCACCTTCCACTCAGCCCTCCATGGAGACCATTGCACTGCTGGGGGTTCAACGCCTGGAGCCTTCTGGAACCTAACCATAAACCTAGCCAGGGCTTTGGTCCTAAGGGGGCCACCATGGACGTCTGGAAAAAAAAGAATAATAACAGATTTGGGCCAATGATCAATGGGGAATATCTCAGCATGGAAGCCAGAATTTGCCATGACCTTTCCATGGCCGGGATGGAGCTGTAGGAAGGGATCCTGAGACCTTGCTTAAACCTGGCCCACGCAGTCTTTTGGCTCCTGTTTTTAAACCCTAAACCTGAACCACACCCAGCCATGGACCCTCCATTCAGCCATCCAGTGGCACGCCACTTTTTGTGGTTGTGCCCCAGGCACTTCCTGAGAGCCAACCCTAACCCTAGCCATGGCTCTGCTTCTAAGAAGGATCACCTCCTAGGTCTGCGAAAAGAACAGACTCATGATGGGTGCCCTAATATTGAGCGAGGTATGCTGAAGTTGACCATGTGATTTCTTGGGGCTTGAATGGAGCTTCAAGGGGGATCTGGTGCCTAAACATAAGCCTGGGACACACAATTGGCTGTCCACTGCACCCAAACCGTATGTCTGTCCCACACCCTAACAGGTGCACTCAACTGACCCTTCCAAGGAGATCAGAGGACTGGTGTTGGTTCTGATCCTGAGATTTCCTGGGACCTAACCCTGACCCTAGACAAGGCTCTTTCCCTGTTGGGGACCAATTTGTAGGTCTGAGAACAGTAAACGGATTCGGTGCCCGTAACCAGTGGAAGATTATTCAGCATGGAACTTTTAAAATCAGCATGCCATTTCCAAAGCAGGGATACAGCTTCCCAAGGGGGATCCTGAGGCCAAAGCTAAGCTTGGCACACACCCTAGGCCAACCCTTGCACCCAAAGACAAAGCATGACTCACACCCTACCATGCAACCTCAACTCAGACCCCTGGGGAGAGCCCTGCCTTGCTGGGGTTTCAGCCCCTGGAGCCTCCTGGGACCTAACAAGAACCCTAGCCAGGGCTCTGGCCCTAAGGGGACCCACCATAGATGTCTGCAAAGAGAACAGATTTGGGTTCAATGACCAGTGGGGAATACTTCAGCATGGAAGCCGGACATTTTGCCATGGCATTTCCATGGCCAGGTTGGAGCTATAGGAAGGGACCCTGAGACCTTGCCTAACTCTGGCCCACGCAATCTTCTGGTGCCTGATTCAAACACTAAACCTGACCCACACCTGACCATGTGCCCTCAACTCAGATGTCCAGGCAGATCACCGCACCGTTGGTTGTGCTCCTGGCATTTCCTGGGAGCCAACCCTAACCCTTGCTAAAGTCCTGCTTCCCAGGGGGCCCACCTCCTAAGTCTGAGAAAAGAACAGACTTGGGGCCGATGATGGGCACTGAAATATTCAGCAAGGAACCCTGCAGTGCAGTTCACCACAGGATTTCAAGGGCATGAATGGCACTTCAAAGGGGATCCAGGGCCAAAACCTATACCTGGAACACCCAGTTGGCCATCCACTGCATCCTAATTCTATGCCCATCCAACACCCTAACAGGAACCCTCAACTCAACGCCCCTGGGCAAACCACTGGACAGTGTCGGTTCCACCCCTTAAACCTCCCGGTACCTAACCCTAACCCTAGCCATGGTTTTTCCCTATGGGGGCCCAACTGTTAGGTCTGAGAACAGAATGGATTTGCGGTCCATACCAGTGTAGGATTATTCATCATGGAACTTGAATATTTCATGCAATTTCCAAAGCAGGGATGGAGCTGCCCAAGGGGGGGACACTGTGGCTAAAACCTAAGCTTGGCCCACACACTTTGCCAGCCCTTGAACACAAAGACTAAGCCTGACCTGCACACTACAATGCTCCCTAAACTCAGCCTTCCAGGGAGACTACAACACTGCTTGGGGTTCCATCCCTGTCACCTCATGGGACCTGGCCCTAACCCTAGTCAGGGCTCTGGCCCTAAGGGGGCCCACCATGGAAGTCTGACAAAAGAACAGATTTGGGCCCAATGACCAACATGGGAATATCTTAGCATGGAAGTCAGAATTTTGCCATAACATTTCCACGGCAAGAATGGAGATGAGGGAGGGTATCTTGAGACTTTGCCTAACCCTGGCCCACAGAATCTTCTGCCTCCTGAATCCAAACCCTAAGCCTGAACCCCAACCGCCTGTGTGCCCTCAACTGAGCCATCCAGGCAGATCATGGCACTGTCGGTGATTGTGCCTCTAGCAATTCCAGGGAGCCAACCTTAACCCTAGCCACGGCTCTGCTTCTAAGGGGGCCCACCTCCTAGGTTTGACAAAAGAACAGTCTTGGGGCACAGGATGGGTGCTGAAATATTCGGCAAGGAACCCTGCAGTTGACCAGGAGATTTCCGGCCTGAATCGAGCTTCAGAAGGGGCTCTGGGGCCCAAACCTAGACCTGTAACCCACAATTGGCCGTCCGCTGTACCAAAAACCCTATGCCTGCCTCACACCATAACGGGTGCCCTTAAGTCAGCCCTCTGGGGAGATCACTGGACTGGTGTCAGTTCTGCCCTTGAAACATCCTTGTACCTAGCCCTAACCCTATCCAAGGCTCTTTCCTTCTGGGGACTCAATTCCTAGGACTGAGATCAGAACAGATTTGGGGCCCTCTCCAAACCCAGGGTGTGTGAAGGTGCCCAGGGGGAATGCTTGTGGGTAGGCTAAGCCAGAGGTTGTGGGTGGATTCTGCCTCCTGTGTGGGACAAAAGGAAGGGAAGATCGGGGCCTCCTTCCTCAATATCCCCCTTGCCCATTTGAATGCACAGCTTTGATTCACCTTGTAGTCATCCTCTCCCCTTGCTGCTTTCCTAACTTGGTCTCAGTTCACACACAGAGACCCTGTGTCTGTCTCCTACACCAACCAAGGTCCCCGCTGTGGAGGTGAGTTTCCAAGCCTTTCTTGAGCCAGTGCAGGGCTCTCAGAGTCTGATATCCCAGAGAACAGCTAGCCCCATGGTCCCTGAGCCCTTGGTGCTGGGCTGGCTACAGTACTGTGGGAATGGGTAACCACATGGACCCCGGCCACTAATGGATGGAGCTACCCTCATTCGGAAAAAATAGACAGTCTGTGCATGTGAAGCATGCTCCATGACCTAATCATCTCACAAAAAGCCTTTTGAATAAATAGTGCACCAAGGTCTCATTCCCACCCCTTGATCATCACATGGAAGCACATTCTTCATATCTCAGACCCACTGCTGCCCCTGTCGATGGATATGATGGGCAGAAGCACACCAGAGGCCAAAGTTCCCATCTATTTTTTAAGGGGGAATGTGGGCCTCTTTCTCACAGGGTTCCAAAGGGCATCCTTTGGAGCGCTCCTGTAGCCAAAGCCCCCAAAAACTTCTTGTGATTCCTGAGCAAGCAGGCTTGCAAATATATTGTGCTAGTCAGGTTCTTCTAAACATGATCCAATTCTCATCCTTAATGAAGAACTCCGGCCCTCGATGTATCTAGTTTCATGAGATTGCTTTATTATCCATCAAGGTTCGTCTCGGGTTCCATACAAATTCATTCTTTCAGAGTACTATCTCCGACTTGCAGATCTCCAATGGTGACCAGCCCTTATGATTGTGGGACAGATGGAACCAAAGGGGCTCTGGCATTTTGGTTTCAGGACTAGATGGAAATCCAGAGCCCTAGGGCATCATAAGGAGTACAGACAAGAACTGTTTTTGTGGATTCTGTGCCAGACATATTAGTGTGGGGGCTGGCCTCCTTTTGGGCCTAGGGGAAATGAAGGTAAACATCTCCATTCCACATGGATCGCATTCCCATTGGATGGAAATATTGAACGCACTTTGGTCCTGGCTGCAGCCATTCCCTATCCCTTACTGTTTCTGACTCCCTCTTCATTCACCCTTAAGAGCCATGGAGCCGGCATTCACTCAGCAGACACCCAGGGATGGGCGTCGGGTTCCCACTCAGTCCTGCGCTCAGTAACAGTCATGGGCATCGGATATCTCAAAGGAGCATAGCCCTCCTATCCCTGAGCTTGGGGCTTGGTTGTTTGTAGCAAGGGGTTGGGGAGGGGTGTCAGCTCGCATTCTTGCTCTGCCTAATTGAGGCACCTTCCTTCTGAAAAGCGGACAGTTCATACAGGAGCAGTAGGCTCCAGAAGGTGGTCAGCACAGAAAGAGCCCTTTACAGGTAGAATGCACCAATGCCCTCTCCACACTTTGGAGCCACAGCTGGGGGCACCTCCCAGCTACAGCACTGTCACTGCTCACTCCATTCAATCATGGGAAAAGTAAAAAAGCAGACAAAGTTCCAGGGCTCTCTAGGTCCTTCTTTTTTTTTTTTTTTTTTAATTTTTTTTTTCAACGTTTTTAATTTATTTTTGGGACAGAGAGAGACAGAGCATGAACGGGGGAGGGGCAGAGAGAGAGGGAGACACAGAATCGGAAACAGGCTCCAGGCTCCGAGCCATCAGCCCAGAGCCTGACGCGGGGCTCGAACTCACGGACCGCGAGATCGTGACCTGGCTGAAGTCGGACGCTTAACCGACTGCGCCACCCAGGCGCCCCGTCTAGGTCCTTCTGAAGGAAGAAGGCAGGCCTGTTGGTGACAGGGCTCCCAGATGGAGGATCTAGAGGGCGATTTTGCCTGAGCCCTCTGGTGTTTCTTCTTCCCACAGCCAGCCACGTTTCTGGGAGCTGGTGCTGGGCACTCCCTGCTCCATAGAATTCCCCTTCCAAGTTCTAAAGAGCTCTGGTCCTCCCTATCCACCGTGACACATCTTTGCTCTCTTGTACAAACAAGGTTCTTCCCACAATCTGTTCAGAGTCAGCCCTATCCTGTGCCTTCCACCTGGGAGTCTCATCCAGTCCTTGTGGTTGGGGGACAAATTTTGCCACAGGGCTCCTTCTTTGTTAAGTCACTGGGTTTCAGAAGTATGCGGCCATTCAGGGACTGAGGACATTTGAAGGATCCCAGCAGAGGATGTTTGGTGTGTAGGCTGGGCCAGAGATTTGGGAAGGGAGCTACTGCCTCCTTCTGGGCCCAGGGCAAATGAAGCAAGACATTTTCTTTTGAAATGGATCCCCATTACCACTGGAAATTTTGAGCTATGGCTTTCTTAGTTCCCGTTTCCTTACCCTTGCTGTGTTTCTGACCATTTGTTTTTCCCTTTAGGAGCCAAGGAGCCATCGTTCACTCAGCTGGCACCCCTGAGTAGGCCACAAACTCCCCCTTTGCTCCTGTGCTAGTGATGGCTATCAGGCTCTGTTATACCAAAGGGAAGAAGGCCTTTAGCCCCTGGGTACTTGGTGCTTGGCCTGCTGTGCTATGGAAGGTGAAGGGGAGCCAGCTTGCCTCACTGACCCGGATGACTGAGTTGCCTTCATTCTGAGAAGCAGGCAGTTTGCATATGGGCTGTATGAACCAGGAGGGGGTCAGCATTGGAAGAGCCCTTGCCAGGAATGAGGGAACCAAGTCCTTGTTGCAGATTCCTGAGCCAGAGCCATCAGATCCCAGTAGCTCCAGATCCAACACTGCTGCCTCCTTCAACTGATGGGAAAAGTGGCAGGGATAGACCAATCCAGAAATCACTGGCTTCTAAAGAATGAATTCAGGCTTCTTGTTCCCAGGGCTCTCAGTTTTGTCCTTCAGAGAGCTCCCTTGGCCTAAGCCCACAGGCCTTTCTTATTCCGGATACAACCTGGTTGATAGACTGCGCTGGGTACTTCATTCTCAGCTTTCTCCAAATCTCATGTGTGATGAAGAACTCTGGCAGTGTGTGTCTCCATTGGCACCCGTTAGCCCTTTTGATGAAAGAGGGTTTGCATGGCAGCTTTTCTGGGACAGTGTCTCAGAGTACTATCCTCTTGTTTCAGCTTGGGTATTTGGTGGTGTACCAGCGGTGGTGATAGAGGTGTTGTATTGGGTCCTTCTCAATTTGGTTTCAGAATGATGTGGCCCTCCCCAAACCAGGGTGTGTGAGGGTGTCCGAGGAGAACGTGTGTGGGTAGGCCAAGCCAGAAGTTGGGGGTGGATACCGTCTCCTGTGTGGGACAAAAGGAAGGGATGGTCAAGGCCTCCTTCTGTGTTTTCCCCCATGCCCCTTTGAATGCACAGCTTTGACTCCCCTTGTAGTCATTCCTCTCCCATTGCAGCTTTCCTAACTTGGTCTCAGTTCACACACTGAGACCATGTGACAGTCCCATATACAAGCAAGTTACAAGGATTGGAAGCGAGTTTCCAGTCAGTTCCTAAGACAGTCAAAGGCTCTCAGTGTCTGATATACCGGAGGACAATTGACCCTCATGTCCCTGAGCTCTTGTTGCTTGGTCGAGTATTATCGCAATATTAAATAATTTCTCTTTGGAAACAAGGGTCTCCCTGGAATCATTTCAGAGCCCTTGTCTCAAGCCATAATCTTTACTATTAACCTGGGAGTGTGGTACAGTCCTGGTGATTGTGCAGTAAGTTTGGACGCAGGCACTCTGAAATTTGGGTTTCAGAATTTGTTGACATCACCAGGTCTAGAGTATGTGCAGGTGCCTAGTGGAGGATGCTTGTGTGTAGGGTAAGCCAGAGGTTTTAGAAACGGAGCTCACCTCCTGTCTGAATCAAGAGTTGATCAAGAAAGATATATTTTTTGCCAACAGATGCTATTCCCTTTGGAGATGCAGAACATTGGCACTGCTGGTACTCATGCACATCCCATTGCTACTTTTCTAGCTAGGTCTCAGTTCAGGTTCCAGGGGCCACGGCCATACAAATGGTGCTGGTTTCCCAGCCAGTTACCGAGGAAATTGAAGGTATATGCGTCTAATATCCTAGAGGAAATCTGGCCCTTTTTCTCCCTGTGCATATGATGTTGCTTAGCTGGCTAGGGTATGCACGCGCATGGGTATCCAGTTGGACCCCCTCCCCTCACTAATGGAGGTCCCTGCATTTTGAACAACAGCAGGTTTTCATGTGGGCAGGATGCTCCAGGATCTGGGCAGCACAGAAATTATCTTTGGATGGAAGCCTGAGCCAAATCCTGCTTCCAAACACTTGCCCACCAGCCAGGACATCCCTGCTACAGTTGTATCACTACTGCCCCTATGTCCTGATAGCAAGGGCAGGACACATACCCAGAGCCAGGGCTTTAGCTCTGATCCTGAAGGAAAAATCTGGGCAGGTTTCTTGCTGACAGGGCTTTCAGGTGGAACTCACAGATGGCACCGTTTGTCAAAGCCCACAAGTGTTTCTCTGTCCTGAGTCAGTCAGCAAGTTGGGGAAGGTTGTGCTAGTCATGTCACATCATTATCCCTGATACAGAACTCTGGCCCTCCCTCTATCCATTTTAACCCCTTTTCTCTATTTTAAGTCTGAGCCCTCCCTGGGGTCCATTCCATGTGATTGTCTTACAGTCAAACACTGGACTCTCCACTGAGGATTTTGGTCTAGTCGTTGTGACTATGGCACATGTTTGGCAAAAGAGCCCCTAACTCTTCAGGAGGATAGTTTTCTCTGTATGTTTGTTAATCTCTGCATGAGTCTTGCAGAACACGGGTTTCTGACCAAGTAGGCCTGTGTTTTTGTTTTTGTTTTGCCATGGGCAGATCTGGTTTCAGGGATTTGGTGTAATAGTTTTGCTATTGTGGTGGATGAGAAATTACACCAAATCCATTGTCCTATGTTCACTTTTCTAATGATGAGTGAGGCTGGACGTTCATTGCTTACAGCCATTTCCAAAACGTAGCCTCTCTTCTCAGTTCTGGGGTGAACCAGCTGAAAACACTCTCATGGACTTCCCCAGGGGACACAGACAGTGATCTATATCCAGCAAGTAAACTTCACTTTTGTTTTGCCATGAACAGATCCTCTGATCCTCTCAGGTTTTCAGGAATCTTGAAAAGACAAAAGTAACTTTGAAATGGAAAGTTGTTACAGTATCTGAATGATGCTCAGGGCAAGATCTATATATTTAAATCCAGTGCATATTATTGATATGTGAATAGACAAGGCAACCCTTTTTGTATCTCCTTCTGTATTTCTTCCTGGCATATTACACACCGACCAGCACCTTGACTCAGTACATCCTTAATATAGTTTAGTCCTGGCTTTGTTCAATGCATCACATTATGCATCTCCATTTCATGTGAGGGTACACATGTGAGAGCACTGTAATGCTCCAAACATGGACTGGGAGAAGTAAACTGGTAAGGAGGCAAACACAAGGTACTGCTCTAATGGGTCCCACCCTATCTGCCAGTCCCTGCCTTCTGCCACTGTCTTTGGGGATGTTGTGGTCCTAATCCTTCCAGCTAGAACTGTCTCTGTTGCTACTGTTGAGTAGGCTGAAGGAGACCATCACCGCACAGACCAATGCCATTGTTGCCAAACCATGACCACAGAATGGCTTCGTTTGGCCACTGAGGCTTCTATGGCACTGCCTGATGCACAGGGCTGTTCATGCCTTACCACCAGACCGATAAATCTCCTGTGGTGGTGACCTGCACCCACCACCGATGCCTGTGGTCCCACTGGCCCCTCTGTACCCCAGATGGAAGGTAAATCTATGTCTGACTAACTGCAAGTACTGCCATTAGCAGAGGGTGGGCTGCCTTGCTTGGGTCCTACCTCCACCATGTGCAGGCTTTGGTGAAAATCTATCCCTGGGCATAGGCTGCATGAGTGACAGCTCCATGGTTCCTAAGTCTAAATGGAGACATAGTTAGACATAGAGCTATGGGAAGGGAGGGTCATTAAAGAGGGCCAAAGTTCAATTTCTTCAATGGAAATGGGATCAATCTTGAAAGGGGCCCTGTAACTTCATGTCCCCTCAGCCAAGAAAGGAGGCCAGCTCTCTTCCCAGTCCTCTGGCCCAGCCTGAATACAATTGTTCTAACCTGGGCCCTTCAAATGCTCTAGGCCTCTGAATGCCTGCATGATTTAGACACCAACTTGCCAGGGGCCCTGTGTCCAAACATATTGCATGATCACTAGGATGGGACTAGGATCCCCAGCCGATCACCAAGGATATTCCTCTGGGAGAATATATTGGATGGACCCCAGAAAGTACCTAGCATAAAAATAGAAAAGGGGTGAAAATAGATCCACGGAGGGCCAGAATTCCTCATTAGGGATGAAAATGGGATGATGTGGAGAATGAAGTGACTAGTGCTATCTCCTAAAAGCTAGCTGTCTCAGGAATAAGAAAGACCTGTGGGCTTTGGTGAAGGGAGTCCTCTTCAGGCTACACCCAGTTGCCTGTCAGCAAGGGGCCTACATTCTTCCTTAAGAATGGGAGGGAAAGCTCTGGCTTTGCATCTGTTTCTTGACCTTTTCCATTAGTAGACAGTGGTGGCAGTGATTCAGCTGTGGCAGTTTGGGGCTCTCAGCTGATGGTCAAGTAGTGAGAACCCTGCCTGGGTGCAGTATTCCTGTCAAAGTCCCTTTGTGCCCTGACCAGGGCCTGGAGCAGAGTGCACATGTATGACTCATCTACTCTGTAGGATGAAGGCACCTTTGTCAGCCAGGAGAGAGAGGCCAGCTGGCTACCCATCCCTGAAATGACCCTAGCTGACTAAGCACCAAGCTCCAGGGATAGAGGGGCCTGCCTTTCTCTGGGATACCAGACACTGAGGGCTGCCCATTTGGTCAGGAACTGACTGGGAACTTCACAACTATGTATGGACCTGGGCTGTGTACCTGACACAGACTCATGGATCCTGGAATGTTCTAGTTTTAAACAGTACATTCTTCTGAGGCTTTTACTCTGAATGGCTCCCAGGTAGTACCTAGTTTGAAAAAAAGAACAGTAAAATACAAATAGGTACCCAGAGTACCAAAGTTCCTCATTATAGGAGAAAATGGGCTAAAGTTAGAATTAAGTGCCTACTCCTATCTCCTGGCAGGCTGGCTGTTTGGGGAGTAAGAAACACCAGAGGGCTGGTGTAAAACCTCCACTGGCTACACCTGAGAGTGCAACTCTGCAGGAGGTCTGTATTCTTCCTTCAGAAGCCGAGGGAAACCTGGATTTGGTGTTTTTCCTGTCCTTCTCATCAGGAAATAGATGCAACATTTGATTCAGAGGCAAGGGGTTCCTACTCCCAGCTGGTGATCAAATGTGTGGAACATGATGTGGTGGTTCTTGAAAGAGCCCTTTCTGTGCTGACCGGGTCCTGAAGCATAGTGTGCCTATGACAATCATGTTTGACACAGAATGAATGCATGTCTACCCTTCACTGCACTTACCAGAGCTGGCCTAGCACCAAGCAATGGAGATCAAGAAGGTCCTCATTCATTTGAATAAAGTTACTGTTTGCTCTCACAGAGCACAGGACCAGAGTGGAAGATTAGCACCAATCTTCGTGCTTTTCTTGTGTGAAGTGAGTGAAAACCCTGAATGTGACCCAAGACTTAGCAAATAGCAAATTGGTGGGAATGGCTACAAGGGAGACCAAGGCTCTACATTACAGATGGGAATGGGATAATGCTGGGCACACAAATCTACCTCATTTCTCCTAACTGCATGAGTAAGGCCAGTCCCTACTCTACCCTCAGGGACCACCTCCAGGTATCCATACATGACTTACTCAGCAATTTCATATGCCTTTGTCCTCTCATTGTGAACACAGTTCTAATGGGAAGTTACAAGGGATCCTGTTGCCAACCTATGCCAGAGTCCCAAGGAATCAGTGAGAACCCCCCATTTAAAGTGGAGGAGTTTTCTCTGAGACACTGACACTCAATAGACTCTGGTGAGATCCTAATTGTAAAAAAAGAAAAAAAAGAGCAAAAGGTTGGAAATAAATAGAAGGCTAAAGTGCTTCATTACAAAGGAGAGCAGGATGGAGCTGAGAAGGATGTGCCTAGCACAATCTCCTAAGAAGCTATCTTGTCTATAGTAAGAAACACCTGTGGGCAGGGGCAACAGGAATTGCCTACACCTGGGTGCTCAGTTAGCATCAGGTTTGCACTTTTCTTTCAGAAAGAAGAAGTCTCCTGACCTTTTCTCCTTTGTATGCCCTACCCCTCAGGGCATAGAAAGGGAGTGATTCAGTGGTAGCAGGTTAGTGTTCCACTGGTACTTTAGGTATTGTAAACAAGTCATGGTGCAGTATTCCTTGTAAGGGCTTTTTTGTGGCTGAATTTTCCTGCAGAATACTCTGCAGACCTGATCCATCTGCCTTTTAAGATGAAGACATTTCAATTAGGGGAGTGAGACATGCTGGCTACCCATCACAGACATTACCATGGCCACTCAAACAACATGCGCTCATGGACAGGAGGGTCGTTCTTCTTTGGGATAAAAGAACCAATTGCTTTCACATAGCACAGGACCAGATTTGTTCATCACAAATCCTGGATGTTGGCTGTGTGGCTTACAGACCAATTCCTCCTGGTTGTGACTCATGACATACTTTTGAAAACAGAAAATGATTGGCAAGGGCTAGAAGGAAGGCCAAGGTTCTACATTATAGTGGAGATTAGGATAAATCTGGGAATAAAATGTCTAACATAGTTTCTCCTTCAAACAGAAGTGAGGCCAGATCCCTCCCCAAACCCTGGCATTTGCCTACACATAGACACTCTGCTGGGAACCTTCAAGGGTCCTATGCCTCAAATTGTCAAAATAGTTCTGAAAGGCAAATAATGAGGGGCTCATTGTCCCAACATATGCTACAGACATAAGAACTTGACCAGATTCCACAACTTAAAGGAAAGAACATTTCTCTGAGCCACTGGCTCTGAATGGCACCCAGGGAGAACTACTTTGCAAAAAGAAAACGGGTATTCATTGAACTGGAAATGGGGAAGGCCAAAGTGCTTCATTCTAGATGAAAATTGGGTAACGATTAGAAAGAAGTGTCTATAATGACAATTTCCTGGCAAGGCCCAGTCTAAGGAGTAAGAAACAACTGTGGCCAGAGACCAACGAAACCTCTAAAGTGAAACCTCCTGAAAGCCCAGTCTGCAAAATGTCTGCATATTTCCTTCTGCAGGAGAGGGAGAACTTCTGGCCTTGGCTCTTTTTCCTGCCCTTCCCATCAGGCGGTAGAGGCATCAGTAATTCAGGGGTTGGGTCCATGCTCCAGGCTGCTGCTCAAGAGTGTGAAACCATTCTTGTGGTGCATTAGGTTTTGAATGGCCACTTTCTGCACTTCCTAGGGTCTAGGAACATACCTCGTATCTGTGGATCATATGTTCTTCAGACTCTTAGGCCAAGAACTAAGTGCTCTCTGACAGCAGGGCAATCTTTCCTGGGGGTTTTCAGAAAGTAATTAATATTGGTTAAAATAGAAGCAGAGTGAGAACTCACCACCAATCCCTGGGAGCTCACTGTGTAATTGACAGTCTCACTGCTCCACCCAGCCTGCAAACCAAGTTCTAGTTAGTAAATGGCAATGGGATGGGACTGTCTCTATGGACACCCAACATTTAATTTTAGATGAGAATGGAAGAAATCTGAGAGTGAAACATCTTGCTCCATTTGCCCTTGCCCAGAAGTGAGGCCAGCTGTCTCCCAACACCTTTGGCCCTACCAACATACATATATTCTGTGCTGAGTACTTTCCAGTGATCTACATCTAATGTGTTCAATATAGATCTTGAAGGAAAGTTGCAAGGCTTCTATTGTCCATGCTATTCTGTTGTCACAAGAACTCATCCAGAATCCCCAAATAAAATCAGAGGGAATTGCTCTAAACCATGGGCCCTGATTGGCCCATGGCAGATTCAAGTTTTAAAAAGAGTAAAAGGGAGCACCTGGGTGGCTCATTCGGTTAAACGTCTGACTCTTGGTTTTGGCTCATGTCATGATCTCACAGTTCGTGAGTTTGTGTTCCATGTCGGGCTTTGTGCTGACAGCTGGGAGCCTGGAGCCTGCTTTGGATTTTGTGTCTTCCTCTCTCTTGGCCCTTTCCCCACTCTCGCTCTGTCTCTGTTTCTCTCTCAAAATTAAATAAATATGTAAAAGAATAAAATATAAAAAATAAAAATAAAAAGAGAAAAAGATGGTGTTATAGGGTGGCTCAGTCAGTTAAACATCCGATGTTGACTCAGGTCATGATCTCGTGGATTGCAAGCTCAAGCCCCACATCAGGTTCTCTGCTGGCAGTGCAGAGCCTGCTTTGGATCATCTGTCCCTCTATCTCTGCACCTGCACTCTCTCTCACGCACGTGCTCTCTCTCAAAAATAAAAATAAACATTAAAAAAGAGTAAAAGGATGGAAATAGATACACTGAGGGACTGTGTTACTATGAGGGAAGAGAATAGGATAAGTCTGAGGATAAAATGACTAGTACAATCTGGCGAGCTGACTCTCTCAGGGATAAGAAACATATATGAGAGAGTGCAAAGAGAAACATCCATCGTTTACAGTGGGAGCCCTCATGGCAAGATGCCTGTATTCTTAGTTGAGAAAGAGAGGGAAAGCTTCTGGAGTTCATCCTTTTCCCCTCCCATCCTATCAGTGAATAGAGGCAGCTATTCAGCAGAGAATGAGATAAAACTGAGAATAAAGTGATTATCTCTGTTGCTATTCTCACCAGAAGTCAGGCTGCTTCATCCAAATTTTCTGTTTTTTCCTGTACACCAACATTTTGTCTGGCAACCTTCAAATTCCCTATGCCTTTTTATTGTCAAATTTTTTCTAAAAGGCAAGTCCCAAGGAGATTTTTGCCTAAATTATGCCAGAGTTAGGATACCTTGGCCAAGGTCCCCAACTAAAATGGCCCTCCTTACTGGCAGGCAAACCAGCAGACCAAGGTCCTTAGGTCTGGTCTTGATTTCCCCACAGTGAGGACTTACTTAAAAAAAAGAATAAGGGGATGGGAATGGATACATAGAAAGCCAAAGACTTCATCAGATGAGAATGGGTAATTCTGGGAATAAAGAGAATAGCAAAATCTCCTGGCAAGCTCACTGTTTTCTGAAGGAACAAACACACATCAGCTGGGTAAATGGGAAGCATCCATCTGCTTGATGAAGGAGCAGAAGGCAAGCTAAGGGCCAAACACAAGCAAGAATTACCTGCCCACACCCCCAGACAGGATGTGTATAACTGTTACAGAAACTCATCTGGATAACCCAGCAGAAGAACCAAGCAGCACTCAGAGATTTTGGAATGCAGGAGGTTTATTTTACATCGGTGGGCTCAGAGGAGATAATTCTCCAGAGGTCTGAGCCCAGGGCATCAACAGAGGGGACAATTTATAGTCTGTTACTTCTACATTCCTCATTAGTAGTAATTTGGCACCTGCAGCAAGCAGGGTGGGAAGAAAAACCTGGAAGGGGAGTCTTTAGTCAGGGACAGGAATTCCCTTATCAGTCTTGTCAGCCCTCTTATAACAGATTTTTCCCTATCATTCCCCCATTTGATGCCCCTTTAAACAGACCTATACTGTATTAGAGGGCATCATCTTCATTTATTATGAGCTGGTTCTTTTTCTTAGTTCCCTGACTTTGGTTGTGACTACTCCTGACTGGTTTACAAAGTAACAGCATTCTTTTCCAAGGAAGATGCAGGTGCCCCCTTTCTCAGCAGTGAGGAGGTCAAATGCCCATCTGTTCTAGAGGGCAACTCCTGCCAGGGGACTTATTTGGCTCTGTAAGGACACTAGGGAGTCGGCCACTCATTAGTCCCACAGAAGAGCCTATGTCTCCTATGCCAGTCCCTATTCCTGTGGCTATTCCTGCCCCTAGGTAGATGGGTAGTAACACCACTCAGTTAGCCAGGCCTTAAGGTTGAAGGTTATTCTAAGCACCAACTTTTATCCTGAGAATCATTTAATCTCTTTTCCCTGAAGCTTGAGGCACATATATCAGCGTAAACACTTCCCCAAAATGGCATTGGCAACCTCCTTACTGGCAGGCAAACCAGCAGACCAAAAGAGGTTACAACACATTTAAGCTTTTAAACACCCCAGATTCTTCTACTGAAAGTGTCCCACTCTTACAAATGGGGCCCATATTAGAGGAAATCAATACAAACAAAACATCCTATCCATAAGAGGAAGGTGCATGTGGACAGGAACCTCTCACTGTTTCTCCAGCTTTTTGGAGCAACCTCTGCCAACCTGATGGCAAGGAGTAAAGACAGTCTTTTTTTTTTTCTTTTTCTTTCTTTCTTTCTTTCTTTCTTTCTTTCTTTCTTTCTTTCTTCTTTCTTTCTTCTTTCTTTCTTTCTTTCTTTCTTTTTCTTTTTTTTTTTTTTATCATACCGGCAATTTCTCAAGCTTCTGCCATGAGTAGACGGGTCAGCTTCCAGGGCGTGGCTGGAGCAGGGCTGAAGATTGGACTTAGGTCAGTCTTCCAAGTCTGGGGCTCCTCAGACTTGGCTCTCTTGACTCTGGAGTGGTGGACCCATCGAGTGATACCTGTGTGAGGCCCAGTCTCCTGTGGTTTGAGAGGGTCTTTTTTAGACATCCTGTAAGGGTTACTTACTGTACTGTACTGTAGGGCTAACGCTTAGCTTGAAAGATAACAACTTTGTTCTGACACTGAAGGTCAAAAGATAACAACCTTGCTTTTACTCTTGTAAATCATACTTCATACTCTTATGAATCAGGCTTTACCAATGAAGAAAACAAAAGCTCAAAAAAGAGCATCAGAGACAAAGTCAAGGAGATCCACTGGTTGCAACTTAGCGGCAGAAAGTCTAAAATAATTACCTCATTCGATAACTGTTTCTGACTCATCTGGCAACTGTTTCTAACTCATCTGGGAACTGTTTATCTGTTCTGTTCCCAGATAATGATAAAACAATGTGATCGGCTTTAAAAACTCTGTACCCCGGCTGTTCGGGGCCGCACTCTTATCAAGAGTGTTGGTCCCGATTGGTCGGCCTTGCCTCTCATTGTAATAAACTTTGTTGTTACTGTCACTGGTGCCCGTAGCATTCTGTTTCAGGAGTCGTGTGGATGCAACAATCCAGTCTGCCCACAGCACAAAGTACAGGCTTACATCCTGGTCCCCTTGGTGGGTGATGATGGTGCCAGCTTTAGCATGATGGGGCAAGACCCAGCTGTTCAAGAGGGAGTGGTCACTGGGTCCCCTGCAGGTCCAGATAGTGGGGCCCCACTAGTAGGATCAGGTGGCTGGCCACGAGTCTTCCTTGGCTCCTTGGTGGCTGAGGTGCTGACCACCAGCTTGGAACAACACACAGGGCTGGTGCGGTCCAGGAGGCCGGGGCTAGGGAAGAGGTGCAGGGGCTGGATCTCATGGTTGAAGGCCAGAAAGGTGTCCCACTGCAACCTCACCATGATGATCTGCACCACCTGCACCAAGCTCTCAGGGTACTTGGTGAAAACGGCAGAGAAGGCCTCCACTGGCAGTTGCAGCACCGTAGAGTCTCAGGCTGCCTGGGCAGACACAATGCCCTGGGGGTGGCTGGTGATGATGTCCAAGATGTTCAGGAAGCTGTTTATGCTTTCCCCAGGGACCACTTCCTTCACCACACACTTCTTCCCATCAGGCCCTGGCAGACAGAGCTCCAGTAGCCCATCCTGCACCACACAGATACTGGCATCCAGCTGGCCTGGCTAGAAGACATAGCCACCCTGGCTGAGCTGCTGGAAGACCATGTGTCAGCAGAGTTCCAGGAAGAGCAGCTTCTCGAAGTGGCCCAGCACCTGGACATTCTTGAGCATGTAGAGAACCTCGGAGGGCAGGTGGGAGTTAGCCAAGTCATTCTCATCAAGTCAGCTTCAGCACCGTGGGTGGGGGCTCCTTCCATTACAGTGTTGGTACCTTTTTTTGAATGTGCAGGATCTTAAATACCTGGAGCCATCCAGGGCTGGAGTTTTCTGCACTTTCAGTCTGCATACCTGCAGTAGGGTGGATACAGCTATGACCAGCACCATGACTCCAGACCCAATCATCATGCCCAGCACCTCCTTATTTGGCTGCTTTGTCTGCCAGATGATTTCCTCATGCTGTAGGGTTGTCTCCATTCTGGTGTCCTTTGCGGTGTAGAACTGTAACTTCTTTTGGAAACCAGACAGCCTCGAGGAGCTTTCTTCCCTGCTGTGGTGAAGCCCCTCTCTTTGTAGATTGCCCCATGTATGTGTACAGTAACAGAGGTGTCCTGGGAGTCGTTTGACTCGCTTGTCCTTGCTAATGGTGAGGGCTCGCATTAAGGCATGTCACTGCATACTCTACCTTTTGAATGCCCCCCATGATGAAACTGCTACCATCACTGAACAAGGTGAGGACTGAGTTCTGTCCAGCCTGGTCATGCAGATCTGGACAGCTTTCAAATACTTTATCGTTCACTCATAACAGTCATGATCTGGTTTCCCTTTCTCAGAAGGTACGAAAGTTGCAAGGTTCAGTGTCTGCACTGTTTCAAGAGTGACTAGCAGATTTTCACAGAGAAGCCCCTGGTGTTGTGCTAGCCAAGAGTTGGAGAGGCATGAGAATTTCTTCTCATGGACAAAGAGATTCCACACTGAAACAATCTGTGGCCAGCCAAAACCTGCTGGGAAGGACCCTCAAGGATGCACAGTGGTACATCGACCTTATCACCTGAAATCTGAGAGAAGTAAGCCCCCCACCAACCTACCACACCACTGCCTATCATCTCTCCTCCTCCCCCAGGACGAGCCCAGTTCTGGCTCTGCAGACATTGACAGCAAGTGGTGACAATCCCTGGGCCTCTGTGGCCTTCCTTTTTCACCCAGGGCTGAGACCTGCCACCTCTCCCAGGCTGAGACTCAGTAAAGTTCTCCTAAATGAACACCATAACATAAATCCACTCCACCATCAAGAGTCACCTCAGGGCACAGTCTCAGCCCCCTCCTTGGGGCTTCTGAAACACACATCTCTCTGACCCAAGCAGGTACTGAGATATGACTTCACAGAACGAATCAACCTCTCAGCCCTCCATATCACTCTGCTCCTGTTGGCAGAGAGTCATCAACACCCCTGGCTGTAGTTGGAAATGTAGGAAAATGCAGAAGCCAGGGGCAGGGGTAAAAAACGGAAGTGGCTGTACCACATTTTCTGAAATTCACTTTAAAAGGCTTTTGCATATTCTGCGGGCCAAGGGCTGATGCCTGTTCTGAGGCAGGCTTTATCTCTAGGAAGGCGACTTTGGCCTCTGTCCAGGCAGGGGTTCTCAGTGTGGCCCTACCAAGAGATTATAGAGTGGTTTTGCTATTGGTGAAAATCTGGTAATCCAGATTCGGCAGAATCCCGCAGTCCCCAGGAATTCTTGTAGCCCCCTCTCAGTTTCGGGCTAGGTTAGGGAGGTGGTAACCTTTTTCTCTGGCTTTAGTGCTCTCTTTCCATTAGACTCGATACCCTGAGTCTGACAGGAGTTGGAGGAGGACTCTTATGCCCTCTGTACTCTTGGGTATTGCTGGCAAATAGAAAATCATCGACATGCTGGAAAAGGGTGTGGCCTCCCTCAGAAAGCTGGCAAGGCCTCCGGCCAGTGTCTCCCCAAAAAGGGCAGGTGAGTTTTTAAACCCCTGTGGGAGGTGGGTCCAAGTCAGTTGCATTTGACACCCTGTGTCTGGTTTGGTCCATTCGAAGGCAAACAAGGGTTGGGTTGGGGGGTCAAGCAGAGGCAGAAGAAGGAATCCTTTGAGTCTAGACAGGTAAACCAGCTGGCAGAGCCTGGGATCTAGCTGAGGAGGGTGTACGGGTTCGGGACCACCAAGTGTAAGACTTGAACTGGTCAGTACCCTCCTCCTGGCTTCCTGACTGGCAAGAATGGGGTGTTCCAGGGTGACTGGCATTCAACCATCATGCCTGATTTCTTGGATGCCTGCCCTTGCCTCTTGTGGAAGGGGGCATTTCCTCTGTATCTGCGGTTGAGCCCCTGGGATTAACTCTACAGTGACAGGGGCCTTGTTGTAATCTCTTACTGTGTGGCTCCTGAATTCACATAAAACTCAAATAGTTTGGCCCCCTACTTTTATTTTGATCGTGGGTTCATGGGTGCCAAGAAGAAGTGAGCTTGCCCCCCCTCAATCTGAATCTATTCCTGCTTTAATGTCCTTTCTCCTTGCAGCAGGCACATTGTTTTCTTACTAAGGAGGTTTTGGGCCTCCCCCCTTTTGGCTGCTGGACCTTCCCTGTCCTTTTGTCATGTCTCTCTTGTGCCTCAAGGTCAAATGGGGTATAAGCCTTGCATAGTATCTCATAATAATCCCAGGGGGATTTCCCTTGGTCTGGGCATATCCATGGGCTTCTTTGCCCCTGCTCATATCCCCCAGAGGAGAGCCTCCTGGTACCAGTGGCTGTGGACCAGCATCTGGAGAGTGCCTGTGCTTGGCGGAGGGCACAATCTGGACACTGGTGTGGGAAGAGAGAATCTGCCATGCCCAGAGGTGGTGGGGAGACCAAAGGTGGCAGAGTATCAGGAACCAGGAGGTTCATATGGCAGGGGCAAGATTGGTTCTTCCTCCGGTTCACCGGCGAAGATTTTTGGAGGTCAGGACTTATATAGGAACTGATAAGGGTAACCTGGGTCTCTGGTGACAACATGCCAGATGTAGTGGACCGTTGGGACATCCAAGGTTCCCTCCAAGGGCCCTCCTACACCAAAAGTGGGCCATTATAACTCACATAAGGTTCTTAACTTGCCAGGGGTTATCTTAATTCCATAGTCTCCCCAAAACCCCTTCTTTGTTCTGTCCCAATCCCATAATGTTCCCATGAGGCAGAGTTACAAAGACAGACAGAGGGATAGGGGTGCCCCTTCTAATGAGGAGACCAGTCAGATGCCCATCTGGCTGTGTCCCGAAGGAACTTAGGTGACGCCTAGCTGTAGCGGTCTCAGCTTTGTGACTTACAATAGGAAACAATTCCAATGCCGCCATAGACTGTATGGAATTCACCACGGAATCGCAGATGGGCCCACTCAGACTCCGTGGACTTTTGGGGACATTAAGAGTGTCCTCCCATTGAGCCACAGAATCAAACTCGGCAGGCAAGCCAAGCTGAATTGCACATTCACACTCACATACACACCAGAGGTTATTACATTCCCTCCCACAGAATTTCTACAGATGAGACCAATGAGGTCTCTGGGGAGTGATCGGGTCCCCCTTCCACCACTATGGGTGGGCAGGACAGGACAGAATTGGGTCCCAGACCTTACCAGTATCCAACGTCAGGTCCAGATCCTCACCTGCCAAGTATCCTTGAGTCCACCAGGAACGGTGGAGCGGGGCTGGTGTGAGGCAACCAAGTGGGAGACTGCCAAAATTCAGGCAGGGCTAGCCTTCTCCGTTGAGATTCCTCATCTCGTCACCGCCTTGCCGGTTTCCCAAACCGGTGGCAACAATGGGCCAGTACAGTTGGGTTTCCCTGTCAGGGAACCAAATGTTATGTAAACTGGTCTGGATCACTCAGCAGAAGAACCAAGGGGTACTCAGAGATCTTGGAAGGCAGGAGGTTTATTTTCTACTGGTCGAATCAGAGGAGATAGTTCTCCAGAGATCTGAGCCCAGAGCATCAACAGAGGGGACAATTTATAGCCTGTAACTTCTCCATTCTTCATTAGTAGTAATTTCGTGCCTGTAGCAAGCAGGGTGGGAAGAAGAACCTGGAAGGGGAGTCTTCAGGCAGAGACTGGAATTCCCTTGTCAGTCCTTTTCTGCTAACTCATAACAGATTTTTCCCTATCATGACATTCCTCAGACACTCCTGGCTGCTCAAGGACAAAGGAAAGGACAGAAAACAAGTGGTTAAGCTGATAGAGCCTCCATCAATTGACAAGTATCTTGGTAAATAACAAGAAAAAGACAGGAGCCTTTCTCTCCAGAAACCTATGAACTCCTTTTCCTGGAGCCCCTCCATAGTGATGTGAGGAACAAAGGCAAGAAAGAAATGACAGATAAAACTGAATTTCCTGGGGCCCCTGGGTGGCTGAGTCCCTGAAGCCTCCAACTTTGGCTCAGGTCATTATCTCACAGTTCCTGAGTTCCAGCCCAATGTGGGGCTCTGTGCTGACAGCTCAGAGCCTGGAATCTGCTTCAGATTCTGTCTCCCTCTCTCTGTGTCCCTCTCCCAGCACATATTCTCTCTCTCTCTCTCTCTCTCTCTCTCTCTCTCTCTCTCTCTCTCTCTCTCTCCTCCTCTGTCTCAAAAAATACACGTTAAAAAAATTAAAATTTAATTCCCTTGTCACCTGTAGCCCACTGACAAACATTTGAAGCTGGCAGGGTAAAATGCTTCTCAGGAACTCCCTATTGCCTTAATGTTAATATTTTGCTAGAGGTGAAAAGCAACCTTAGCTTGACAATAGCTAGGCCTCCAGTAATCTTTGAGTCTTTAGCATATGAAGGTGCTTGTCACTTGCCATTTGACTTTACCTTCCCCAAGCCCATATTATATAACCAGTCATTCTTCACATTATTAATAACAATAAAAACAGTAGTAGTAATAATAATAACAAAATAAACCCCCCAAACACACTGAGAACCAGTGTTCTTCACCTCAGGTGAAAATGGAATGACCTTTGAATGAACACCATTTCCTAGGAATTTGGTGTCAGCAGAGTACTAGGGAAACACCTGGGGGTTTGGGATGAAAGGAAGCACCAGTCACAAGAACATGATTCCTGAGCTAGATAGGGCAGGAAGGCTTCTGGCACTCGTGATCTAACTGAATGTTGGCTTCTTTGTGCTGTCTGGCAGCTGTTATAGGTCGCGATCGCTTATGAACTCTGGACAGCAAAAACAGGATCAAAACAAATTTATTACAGCCAGGCCAGACAGGAAAATACAACAGGTCCCAAAAGTCTGGCCCCGAACAAACTTTGGGAATGTCTTATATAGGCTGTATTGACCACTCGAGTTGCAAAGGGTGACAGTTTGAAAGGGCGAGCACTAAGTACACAATCCTGAAGAATTTTAAAATACAACTTGTTGACTCTAGCTAGTTAAGAGCTGAATCATTAGTCTTCAATCTAGTTCGAACAGAATGTGGTGCCCGAGAATAAGGAAGGGTGATTACACCAAGCAGGTTTACAGAAGCTCAAACAAGCAGTTAAGACGAAGTTCTATTTCTTAGTAACTCAGCAAATGTGGCTTAAAGCAGAACTAACATCTAGGGAACAGAAACTGCACTCCTAGGAAAGCCGAAAATAAACACTGGTTCAGCATCTTATACTCTGGGGTCCTTCTAAGCTTACATAGGTCATAGTTTACTCCTGGGCTACAGGAGACTAGCTATGTTTGCCCTTTACAGCAGCCATGTCTATGGAATTGTGTTCTGGGCCCACAGTCCTTGAATGGACTCTGCCCTGACCATCTGTGGAAGAACAATTCTCATGATCAACTGTGATGCTCTCAGAATGCAGGAACATCAGTGGGCCAGTGGGATCAGGGCAACCAACCCTGCTCAGGCCAACAGAAGCCTGCCAAGCACAGAGGTCTCCATATAGGAGGGCAATATGTTCTTAAATATCACCATGTGTTAGCTGCTTGTGAATGCTGAGTAACAGTCAAATGGTTCCTGACTTTGACCTCTGATCTCCATCTCCCTCTACACAGAAGTAAGGATGGCTCCCCCCGCCCCCATAAGACTTGCACCTTTCCCTGGCTTTTTGCCTTCTGTTGCCAAGATAGGTCTCACAGGTGAGCCCATGGAGAAACCTTTGCCCACGTTCTCCTGGATGTAGGGGAACTTAGCAAGTTTCCATACTTGAAATCGTAGAGAAATACTTCCAGGCTCAGACTCTCCCTCACAGGAAACCCTGGTTGGAAAAAGATCAAGGGAATTGGAAGGGATGAACTTTGGTCCAAATTGTTTCTCTCAGATGATAATGGAATAAATCTGTGAATGAAGTGACTGGCACAATTCCCAGGGAAGCTTGATGTTCTAGGACTAGGGAAAACCTGTGCACTATAGAGAAATGGAACATGTTTTACCTACCCCTGGGAGTCCTAAAGTAGCATCAAAACCCTACATTTGAACTCAAATAGTGTAGGAGGGCTAGGACACTTGCCAGCTTTGAAGCTTTTCCTGCCAGCAGGTATAATCAGTATGATTTGGAGGGCAGAGTCTCAATATGGGCTGATGCCCAAGTCTGTGGGACTGTGTTGTGAGTTTTAGGGTTTTGAGTAGTTTCCTTCACGTTCACCTGCTGTGGAAATGGAGTGGGTATGTGGGAACACTTAGAGGCTTAGAAAGCAGGATGTTCAGGCAGTCTATGGCAGGGGTACAGATCCCAGTAATAGTCACTGTGCAAACCTAAGACTTCAATGCCCCAAGTTTGTGGGAGGAAACATTTTCCCCTTGATACCAGAAATTAGTTGTTCTGGGGGTAGAAAACAATCTTCATGTTTGCTCACTAGGAGTTAATGAGCTCAGTCTGTGTGACTTTTTTTCCTTCTGACTGTGGCCCTGAAGGCCACATCTCCTTCAGCTTTTACCCCAGAGGTGAGGCCAACTGTCTCTGAATATCACCTGCCTCTACCCACAAGCAATCCTCCTGTGCTTAACACATTCAAGTCTCTAATACCTCCTGTTCCTAGGGTATATCTGGCAGACACCCCAGGGGCACCTATTCCCAAAGCTATTCCAAACTAATGGGAACTTGGCACGACTCCACAATTAAAATTGGAGAAAACTGCTGCCAGACTCTGGCACTGAATGTCTGACAGTGAACACATGGTGAGGATAAGTGTAAGGGAATTGAAAAGGATACAATGAGGGCCAAAGTTATTCATCTCAGATGAGAACAGAATGAAGCTGTAGATAATGTTCTGAGCACAATTCCCAGGGTAAGTTTGGTGTCCAAGGAGTAAGAAAGACCTGTAGCCTGAAGAGAAGTGGAACATCCACTATCTATACCAGGGAGTTGTATAGGCAAAAGTCATGCACCCCAACTTCAATGAGGTCTGGAATGTGTCAAGCCATCACCAGGTTTCAAATGCTGCCTATCTGTAGAAAGACACAGTTGTGACTCACAAGGTAGGATCTTGCTCCTGGCAAGTCTGCAGATTCGGACTCTTGTATTTTAGTCTTTGAGTATTTTAGTGTCCTAACCTGCTCGATGAATGCACTTGACATGCATGAAGCCTGAGTATCTCAGGAGGTAAGTAGTTCAGGCTTTCCTGAAAGGGGTGGACAGAAAGCAGGTCAATGGTCCTGTGCCAACAGAATTCTGCCAAACACAGAGTTCTTCCTGGCAGGAGGTCAACCTTTACTTTTTGATATCATAAATTACCTACTATGTGATGACACACAGTGTGAGTGCAGGCTCTCCGGGAATTACTGGGTGCTGTCTGAGGGACAGTCCTGTAGCTCCTGAATTTGACCCTAGGCCCTTGTTCCAGAAATGATATCAGATCCTTCCCAACATCACCCAACTCCTGTGCACATGCAAACCTCTTCTGCTGAGCAGTTTCAAAGGCCCTATGCCTCCTTTTGCCAAGGTTCGTCTTGCAGAAGACTTCCATGGACTCCTGTTGCCTTGCCTATTCCAGGTTACTGGGAACTAGTCACAAATCCATGATTAAAATCAGAAAATGCTCCCAGATGATGTCTGTGAATGTCTTCTAATGAAATCCTCATTAATGAAAGAGCAATGGAATCTGAAGGGATGCACTGAGGACCAAATATCTTCATCCCAGATGAAAATGGTATCAAGCTTCACATGAGGACACTTTTCCCGAGGCAAGGTTGGTGTCATCACCAAAACTGAGTGGCTAGATCTAAGGGGAACACCCTTTAGCTACATGTTGGAGCCATGTGTGCAAAAGGGCTGTCACTATTTTCCATTCCTTTCCTTCAGTGGTAGAACAATGGTGATTTTGGGTCTCTTGTTTAGCTTCTGACTCATACCCAACTCTGTGGAAATGGGCTCTCATCTGTTAGTTATTGAGTTTATTTTTTCTATCCCTGCATCTTCAAAGTATGGGCATATCTCAGAATGAAGGAACTTCAGGCATTTTAGGAGGTTGGTAGAGAGCAGGGAGTGACCAACTGGCTGAACACAATCCTGCCAAGCACTGAGTTCTCAGTAACAAAAGAACAACCTTTCTTCACCAACATCAAAAACAAATTGTTGTGTTGTAGTACACCACCAGAGTGGGAGGTTGCCTAGTATTTCTTGTCACTGTCTGAGGACAGACCAGGTGCTCCTGACTCTGACGCTTGATCTCAGTTTCTTCTTGCCCCTGAAGTAAGCTGGGCTGTTTTCAGCACCACCTGCACTGAAGTGCATTTGTATCTTATATTCTCTACTCTGTTTAACATCTAACCTGATTGCTTTGCAACATGCTACTTGTCTTTGGATTGCATTAAACACATGGGAACACATCACTCTGTTTTTATGCCTTCAGCTACATAGGCATTATAATAACATATGTGACTAAAGTGGGATGCCTTCCAGAGGTTGAGCTTTGAATAATTCTGTGTGATCTCCAAACAGGTACCTGATACCTGACACAAATATAGAAATACCTAAGTTCACTTGAAAGACAGTCTTTTATTTGTGGCTTCTGAATTTTGTCAAATTCTACTATCACCTAGAAATGAGGAGTTTGAATATTTTGAAACACTTCTGATTAGGAAATGTAAAAATGAAACACTGAAACTTCATGTTAACACATTCTATCTCATTTTTTCTTAATTTCTGCTAAATATTTGAATGCCAAACATTTGATTTTATGATATTGCTGCTGAACTATTAGCATAAAGACACAAGAAATCATTAGAATATTTTTTTTCTTTTTCTATATTTTAAGTTATCTTTGGTATATATTCCACAATGATGCCTCAAACTTTCCTTTTCTTTTTCAGGATTACTTTGGCACTTCAGGGTCTTTTGTGATTCCATATAAATTTTAGGATTTTTTTGTTTTATCTGTGTGAAAGATGCTGGCGGTATTTTGATAGGTATTGCCTTAAATGTGTAGATGGCTTTGGGTAGTATAGACATTTTAAGCACGTTTGTACTTCCAAAACATGAACATGGAATGTTTTCCTATTTCTTTGTGTACTCTTCCATTTCCTGTATAAGTTTTCAGAGTAGAGATCTTATACCTCTTTTGTTAGGTTGATTTCTAACTAACTTACAAAGTATCTTTGGTGCAGTTGTCAATGGGATCGATTCATTGATTTCTTTTTCTGGATAGGTGGGGGATGGGTTAGATGGGTGATGAGTATTGAGGAGGGCACTTGTTATGATGAGCCTTGGGTGTTGTCTGTATGTGAAGAATCATTGAATTCTAATGTTATGTATGTTAACTAACCAGAGTTAAATAACTATTGGGGAGGGGTGAAACTAGGAAAATAATGAGCAGATGATTTGGTCTTGCTATTTTTATACCTCCATTTTGACCATGCTATCCTGGCTCAGACATTTTATGTTGGAGAACTGAACTCACACAAACAATTTTGTTTTGGTGCTGTGCTAACTAAACATTGAAATAAGAAATATACGAACATAGGATGTCTGTGGATAAACTGTTTTTCAGGGAACAATAATAAAACTTTTCAATTACGTGATCAATTTAAAAAAGTATAGCTTAACTTTCCAGTTCTAGTTTATCTGAATTTATTTTATAATTAAGGGATTTTTTTCAGGTCCAAATAATTTTTATATAAATGATTGATATTCTCGACACAGCACAATGCATTAAGCATAGATGCTGCTTTTTTAAAATTTTAAGAAAGGACATAATACACTGAGATTTTAGAGTAGGGAGATCAATAATATTTTATCTCCAATAGTGGGCAATCCATAATCAATTATAGACTAGCCAAATCTGGGCTAATTTATATGAAGAAGAAACACATGTGTATTCTGTTTGTGCCACTGTTACTTTGAAATCTACTGCAAGTGCCCAAATCTCATGCTTAACCAAAGCAGAACTTTACTATTGGAACACCGTGTGACTTTGAGAGGATCTATATCTTTCTGAAGGACAGATCTCTGCATGCCTAGCACAAGAGGAAGGTGTGGAAGTAGACTCTGATTCTGAGATATAGTGCCCCTGACTGGTTGATATCCATGCCTTCTATACTGGGAACAATAGTTGGTAGTAGGGTGGGGTTGTTGCTTAAACAACAACAAGCAACTTCTTGAGCAGAGCCTTTGCTGCATTACCATACCTCATAATGCAGGGAGCACACTCATGCACTGTTGGCAATTGCTGTCCTTCATACCTGGTAGTGGACACAGACATGATTTTTCCTCATTGGCTCCAAACACTTGCCTGTTTTATGCAGGGTTTTAGGCCTGTCTAAAGTAAACTGGTATACGTACTATACAGGTGAGGCTGAACACTCCCACCTTACACCCTATCCAGTGTAATAGAGCCAGACATCGTATCCTCTGGAGAACTGGCTTTTATACTTATGTACCCAAGCTTTCATGGTACAGTGGGGTGACTAAAATGATAAAGACTATGACTTGCCCAGATCACAGAAGGTGAGAAGAGTCCAGAGGAGAAGGCTAGGCTCTGCCTTTTTAGGCCATGACTCCAATCCCTTCATCATATGTGCTTTGGAAATGACAGACTCTACTCTTCTAGAAGGAATCACGCCCACTAGCTCTCCATTTGGGGTCATTTTACTATCCAAAACACCACGTGTGTACTCGCACACACATACTGATGGTGTGTTCAAGAAAGAGCAGACATTGGGGAAGTGACAAGAGAGAAAGAAGAAAGAAGTTAGAGAGAGGTCTGCCATGGGGTACCAGCATCTATTTTCTTAGCTGCATGCTCAAAGGCCCAAAGACGGGCAAGGATTTCCTAATGTTCATAGGTTTTTCTGGACCCATGGCCATCCTTGGCCCAGCCTCCAGAGGAAAGGACTAGGGTCCTGCAGCCCAACTCTGTGGGCACCTGGAATTATGATGAGCTAATTACCCTTAGTTTAGACAATAGCTACAGGAGAAAAGGCTTCAGTGTTTTCCTGTAGATTGTTTTGTTTCCCCAGAGTTCCATCTAATCATAATGGGTCAATTGGCCTTGGGTGTCCATCAATGACTCACTGTGTTCTGATTGACTAGAGATATGCTTTATACTTGCTGGAAGTCTTTGAGAGCCAAAATAGGCTTTGGGACTTGGGGTGGTGAGGACTTAGGGTAAGGAAGGCCATGTCAGAGCACTGAACACTGGGTCTAGAGTCCAAGTACAATACCAGTCCATGTTGGGCCCCCAGGCTCTTCATTTGGAAATAAGGCTGTTATTGCCTGGGCTGATGGGAGGATGCCTCATGAGTCAAGAGTATACACTGGAGATGGACAGACAAAGGGGAATGGCAGAAGCCTGAGATCCTTGCACAACCCTGGAGCCTGTAGGTCCTGAGTTTTACCTAGGGAACTTAAAGGGCCACTGCCTTCATGTCAGCCACATAAAGGTGCTGATTTTGTTTGGAGGTTTTCATGCCTGTGGCTCCAGTGCTAGCACTGGACACCAGGGAACAGGCAGCCTCCTGTGTCAGTGGTACCCACTGAGGTTTTCTGGAAGAAATGGGTTGGGGAAAGGTCATGCAGAGGTTGTTCTGGATTTCACCTCCTTCAAATACAACAGGAATCTCCCTTTACTAGCAGTTATCTCCACAGAGTAAGCTGGTCAAAATCTAGATGGAGGGCTCCACAGTGGTTCTATTCATTCAATAACTGCTCCAAGCACTCACCTTGTGCTTGGGGATCTGGTGGGCCTAAGTGAAAGGTTTACAATGCAAAGTGGTCTCTGCTTGCCAGTTCTTCACAGTCTTCAGGGGAGATGGACAGTGGTATGAAAGACAAGACGTGTGAAGAAAAGGCAAGAACTGTAATCTTGAAAAGAGCAAGTGTGCTGTGAGGACAGGCTGAGGAGTCACTGGAGGGTGAGAGAGGCCTCACAGAGGTGACATTTGCTGGGGCCATCATGACAAAAGGGAACCACACTTCACATGTCTGCATGTATCAGGAAGAAGAAATTGCTAGTGCAGAGACTAGGAGACAGAATTGAACTTGTCCATTAGAAACATTAGGTGGAAAATGCAGCTGTGGGTTCCTGGGAAAAGAGAGGCATGGAAGAGGCAGGGCATAGACCAGAGGCTGGGACCTCGTAGATTGTGAGTTATTCACTCATCTCTGACAGCATTATCAAAAATCTTGACTCTTGAAACTACAAAAATTTAATAGCTCACAATTTTTGTGGGAGAGGAATCCAGGCACAGCATACCTTTGTGACACTGACTCAAAGTCTCTGAATACAGGGCTGTGGTCTCAAAGGAAACTCATCAGGATGATATTTTACTCACAGGCTCACTCATAGGGGAAATGTCAGAATTCAGTTTGAACTGGGCCTGTTTCAGTATTTTCACCTGGGAACTTATTTAGTTCTCTCCCATATAGGGGTCTCATATGGTAGCCTCTAAGCTGAGTGCTTGATTCTCCATTTGCATGGGGAGAGGAGAGACAAAGGGAGCAAATGTGGACAGAAGGCATAGGAAGGGATGGAGGGGAGAGAGAGGAATAGAGAGACATAGAAAGAGATGGAACAAGCACAGGAAAGAGAAGAAAGTGATAGAATTTGTGTCAAAAAATCTCAACAATGATCTCCAATCATTCCAACATTGCTCCCCTGGTTTGAAGGCAGTCAATAACAGCTTAGTGGTTTCCCAAGGAGCGAGGTTTACTGGCTGGACATAGATCACTGTCTGTGTCCCCTGGGGAAGTCCATGAGAGTGTTTTCAGCTGGTTCACCCCAGAACTGAGAAGAGTGGCTACGTTTTGGAAATGGCTGTAAGCAATGAACGTCCAGCCTCACTCATCATTAGAAAAGTGAACATAGGACAATGGATTTGGTGTAATTTCTCATCCACCACAATAGCAAAACTATTACACCAAATCCCTGAAACCAGATCTGCCCATGGCAAAACAAAAACAAAAACACAGGCCTACTTGGTCAGAAACCCGTGTTCTGCAAGACTCATGCAGAGATTAACAAACATACAGAGAAAACTATCCTCCTGAAGAGTTAGGGGCTCTTTTGCCAAACATGTGCCATAGTCACAACGACTAGACCAAAATCCTCAGTGGAGAGTCCAGTGTTTGACTGTAAGACAATCACATGGAATGGACCCCAGGGAGGGCTCAGACTTAAAATAGAGAAAAGGGGTTAAAATGGATAGAGGGAGGGCCAGAGTTCTGTATCAGGGATAATGATGTGACATGACTAGCACAACCTTCCCCAACTTGCTGACTGACTCAGGACAGAGAAACACTTGTGGGCTTTGACAAACGGTGCCATCTGTGAGTTCCACCTGAAAGCCCTGTCAGCAAGAAACCTGCCCAGATTTTTCCTTCAGGATCAGAGCTAAAGCCCTGGCTCTGGGTATGTGTCCTGCCCTTGCTATCAGGACATAGGGGCAGTAGTGATACAACTGTAGCAGGGATGTCCTGGCTGGTGGGCAAGTGTTTGGAAGCAGGATTTGGCTCAGGCTTCCATCCAAAGATAATTTCTGTGCTGCCCAGATCCTGGAGCATCCTGCCCACATGAAAACCTGCTGTTGTTCAAAATGCAGGGACCTCCATTAGTGAGGGGAGGGGGTCCAAC
Source organism: Neofelis nebulosa (assembly GCF_028018385.1). Lineage (NCBI taxonomy): Eukaryota > Metazoa > Chordata > Mammalia > Carnivora > Felidae > Neofelis > Neofelis nebulosa. Next base: position 53,625,029 of record NC_080800.1, read on the forward strand.
TGGATACCCATGCGCGTGCATACCCTAGCCAGCTAAGCAACATCATATGCACAGGGAGAAAAAGGGCCAGATTTCCTCTAGGATATTAGACGCATATACCTTCAATTTCCTCGGTAACTGGCTGGGAAACCAGCACCATTTGTATGGCCGTGGCCCCTGGAACCTGAACTGAGACCTAGCTAGAAAAGTAGCAATGGGATGTGCATGAGTACCAGCAGTGCCAATGTTCTGCATCTCCAAAGGGAATAGCATCTGTTGGCAAAAAATATATCTTTCTTGATCAACTCTTGATTCAGACAGGAGGTGAGCTCCGTTTCTAAAACCTCTGGCTTACCCTACACACAAGCATCCTCCACTAGGCACCTGCACATACTCTAGACCTGGTGATGTCAACAAATTCTGAAACCCAAATTTCAGAGTGCCTGCGTCCAAACTTACTGCACAATCACCAGGACTGTACCACACTCCCAGGTTAATAGTAAAGATTATGGCTTGAGACAAGGGCTCTGAAATGATTCCAGGGAGACCCTTGTTTCCAAAGAGAAATTATTTAATATTGCGATAATACTCGACCAAGCAACAAGAGCTCAGGGACATGAGGGTCAATTGTCCTCCGGTATATCAGACACTGAGAGCCTTTGACTGTCTTAGGAACTGACTGGAAACTCGCTTCCAATCCTTGTAACTTGCTTGTATATGGGACTGTCACATGGTCTCAGTGTGTGAACTGAGACCAAGTTAGGAAAGCTGCAATGGGAGAGGAATGACTACAAGGGGAGTCAAAGCTGTGCATTCAAAGGGGCATGGGGGAAAACACAGAAGGAGGCCTTGACCATCCCTTCCTTTTGTCCCACACAGGAGACGGTATCCACCCCCAACTTCTGGCTTGGCCTACCCACACACGTTCTCCTCGGACACCCTCACACACCCTGGTTTGGGGAGGGCCACATCATTCTGAAACCAAATTGAGAAGGACCCAATACAACACCTCTATCACCACCGCTGGTACACCACCAAATACCCAAGCTGAAACAAGAGGATAGTACTCTGAGACACTGTCCCAGAAAAGCTGCCATGCAAACCCTCTTTCATCAAAAGGGCTAACGGGTGCCAATGGAGACACACACTGCCAGAGTTCTTCATCACACATGAGATTTGGAGAAAGCTGAGAATGAAGTACCCAGCGCAGTCTATCAACCAGGTTGTATCCGGAATAAGAAAGGCCTGTGGGCTTAGGCCAAGGGAGCTCTCTGAAGGACAAAACTGAGAGCCCTGGGAACAAGAAGCCTGAATTCATTCTTTAGAAGCCAGTGATTTCTGGATTGGTCTATCCCTGCCACTTTTCCCATCAGTTGAAGGAGGCAGCAGTGTTGGATCTGGAGCTACTGGGATCTGATGGCTCTGGCTCAGGAATCTGCAACAAGGACTTGGTTCCCTCATTCCTGGCAAGGGCTCTTCCAATGCTGACCCCCTCCTGGTTCATACAGCCCATATGCAAACTGCCTGCTTCTCAGAATGAAGGCAACTCAGTCATCCGGGTCAGTGAGGCAAGCTGGCTCCCCTTCACCTTCCATAGCACAGCAGGCCAAGCACCAAGTACCCAGGGGCTAAAGGCCTTCTTCCCTTTGGTATAACAGAGCCTGATAGCCATCACTAGCACAGGAGCAAAGGGGGAGTTTGTGGCCTACTCAGGGGTGCCAGCTGAGTGAACGATGGCTCCTTGGCTCCTAAAGGGAAAAACAAATGGTCAGAAACACAGCAAGGGTAAGGAAACGGGAACTAAGAAAGCCATAGCTCAAAATTTCCAGTGGTAATGGGGATCCATTTCAAAAGAAAATGTCTTGCTTCATTTGCCCTGGGCCCAGAAGGAGGCAGTAGCTCCCTTCCCAAATCTCTGGCCCAGCCTACACACCAAACATCCTCTGCTGGGATCCTTCAAATGTCCTCAGTCCCTGAATGGCCGCATACTTCTGAAACCCAGTGACTTAACAAAGAAGGAGCCCTGTGGCAAAATTTGTCCCCCAACCACAAGGACTGGATGAGACTCCCAGGTGGAAGGCACAGGATAGGGCTGACTCTGAACAGATTGTGGGAAGAACCTTGTTTGTACAAGAGAGCAAAGATGTGTCACGGTGGATAGGGAGGACCAGAGCTCTTTAGAACTTGGAAGGGGAATTCTATGGAGCAGGGAGTGCCCAGCACCAGCTCCCAGAAACGTGGCTGGCTGTGGGAAGAAGAAACACCAGAGGGCTCAGGCAAAATCGCCCTCTAGATCCTCCATCTGGGAGCCCTGTCACCAACAGGCCTGCCTTCTTCCTTCAGAAGGACCTAGACGGGGCGCCTGGGTGGCGCAGTCGGTTAAGCGTCCGACTTCAGCCAGGTCACGATCTCGCGGTCCGTGAGTTCGAGCCCCGCGTCAGGCTCTGGGCTGATGGCTCGGAGCCTGGAGCCTGTTTCCGATTCTGTGTCTCCCTCTCTCTCTGCCCCTCCCCCGTTCATGCTCTGTCTCTCTCTGTCCCAAAAATAAATTAAAAACGTTGAAAAAAAAAATTAAAAAAAAAAAAAAAAAAGAAGGACCTAGAGAGCCCTGGAACTTTGTCTGCTTTTTTACTTTTCCCATGATTGAATGGAGTGAGCAGTGACAGTGCTGTAGCTGGGAGGTGCCCCCAGCTGTGGCTCCAAAGTGTGGAGAGGGCATTGGTGCATTCTACCTGTAAAGGGCTCTTTCTGTGCTGACCACCTTCTGGAGCCTACTGCTCCTGTATGAACTGTCCGCTTTTCAGAAGGAAGGTGCCTCAATTAGGCAGAGCAAGAATGCGAGCTGACACCCCTCCCCAACCCCTTACTACAAACAACCAAGCCCCAAGCTCAGGGATAGGAGGGCTATGCTCCTTTGAGATATCCGATGCCCATGACTGTTACTGAGCGCAGGACTGAGTGGGAACCCGACGCCCATCCCTGGGTGTCTGCTGAGTGAATGCCGGCTCCATGGCTCTTAAGGGTGAATGAAGAGGGAGTCAGAAACAGTAAGGGATAGGGAATGGCTGCAGCCAGGACCAAAGTGCGTTCAATATTTCCATCCAATGGGAATGCGATCCATGTGGAATGGAGATGTTTACCTTCATTTCCCCTAGGCCCAAAAGGAGGCCAGCCCCCACACTAATATGTCTGGCACAGAATCCACAAAAACAGTTCTTGTCTGTACTCCTTATGATGCCCTAGGGCTCTGGATTTCCATCTAGTCCTGAAACCAAAATGCCAGAGCCCCTTTGGTTCCATCTGTCCCACAATCATAAGGGCTGGTCACCATTGGAGATCTGCAAGTCGGAGATAGTACTCTGAAAGAATGAATTTGTATGGAACCCGAGACGAACCTTGATGGATAATAAAGCAATCTCATGAAACTAGATACATCGAGGGCCGGAGTTCTTCATTAAGGATGAGAATTGGATCATGTTTAGAAGAACCTGACTAGCACAATATATTTGCAAGCCTGCTTGCTCAGGAATCACAAGAAGTTTTTGGGGGCTTTGGCTACAGGAGCGCTCCAAAGGATGCCCTTTGGAACCCTGTGAGAAAGAGGCCCACATTCCCCCTTAAAAAATAGATGGGAACTTTGGCCTCTGGTGTGCTTCTGCCCATCATATCCATCGACAGGGGCAGCAGTGGGTCTGAGATATGAAGAATGTGCTTCCATGTGATGATCAAGGGGTGGGAATGAGACCTTGGTGCACTATTTATTCAAAAGGCTTTTTGTGAGATGATTAGGTCATGGAGCATGCTTCACATGCACAGACTGTCTATTTTTTCCGAATGAGGGTAGCTCCATCCATTAGTGGCCGGGGTCCATGTGGTTACCCATTCCCACAGTACTGTAGCCAGCCCAGCACCAAGGGCTCAGGGACCATGGGGCTAGCTGTTCTCTGGGATATCAGACTCTGAGAGCCCTGCACTGGCTCAAGAAAGGCTTGGAAACTCACCTCCACAGCGGGGACCTTGGTTGGTGTAGGAGACAGACACAGGGTCTCTGTGTGTGAACTGAGACCAAGTTAGGAAAGCAGCAAGGGGAGAGGATGACTACAAGGTGAATCAAAGCTGTGCATTCAAATGGGCAAGGGGGATATTGAGGAAGGAGGCCCCGATCTTCCCTTCCTTTTGTCCCACACAGGAGGCAGAATCCACCCACAACCTCTGGCTTAGCCTACCCACAAGCATTCCCCCTGGGCACCTTCACACACCCTGGGTTTGGAGAGGGCCCCAAATCTGTTCTGATCTCAGTCCTAGGAATTGAGTCCCCAGAAGGAAAGAGCCTTGGATAGGGTTAGGGCTAGGTACAAGGATGTTTCAAGGGCAGAACTGACACCAGTCCAGTGATCTCCCCAGAGGGCTGACTTAAGGGCACCCGTTATGGTGTGAGGCAGGCATAGGGTTTTTGGTACAGCGGACGGCCAATTGTGGGTTACAGGTCTAGGTTTGGGCCCCAGAGCCCCTTCTGAAGCTCGATTCAGGCCGGAAATCTCCTGGTCAACTGCAGGGTTCCTTGCCGAATATTTCAGCACCCATCCTGTGCCCCAAGACTGTTCTTTTGTCAAACCTAGGAGGTGGGCCCCCTTAGAAGCAGAGCCGTGGCTAGGGTTAAGGTTGGCTCCCTGGAATTGCTAGAGGCACAATCACCGACAGTGCCATGATCTGCCTGGATGGCTCAGTTGAGGGCACACAGGCGGTTGGGGTTCAGGCTTAGGGTTTGGATTCAGGAGGCAGAAGATTCTGTGGGCCAGGGTTAGGCAAAGTCTCAAGATACCCTCCCTCATCTCCATTCTTGCCGTGGAAATGTTATGGCAAAATTCTGACTTCCATGCTAAGATATTCCCATGTTGGTCATTGGGCCCAAATCTGTTCTTTTGTCAGACTTCCATGGTGGGCCCCCTTAGGGCCAGAGCCCTGACTAGGGTTAGGGCCAGGTCCCATGAGGTGACAGGGATGGAACCCCAAGCAGTGTTGTAGTCTCCCTGGAAGGCTGAGTTTAGGGAGCATTGTAGTGTGCAGGTCAGGCTTAGTCTTTGTGTTCAAGGGCTGGCAAAGTGTGTGGGCCAAGCTTAGGTTTTAGCCACAGTGTCCCCCCCTTGGGCAGCTCCATCCCTGCTTTGGAAATTGCATGAAATATTCAAGTTCCATGATGAATAATCCTACACTGGTATGGACCGCAAATCCATTCTGTTCTCAGACCTAACAGTTGGGCCCCCATAGGGAAAAACCATGGCTAGGGTTAGGGTTAGGTACCGGGAGGTTTAAGGGGTGGAACCGACACTGTCCAGTGGTTTGCCCAGGGGCGTTGAGTTGAGGGTTCCTGTTAGGGTGTTGGATGGGCATAGAATTAGGATGCAGTGGATGGCCAACTGGGTGTTCCAGGTATAGGTTTTGGCCCTGGATCCCCTTTGAAGTGCCATTCATGCCCTTGAAATCCTGTGGTGAACTGCACTGCAGGGTTCCTTGCTGAATATTTCAGTGCCCATCATCGGCCCCAAGTCTGTTCTTTTCTCAGACTTAGGAGGTGGGCCCCCTGGGAAGCAGGACTTTAGCAAGGGTTAGGGTTGGCTCCCAGGAAATGCCAGGAGCACAACCAACGGTGCGGTGATCTGCCTGGACATCTGAGTTGAGGGCACATGGTCAGGTGTGGGTCAGGTTTAGTGTTTGAATCAGGCACCAGAAGATTGCGTGGGCCAGAGTTAGGCAAGGTCTCAGGGTCCCTTCCTATAGCTCCAACCTGGCCATGGAAATGCCATGGCAAAATGTCCGGCTTCCATGCTGAAGTATTCCCCACTGGTCATTGAACCCAAATCTGTTCTCTTTGCAGACATCTATGGTGGGTCCCCTTAGGGCCAGAGCCCTGGCTAGGGTTCTTGTTAGGTCCCAGGAGGCTCCAGGGGCTGAAACCCCAGCAAGGCAGGGCTCTCCCCAGGGGTCTGAGTTGAGGTTGCATGGTAGGGTGTGAGTCATGCTTTGTCTTTGGGTGCAAGGGTTGGCCTAGGGTGTGTGCCAAGCTTAGCTTTGGCCTCAGGATCCCCCTTGGGAAGCTGTATCCCTGCTTTGGAAATGGCATGCTGATTTTAAAAGTTCCATGCTGAATAATCTTCCACTGGTTACGGGCACCGAATCCGTTTACTGTTCTCAGACCTACAAATTGGTCCCCAACAGGGAAAGAGCCTTGTCTAGGGTCAGGGTTAGGTCCCAGGAAATCTCAGGATCAGAACCAACACCAGTCCTCTGATCTCCTTGGAAGGGTCAGTTGAGTGCACCTGTTAGGGTGTGGGACAGACATACGGTTTGGGTGCAGTGGACAGCCAATTGTGTGTCCCAGGCTTATGTTTAGGCACCAGATCCCCCTTGAAGCTCCATTCAAGCCCCAAGAAATCACATGGTCAACTTCAGCATACCTCGCTCAATATTAGGGCACCCATCATGAGTCTGTTCTTTTCGCAGACCTAGGAGGTGATCCTTCTTAGAAGCAGAGCCATGGCTAGGGTTAGGGTTGGCTCTCAGGAAGTGCCTGGGGCACAACCACAAAAAGTGGCGTGCCACTGGATGGCTGAATGGAGGGTCCATGGCTGGGTGTGGTTCAGGTTTAGGGTTTAAAAACAGGAGCCAAAAGACTGCGTGGGCCAGGTTTAAGCAAGGTCTCAGGATCCCTTCCTACAGCTCCATCCCGGCCATGGAAAGGTCATGGCAAATTCTGGCTTCCATGCTGAGATATTCCCCATTGATCATTGGCCCAAATCTGTTATTATTCTTTTTTTTCCAGACGTCCATGGTGGCCCCCTTAGGACCAAAGCCCTGGCTAGGTTTATGGTTAGGTTCCAGAAGGCTCCAGGCGTTGAACCCCCAGCAGTGCAATGGTCTCCATGGAGGGCTGAGTGGAAGGTGCGTGTGAGGGTGCGGGTCAGGCTTAGTCTTTGGGTTCAAGGGCCAGTTTAGGGTGTGGGCCAAGCTTAGGTTGGCCCTCATTTTCCCCCTTGTGCAGCTCCAACCCTGCTTTGGAAATGGCATGGTGATATTTCTAATTCTATGCTGAATAATCCTGCACCGTTTATGGGCCCCATATCCGTTCTGTTCTCACCTAGGAATCGGGCCCCTATGGGGATGGAGCCTTGAATAAGTTTCAGGTTAGGTCCTGGGAGGTTTCAGGGGCAGAAATGACACCAGTTCAGTGATCCACCTGGAGGGCTAGGTTGAGAGTGCCTGTTAGTGTGAAGGACACGCTAAGTGTTTGGGGGCATTGGAGGGCTGATTGTGTGTTCCAGGCTTAGGTTTTGGCCCCGGCTGATTTTCTGAAGTTCCAGTCAGGCCCTGTAAATCTCACGGTCAACTCCAGGGTTCCTCACTGAATTTGTCAGCGCCCACCAAGTGTGCCAAGTCTGTTCAGTTTCTTAGACCTAGGAGGTGATCCCTCTTAGAAGTAGAGCCATGACCAGGGTTAGGGTTGGCTCCTAGGAAGTGCCAGGGTCTCAACCCGCCAGCAGTGCTGTGAATTCCCTGGAGGGCTTAGTTGAGGGCACATGGGATGGTGTAGGTCAGGCTTAGTCTTTGGGCTCAAGGGCCAGCCTATGGAGTGGGCCAAGCTTAGGTTGGCTTCAGGATCCACCTTGTGCAGCTCCATCCCTATATTGCATATCACATGTTGATGTTTCAACATCCATACTGAATAATCCTGCATCTGTTATTGGTCCCATAAACGTTCTGTCCCAGACCTGCGAATTGGGCTCCCATAGGGAATGATCCTTGGCTAGGGTCAGGGTTAGGTCCCGGGAGGTTTCAGGGGCAGAACTGATATCAGTCCACAGATTTCCCCGGAAGGCTGAATTGAGAGTGCCTGGTAGAGTGTGGGAGAGACATAAGGTTGGGTGCATTGGACAGCCGATTTTGAGTTCCAGGTTCAGCATTCTTTCTAAACATGATCCAATTCTCATTTTTAATGAAGAGCTCTGGCCCTAGGTATATCAAGTTTAATGACATTGCTTAAAATCCATCAAGGTTTGTCTCTGGATCCATACAAATTCATTCTTTCAGAGTTCTATCTCTGGCTTGGAGATGTCCAATGTGGATCAGCCCTTGTGACTGTGGGACAGTTTGAGCCAAAGGAGCCCTAGCCTTTTGGTTTCAGGACTACATGGATATCCAGAGCCCTGGGGCCTTGGTAGCGGTCCACACAAGACTTGTTTGTTTGGAGGCTGGGCCAGATGTATTAGCGGGGAGCTGGCCTCCTTGCTGGTCCTAGGGGAAATGAAGAAACACATCTGCATGCCACATTGGTCTCATTACCACCTCCCACGTGTAGTCCTTCAGAGGCTCCCTTGGCCTAAGCCCACAGGAATTTCTTATTCTGGATACAACCTCGTTGAGAGGAGACTGCACTGGGTATTCATTCTCAACATTCTACAAATCTCATGTGTGATGAAGAACTCTGGCAGTTTGTGTCTCCATTGCCACCACTTAGCCGTTTTTGTGAAGACAGTTTATGCATGGAATTTATTCAGAGCCAGTTTCATAGAGTAATAGCCTCTTGTTTCAGCTTGGGAGTTTGGTGGTGTCCTTGTGATGGTGATATAGGTATTGCTTTGGGCCCTTCTTAATTTCGTTTTAGAATTATGTGTCATCCCCAAACCTCGGGTGTGTGTAAAGATGCCCAGGGAGACTGCTTGAGGGTAGTTTAAGCCAGTGTTTAGGGGAGGATTCCACCTCCTGTGTGGGACAAGAGGAAGGGATGTTAGAGATATCTCCTTCCTCGATTAGACCTGTGCCCATTTGAATGGAGAACTTTGACTCATCTTGTAGTCATTCTTCTCCCATTGCTGCTTTTCTAACTTGGTCTCAGTTCACACAGCAAAGGGCATGTGGCTGTCTCATACACAACCATGTTCCAAGGATTGGAAGTTAGTTTCTAGTCAGTTCCTGAGCCAGTGGAGGGCTCTCAGAGTCTGATGCCCAAGAGGACAACTGACTCTTATGTCCCTGAACTCTTGTTGCTAAGCAGGCTATTATAGCAATAGCAAATAATTGCTCTTATTTTGAAACAAGGGGTTCCCTGGAATCCTGTCAGAGCCAGTGTCTCAGAGTCATATCCTTTCTTATTAAGCGGGGAGTCTGGTACAATACTGATGAGTGTTCAATAGGTTTGGCCACAGGGGCCCTGGGAGTTGTGTTTCAGAATTTTTGGACATCACCAAACCTAGAGCATGTGCAGGTGCCCACTGGAGAATTCTTGTGTGTAGGCTAAGCCAGAGGTTTTAGGAAGGGAGCTGTCCACCTGTCTGAATCAAGAGTTAATTAATAAAGATAATCTCCTTCGCAGATGGATGCTATTCCCTTTGGAGATGCAGAACTTTGACAGTGCTTGTACTCCTGCACATCCTATTGCTGCTTTTCTAGCTAGGTCCCAGTTCATGTTCCAGGACCCTGGGGCTGTTACTTATACAGCCATGGCTGTATGAATGGTGCCAGTTTCCCAGTCAGTTCCTGAGGAAACTGAAGGCTCTCTGGGTCTAATATCCCAGAGGAAAGTTGGCCCTTCTGTCCCTGAGCACATGGTGCTGCTTAGCTGTCTAGGGTATGCACCAGCATGGGTATCCAGTTGGCCTCCCTCCCCTCACTAATGGAGATACCTTCATTTAGAATAATAGCAGGTTTTCATGTGGGCAGGATGCTCCAGGATGTGGCCAGCACAGAAAGTACCTTTGGATGGAATCCTGCAACACGTACCACTTCCAAACACTTGCCCATCAGCCGGGAGCACATCCCTGCTACAGCTGTATCACTGCTGCCCCTATGTCCTAATGGTAAGGGCAGGACACATACACAGAGCCAGGGCTTTCCTTATGATTCTGAGGAAATAATTTGGGCAGGCTTCTTGCTGACAGGTCTTTCAGGTGGAACTCATGGGTGGCACATTTTTGCCAAAGCCCGCAGGTGTCTCTCCTTCCCGAGTCAGTCATTGAGCCGGGGAAGACTGTGCTAGTCAGTCACCTCTGCATTATCTCATTCTTATCACTGATGCAAAACTCTGGCCCTCCCTCTATCCATTTACACCCCCTTGCTCTATTTTAAGTCTGAGCCCTCCCTGGGGTCCACTCCCTGTGACCACTCCATGCTCATAAGTGGAAAAATAGTTTAGGCTGTGATTGTCTTTGAATGCCAGGATTTTTAATTTTCTTCATTATCCTTATTTTGTCTTTCCAAATAGTACAGAGAGCTGCTTGTAGATGTACCCTGGTTTGGTTAAACTTCTTCATAAACAAAGAAGGGAAAGTGAATAAGGAAGATGACACAATGGAGGTTTCCAAAGAGAATGATTTGATTGCCACAGGATTAGAGAAGCCCTTGGAAAAAATTAAAGAGGCTAGAAGATTTCTGCCAAAATGCTATAATTTCATGGGACAAATGGCCAGACAGATCCATGGTCCACTCCAGTTTAATTCTTTGTTCTAGGAATAAGTACACAAGTGAAATTATCACACACCTTTTGTTTGATATAAAAATAAACTTTTCCCAAAGCTCTACTTCATTTCTTTTACAAGACCTATGTGCTATGTTTTCCTTTTGGAAGAAGATTCCTTTGAAGTGCAGGTCTCTATTTTAAATGACCCGTTGCTGTTGTCCACCATCCCTGCTAACCACATGGACACCCCTTTCATTTCTGTCTTCCTCATTGGAAGTCATCTCCACATGGCACAGGTCACGTTTTGACATGGTCACTAATAAAGATATAGTGCTGGGCACAGAGCAAAGGTGGCTGGTGGTTAAAAGAATTCATACAAAATGAACCTGTATTGGAGGTGGGTCAAGAGGGTCACAAGTACAGGCCCAGGATGGCATGCACGGAGTGTTTCCCACTGACCTTCCATTGCAAAGCCTCCTTGATCTATCTGTAAAATATTATCATCCTGATTTTTCTTAAATGCCTGCACAATTACTACTAAATATTTCTGCATGCAAGGTAGCAGGAGAAGGCCACGTGAGGAGGAATCTCTGTGCTATGTGCCTTAGAGAACACTGTAACTTCCTCCAAGGTAGCTCTTAACCCTGCAGGTATGGTAAGAGTGCCATGACTCAGTTCTCATGTAATTCGCCTAGGAAATGATTGGATAGGTCCTCATTTAATTTTTGTCCTTTTCCACAGTGTATTTTCTTTTTTGTTTCTTTAATTCCCGTTGGTTAATATGAAGAGTTATATTACTTTCAGGTCTACAATTCCATATATCATCCTGTGCTCATTATGACAAATACATCTCATAAACCCCATCACCGATTTTACCACCTCCCCCTATCCACCACCCCCCTGGTACTATCAGATTGATCTCTAATCTTAAGAGTCTGTTTCTGGATTCTCTCTATCTCTCTCTATTTTTTCCATTTGCTTGTTTGTTAATTCAATTCCACATATGAGTAAAATTATTGGATGGTATTTGTCTTTTTCTGATTGATTTATTTCACTTAACATCATACTCTCTACCTCTATCCATATTCTATAGATGGATGGATATATATGGATATATATATATATATATAGAGAGAGAGAGAGAGAGAGAGAGATACATGGATTGTATGGATATATATACAGATATATGGATATATAGATAGATGGCTATATATAGGGATATATGAATATATGGGCATATACATGGATATATATGAATATATGGATGGATATATATATGGATATGTATGGGTGTGTGTGTGTGTGTGTGTGTGTGTGTGTGTATAGCCAAAAGAAGGAATGAAACCTTTCCATTTGCAAGGACATGGATGGAACTAGATAGTGTGATGCTAAGTGAAATAAATCAATCAGAAAAAACAAATAACATCCAATAATTTCACTCATATGTGGAATTGAAGAAACAAACAAGCAAAGGGGGAAATGTAAGGGATAAAGCAAAACTATATTAGGATTTGCTGCCATGGAACTTTTGAGAGGTTCATTATGGGAGACTCCTTATCCCAAAGCAGGAACAATACATTCGTATTTTACAGTCTTTGGAAAAGGTGGGCGACACTATCCTCAATCAGAAAGCACTCCTTATTGTCGTAGACTCTAAGTCTAAAGTTCTCTTTTGGCCAGCAGAAGAGCGGGACGCAGGATGAAAAGTGAGAGATGGCTAATGTCCGGGAAAAGACAAGAGCCCCAAATAAGGGTCCTTGCCCCATTTTTATTAGGATCAGAAGGCTTAGAAACATGGCGATGGACGTGCACAAAGAGACAATGATCTGTAAACACTAACTTGGGGACATGAGGGAAAGGGCGTCTTGAGGATATTCGGGGTTAAGGGTTTGGGTTAATACAAAACAAAATACAGTGCCGGGCAGTGGGGGCAGAAGGTTGTTTACAAGGGACAGGAGGTACGATCTGTTTATCTTAGCTAGCCTAGGGGATGAGACAGGTAGGAAACGTGACCTCAGAGTTCACAAGGCACCTTTTCTTTTGTTAATCATCTCCGCTCTGGGCTGCTTCACCTGCAGGGCGGCGGTCTATAGCCCAATATACCTGTTCACCTAGCTTGGTCCTTCCTTCCTGTGAAAGCAGATTTCTGCTATACTACTAATTTGGGGGGGGGGTGCTTCCACCCCAAATATCTAATCTCATTTATTTCATATACCTATGTTCTATATTGGAGCCTTTGCCCCACCCTCTCTATACTGGGGCTTCTGCCCCACCTTCTCTATACTTATTTACCTAATCTTGTTTGTCCAAACTTGGGTGTGAGCATCCTATGGCTTTGTAATTCTTTATGCCTTGTTAACCCATTGGTGTAAGCCCGGCGAATTCCTAAGCTCATTCCCCACACCTTATATTATTATGATTACCCAGCAACACTGCCCTTGGTTCCCAAAACAAGGAACTTGTGGTCTTGATATTTGGGAACAAGTAGGGAAAACACTTAAAGCTCGGCATTCTGAGGGGGCTAACATTCCCCCTGAGGTAATCCTCATTTGGTCCATTGTCCATACTGCCCTTCTCCCTTTGAGTTCAGAGGATGCATATAAAGATGTAAAATTACCCAAAATAGAGGAAAAACCTGAGCTTTTTTATAGTCAGCCTGTGCCTTTTGTGCCTTAAGAGCCAAGAGATACTCCCCCTCCCTCAAAAGGGTGGGAGGATAGGGAGCCTCTTAAAACCTCACAGACCGGTTCTGATAAAGTCCTCACTCACCCCAGTGCAAAAGTACATTAAGGAAGCCCATAAGGCCGGTCAATTTCAGCTGTTTCCAGTTGTCAGGCAAAATGGGCAATACGTCCATGAAGGCCTTTCCAATAGTAAAATAATTGCAAAAATCAGTTCAGCTGTATGTCCATCACAGCTCTTTTACAACCGGCATTAAATATATATATATATATATATATATATATATATATATATATATATATATTTGGTACTTATTCCATGTGTTCCTGGGACTGGGGCTCTCTTATGAACATCATTTTGTCCCCAGCCCAATATGCTATCTGTGCCCAAGAGTTTCATGATGCTTGTGTGGCTCGTGCTGTGCAGAACTTTGACACTGCTGTTCTGGTGTGTTTTGAACAACTGTCCGGTATGGAGCGGTATTCCCAACCAAGGCAGCAAGCCCAGCTTCCAATCATTGTCAGTAAAACAATGCACTGAAATAGTGCGGTGTATTTTACACAGACCATCCCTAATATAGGGGACTCTAAGTCTCTCTCTCACAGTTTCTCCCTATACACTCCGGCTACTCTAACTATATGTAGGGGCTTCTCCCTCATTCGTTTCCTGGATTAATAACTATGATGACTGGAGCCAATTGTCTCTGGCTAGTCTACTTCAGGATGGAGATTTTAAGGAACATTCCCAAGCAGTTGCAGAAACTCCTTTTGTTTCGGGGAACTTCCCTGTCTTCTCTGGCCCGACATGGACTGCCTAATTCCACTAGTGGAAAACAAAACAAAACAAAACAATCCAAAAAACAAAAACAAAAAAAAATCAATATCTGTTCATCTATCTGAGCTGACAGGCTTTAGAACCACATGAACTCTTTGCTCTCTGTGCCTTTGTCTGCCTTCAGGCCTCTTGGAGGCACCTCACCTTTTCTGCCTTCCTTTCCTCCTCCTCCTGTTTCTGCACCATCTGGGGTGCTTCCTGCCTATCTGGCTCTTCAGTTGCCTCAGGTAGTATCAGCTCCTCCTCCCCACATTGTCAAAAAAAACAAACAAAAAACCTGCTTAGACCTCAGATCTCCTCACTGGTTCCATGGGAAAAAAATGACAATGGTAAACTTTGAAGGCACACACATAAAATATTATTAAGATAGGCACGTCTTTTAAATTATAAAACTTTATTCTACTAAGGTTTACTAAAGGTCAAATAAGCTCATGTTATCTCTGATCCAATTTGTTAGCAACAAGATGAATTAAAGTAATGGTTAACTGTCTCATAGTTTTCACAGGTAATTGTTAAAATAGCTTTCAGGGTCTTTGGTAACCTAAAACTTGAACAATTTTCTTAAATGATAAATTGAATTAAGTTCATCGGACATTTGAGCCTCTTGCAAGTCAAATGGAGTGCTGAAGCATTGCTTATTAAACATAGGTTTATGCTTCTGACTTCTTATGAAAAAAAAAACTAAAAATATTTAAATCCATTAAAAAACATGCTTTATGCTTAATCGATTCATAAGTCTACCACCTAAAAAATTTTCTGATATAACAGGTTACAATTGGCTACTAGTTAGTTTTCACTGGAGACTAAGGTTTCTAAGAGTTAAAATTCTGCTAAATGTAATTAAGGCTAATGGAAATAAGTAACTTTGTATAGAAAAAAGTAAGAGATATGTAAAAAAGATACAAAAAATTAAAAAAAATTTAAAGGTAATAAATAAGTCAATAAATGAATATATAAATATGTTTATTTATAAATACTTATATAAGTATATTGATTTGTAAATAAACAAATATACAAATGTTTATAAATGAATGTATCAACATACTTATTTGTAAATAAATAAATATAGTTTTAACAAAAGGGTAAAACAACAGGGCAACACGCCCTTTTAAGTTGTTTTACTGAAGCCTTGGTTGGAATCACACATTCCTTACAATCCACAATACCAAGCAAATGTAAAATGAGCACATGATATGTGCAAAACATGTTAAAAAAAAGGGGGGGGGGGAGATACACCTGGCTGTCTGCATTACAACCTCAGCTCCTTCTTGACCGTGCTATGATTACTCTTAAGTTTTTAAACCTTAATCCTCAAGGACTGGGTGGCATTCTTCAAAATAAGATAAACCCTCTCACCCTATGGTTCTATGCAAAACCCCCGAAGGGGGGCCCACACGGACTGGGCCCACTAAACTTCTCACCTGGGGTTGAGGATATGCTTGTGTTCTTTCAGATTCTGAACGTCTGTGTATTCCCTCTCAGTTGGTGAACCCTTACCATGGCATGGCGGAGACCCCCAGGATATCTTCCAATGAACCAGGACTTCCAGAGAATGACTCTGAGTGAGCAACCACTGCCCCTCTTTTTCAAGATGAAAGAAGCCTCTTCATGGACTCCTCATCCTGAAGACACTCCACAAATGCAAGTCCTTGCCCCTGACATAACATCGTGAAGCCTTAATGCCTGTCTAGCCAGGCCGTCATCCTCTTACAACACAATGTGGCCTATACCCCTAATTCACATCTGATGGCCATGATTTCTGTCATTCACAAAAATTCGATATGTGTAACCCTGATTCTTCTCCTTGCCTTCAATTGTCCAGGCCAAGCTCAATATTCATATTGGGCTCATCTCCTTAACCCACCTCTATTTGATAGCTTAACACTCCTAGCCTGGGGTATTCCTGTTAGCAATAATGACAGAGTTCATGGAAGGAGCCAATCTCAAGCTGCCCTTCCAAACTGAGCAAGAGCATTGGCTTTATATGCCAAAGGCTTCAATGGTGGCTTCCTCCAGCACCTCCTATGTGTGCTACTAAACTTAGCAACTTGTCTGCTTGTTTCCAACAAAAAATCAACTGACTTTTGCATGTACAGCCCAAAACCTCTACAAGGCCAGACAATGTTACCTTTTTCTCAGCCACAAGCTTTGATATACCTAAAAAGCAAACAAAAAAAACCAAACATATCTCACACTCCCAATGTTATAACTTGCTCTAATCTCAAATATTCAGACCACCCCTGAAATAATATTCCTTGGACAACCCGTTATGGAGAGACTGAGCATAATCTTCACTGGGGTAATTGCACTATTATTGACAGGGGTCCTAGAGGACATCTTGAAACAAAATATTCAAATAAGACCATATCCTTTGAGCAGTCTAGTAGGAAGAATAGTTTTTGGAAAGATGGAGGCTTGTCTGGCCCTCTAATTTCTGCACATAAAGGGAAATTAAAAGGACCTTGACTTGTTAATCTTTGGAAGCTAGGCCTTCCCTTCTTCACTCTTACTATTATTAGCCACAGTGAAATGTATGCAAATCAACATATTAACATAACTTGGGCCTCCCTGCACAACAATCAATTTGCGTAGACCACCATTTGTGTCCCTTCTCCCTACATTCTAGTTGCTACCTCCACTTTACAGATCCAACAACTAGAAAATAATTATAATGTCTCTACCTCCCAGGGCTGGTTTGTGTCCTGCATAAGTAATGATAGCATCACCCAATTAAATATCTCCTCTTTATTAGTACTTAGTGCGTCTCAGCTTGGTTTCCTGTTAATAGTCCCGAGCCCTATATGCATCCTTCAGGACTAGGCACGCTTTCCAAGCTTGTTCACCTCAGTGACGCCTCTCATACCCTCCAGTGACTCCCCAGCCTGTCCTCACAACACACTTGTTGTTTTCACTATTACAGTTCGTGCCCCCCCACTTTTATTTTCACATGTCTTGTCTTTCATATCTTTGTTCATCTCCCCACCAAACTGTGAAGACCCGGCAGGCAGGGGCCACTTTGCCATTGTAAGCCTTGCACTTATGTCCACCAGATCCCCAAGCACAAGGTGAGTGCTTGGAGCAGTTACTGAATGAATAAATAGAAGGACCGTGGGGCCCTCCGTCCAGATTTTGACCAGCTTACTCTGTGGAGATAACTGCTAGTAATGGGAGATCCCTGTTGTATCTGAGGCAGGGGAAATCAAGAATGACCTCTGCATGACCTTTCTCTTGTTCCATTCCCCCAGCAAACCTCAGTGGGTACCACTGACACAAGAGGCTGCCTGTTCCCTGGTGTCCAGTGCTAGCACTGGAGCCACAGGCATGAAAACCCCCAAACAAAATCAGCACCTTTATGTGGCTGACATGAAGGCAGTGGCCCTTTGAGTTCCCTGGGTAAAAGTCAGGACCTACAGGCTCCAGGGTTGTGCCAGGGATCTCAGGCTTCTGCCATTCCCCTTTGTCTGTCCATCTCCAGTGTATACTCTTGACTCATGAGGCATCCTCCCATCAGCCCAGGCAATAACAGCCTTATTTTCAAATGAAGAGCCTGGGGGCCCAACATGGACTGGTATTGTACTTGGACTCTAGACTCAGTGTTCAGTGCTCTGACATGTCCTTCCCTATCCCAAATCCTCACCACCCCAAGTCCCCAAACCTCTCTAAGGCTCTAAAAGTCTTCCAGAATGTATCAAGCACTTCTCTAGTATCTCAGAACACAGTGAGTCATTGATGGAGAACCAAGGCCAGTTGACACTTTATGATTATATGGAACTCTGGAGAAACCCACTGGTAACACAACACTATACGGGAAAACACTGAAGCCTTTTCTCCTGTAGCTATTGTATAAACTAGGAGGAGTTAGCTCATCATAATTTCAGGTGCCCACAGATTTGGGGTAAAGGACCCCAGTCCTTTCCCCTGGAGGCGGGGCCAAGGATGGTCCTGGGTCCAGCAGAAACCTACAAACTTCAAGAATTCCATGCCCATCTTTGGGCCTTTGTGCATGCAGCTATGAAAATGGATGCTGTTGCCCCATGGCAGAGCTCTCTCCAACCTCTTTCTTCTTTCCCTGTTGTCACTTCCCCAGTGTCCACTCTTTCTTGAACATACCTTCAGAGTGTATGTGCCAGTGTACATGTGAGGAATTGGATAGGAAAATGACACCAAATGGACAGCAAGTGCTAGCATGATTCGTCCCAGAATATTAGAGTCTCTCCTTTCTAAAGCAAACATGATTGGAGGGGTTTGAGCCATTGCCTAAAACAGCAGAGGCCAGCCTTCTCCTCTGGACTCTTCCCACCTCCTGTGATCTGGGCAGTCCTAGTCTCTTGATAAGATCAGTCACCCCATTGTACAGTGAGAGCTTAGGTACATAACTACAAAAGCCAGTTCTCCAGAGGATGTGACATCACGTTCCATTAATACTGGATAGGACGTCAGGTGGGGAATGCTCAGCCATGCCTGTATACTAAGTATTCCAGTTTACTTTATACAGGCATAAAAACCTGCATAAAACAGGCAAATGTGTGGAGCCAGTGAAGGAAAATCAGGTCTGTGTCCACCACCAGGTACGCAGGACATCACTAACCCAGCAGTGCATGAGTGTGCTCCCTTGCCTTATGAGGCATGGTAATGCAGCAAATACTGCTCAAGAAGTAGGTCTTCAGCAACCACCCCACCCCAGTACCACCTACTGTTCCCAGTAGAAAGGGCATGGATATAAACCAGGCAGAAACACTAGGTCTCTGAATCATGTAGGCTAGTTCCACTCCTGCCTCTGCTGCTAGTCATACAGAGATCTGTCCTTCAGAAGGACATAGATCCTTTCCAAAGTCACACAGTGTTCCAAAGGTAAAGTTCTTGCTTTTGTTAAGGTGATATTTGGGTCCCTGTGGTAGATGTCTAAGTAAGAAACAGGATACAGATGTGTTTCTTTTTCATAGACATGAAACCTGGACGTGGCTAGTCTATACCTGATTATGGATTGTCCACCATGGCAGATCACATACCATTGATCTCCCTGCTCTAACACCTTAGTATATGATTTCCTTTCTAAAAATTGTAAAAAATAGAATCTATACTTCATGCATTATGCTATGGATAGAACACCAAGTTCTTTACATAAAAATTAATTGGCCCTGAAAAAATTTCATTAATTATAAAATAAATTCAGAGAAACTAGAACCTGTACATTGAGCTATAGTGTTTTATTTATTTATTTATTTATTTATTTTTTAATATATGAAATTTACTGTCAAATTGGTTTCCATACAACACCCAGTGCTCATCCCAAAAGGTGCCCTCCTCAATACCCATCACCCACCCTGCCCTCCCTCCCACCCCCCATCAACCCTCAGTTTGTTCTCAGTTTTTAACAGTCTCTTATGCTTTGGCTCTCTCCCACTCTAACCTCTTTTTTTTTTTTTCCCTTCCCCTCCCCCATGGGTTTCTGTTACGTTTCTCAGGATCCACATAAGAGTGAAACCATATGGTATCTGTCTTTCTCTGTATGGCTTATTTCACTTAGCATCACACTCTCCAGTTCCATCCACGTTGCTACAAAAGGCCATATTTCATTCTTTCTCATTGCCACGTAGTATTCCATTGTGTATATAAACCACAATTTCTTTATCCATTCATCAGTTGATGGACATTTAGCTATAGTGTTTTAAATTGATCAAGTAATTGAAATGTTTTAGTACTTTTCCCTGAAAGACACTTTATCCACAAACATCCTATGTTGGTATATTTCTGACTTTGATGTTTATGAAGCACAGCACCAAAACAAAATTGTTCGTGTGTGTGAGCAGAGTTCTCCAAGATAAAACGTCTGAGTCAGGATAGCAGCGTCAAAATGGAGGTGTAAAATTAGCAAGACCAAATCATCTGCTCATTTTTTCCTATTTTTTCCCAAATTTTTATTTAAATTCTCATTAGCTAACATACAGTGCAATATTGGTTTCAGGATTAGAATTCAGTGATTCCTCCCTTACAAACAACAGCCCTGGCTCATCATAACAAGTGCCCACCTCAATATTCATCACCCATCTATCCCCCACCCACCCAGAAAGATAAATCAATGAATCTATCCCATTGACAACTACACCAAAGATATACCAAAGTATCTGTAAGATACTTAGAAATCAGCCCAACCAAAGAGGTACAAGATGTGTACTCTGAAAACTTATGAAGGAAATGGGAGAGGACACAAAGAAATGGGAAAACATTCCATGCCCATGGTTTGGAAGTACAAACATTGTTAAAATGTATATACTACCCAAAGCAATCTACACATTTAACGCAAACCCTATCAAAATACCACTGGCATCTTTCACAGAACAAATGATCCTAAAATTTGTATGGAATTACAAAAGAACCCAAGTAGCAAAAGCAATCCTGAAAAAGTAAAGCAAAGCCGGAGGCATAATTTTGAACATATTCCAAAGAGCACTTAAAAGAAACAAACAAACAAAAAAAGAAAAAAAAAAGAACCCTAATGGTTTATTGTGACCCTACTGACTTATTCCAAGAATGCTTGCTTTTATTTTGTCTTTATGCTTATAGTTCAGCACGAATAGAATAAAATCAAATGTTTCCACTCAGATATTTAGGATAAGTGAAGGAAAACATGAAAACAGAATGTGTTGTCATGAAATTTCAATGTTTCTTTATGACATTTCCTAACCAGAAGGGTTTCAAAATATTCAAACTCCTCACTTATAGGTGATACTTAATAGAATTTGACAAAATGCAGGAACCACAAATGGCAGGCTGTCTTTCAAGTGAATTTAGATATTTCTATATTTGTGTCAGATATCAGATACCTGTTCAGAGATCACACAGACTTACTCAAACCTCAACCTCTGAAAGGCTTCCCACTTTAGTCATATATGTTATTATAATGTCTATATAGCCAAAGAAATAAAAACAAAGAGTGATGTGCCCCTATGTGTTTAATACAATCCAAAGACAGGTATCACGCTGCAAAGCAATCAGGTTAGATGTTAAATAGAGTATAGAATGTAAAACCCCGATGCACTTCAATACAGGTGGTGCTGGAAAGATCCCCGCTCACTTTGGTGGCAAAAAGAGACTGAGATCAGGGGTTGGAGTCAGGACTGACTGGTCTGTCCTCAGACAGTGACAAGAAACTCTAGGCGAGCTCCCACTCTGGTGGTGTGCAATTCGTTTTTGATGTTGGGGAAGAAAGGTTGTCCTTCTGTTACTGAGAATTCAGTGCTTGGCAGGATTGTGTTGGCCCAGATGGTCACTTCCTGCTCTCTACCAACCTCCTGGAATGCCTGCGCTTCCTACATTCTGAGATACTAACGGTTTATCCACACAAAGTCCATGCCTTGAAGAAGTGAGGATAGAAAAAAACAAACTGCATAACTAAAAGTCAGAGCCCATTTCCGTGGACTTGGGTTTCAGCCAGGAGCCAGACAAGAGCCCCTAAGTCAGCACTGCTCTATCACTGAAGGAAATGAGTGGAAAATAGTGATAGCCCTTTTGCACACAGGGCTCCTAAGTGTAGCTAATGGATGTTCCCCTTAGACCTAGCCCACTGATGTTGGTGATGGCACCAACCTTGCCCAGGGAAAAGTGCTGGTGACTTCATTTGAAGCTTTATACCATTTTCATCGGAGATGAAGACATTTGGCCCTCCGTGCATCCCTTCAGATTCCCTTGCTCTTTCATTAATGAGGATTTTATTAGGGGACATTCACAGACATCATCTGGGAGAATTTTCTGATGTAAATCATGGAGTTGTGACTAGTTCCCAGTAATCTTGGATAGCCTGGGCAATATGAGTTCATGGAGCTCCTCTACAAGACCTACCTTGGCAAAAGATGTCATAGGGCATTGGAAACTGTTCAGCGCAAGCGGGTTGCATGTGTACAGGGTCAGATGATGTTGGGAAGGATCCTATCTCATTTCTGGAGCAAGGGCCTAGGGTCAAATTCAGGAGCTACAGGGCCGTCCCTCAGACAGCGCCCAGTCCTTCCCAGGGAGCCTGCACTCACACCGTGTGCATCACATAACAATTATTTTCTGATACGGAAAAGGAAAGGTAGACCCCCTGCCAGTAAGAACTCTCTGTTTGGCTGGTTTCTGTTGGCATGGGACCATTGCCCTTCTCTCTATCCACCCTTTTCAGGAAAGCCTGAGCTCCCTACCTCCTGAGACACTCAGCGTTCCTGCATGTAAAGTCCATTCACCGAGCAGGTTAGGGCACAAAGATACTCAAAGACTAAAATACCAGAGCCCAGATCTGCTGACTTTCCAGGGGCAAGAACCTACCTTGTGAGTCACAACTGCCTCTGTCCACAGATGGGAAGGGCTTGAAATCTGATGATACCTCGACACATTCCTGACCTTATTGATGTTGGGGTGCTTGATGTTGCCCACAGGACTCCCTGGTATATCCAGTGGATGTTCCATTTCTCTTCAGGCCACAGGTCTTTTTTACTCCTTGGACAACAAACTTGCCCGGGGAATTGTGCTAGTAACGTTGTCTACAGTTTCATTCTGTTCTCATTGGAGATGAAGCACTTTAGCCCTCAGTGTATCCTCTTCAATTCCCTTACACTTATGCTAACCGTGTGTTCACTGGAAGACATTCCATGCCGGAGTCTGGCAGCCTTTTTTCTCCAATTTTATTTGTGGAGTCTTGCAAAATTCCCATCAATTTGGAATAGCTTGAGGAACAAGTGCCCTTGGGGTGTCTTCCAGATCTAACTTGGAAGAAGAGGTATTGGGGACATGAATGTGTTAAGCACAAGAGGATTGCTTGTGGGTAGGGGCAGGTGGTATTGGGAGACAGTTGGCCTCACTTATTTGGCAAAAGCTGATGGAGTTGTGGCCTTCAGGGCCACAGTCAGTAGTAAAAATAAAAGTCATACAGATAGGGTTGATTATTATTTTTTAATATAATTTATTGTCAAATTGGCTTACATACAACACCCAGTGTTCATCCCAACAAGTGCCCTCCTCAATGCACATCACCCATTTTCCCTTTCCCCCACCGCCCCCCCATTCACCCTCAGTTTGTTCTCTGTATTTAAGGGTCTCTTGTGGTTTGCCTCCCTCCCTCTCTGTAACTATTGTTTCCCCTTCCCTTCCCCCATGGTCTTCTGCTAAGCTTCTCAAGAACCATGTATGAGTGAAAACATATGATATCTGTCCTTCTCTGACTGACATGTCACTCAGCATAATACCTTCCAGTTCCATCCACGTTGCTGCAAATGGTATGATTCCATGCTTTCTCATTGCAGATAGGGCCGATTAACTCCCAGTGAGCATACATGAAGGTTGTTTTCTACCCTCAAAACAACTGATTTCTGATATCAAGGAAAACATGTTGCCCTCCTAGAAACTTGGGGCACCGAAGTCTGATGTTTGTGCAGTGACTATTACTATGCTCTCTGCCCCCGCCATAGACTGCCTGAACATCCTGCTTTCTGAGACTCTAAGGGATCCTGCATGCCCAGTCGTTTCGCCATCAGGTGAAGGTAGAAAGAAACAACTCAAAAAACTAAACAAAATCAGAACCCAGTCCCACAGACGTGGGCATCAGCCCGTATTGGGACTCTGTGCTCCAAGTCACCACTGCTTTTACCCACTGACAGGAAATGCTGCAAAGCTGGCAAGAGTCCAAAGCCCTCCTACACTGTTTGAGGTCAAATGTAGGGTTTTTATGCTACATTGGGGCTCCCAGGTGTAGCTAAAATATGTTCCATTTCACTATAGCCCACAGGTTTTCCATAGACATAGGACACCCAGCTTCCCTGGGGAATCGTGCAAGTAACTTCATTCACAGCTTTATTCCATTATCATCTGAGACAAAGAATTTGGACCCAAGTGCATCCCTTCCAACTCCCCTGGTCTCTTTCTAACCAGGTTTTCCAGTGAGGGAGAGTCCGAGCCTGGAAGTATTTCTCTCTGACTTTAATGTGGAGTCCTGCTAAGTTCACCTACATCGAGGAGAACGTGGGCAATGGGTGCCACCTGTGAGACCTATCTTGGCAACAGAAGGCAAAAAACATGGGGAAGGCACAAGTGTTATTAGGAGGGAGCCATCCTTACTTTGGTGCAAGGGGAGATGGAGATCAGAGGACAGAGTCAGGAACCATGTGGCTTTGACTCAGAGAGTGCCTAGCATTCACAAGCAGCTAACACATGGCGATTCCTAAGGACATATTGCCCTCCTTTCATGAGACCTGTGTGCTTGGTATGCTTCTGTTGGCCTGGGGGGGGGGGTTGGTTACCCTGATCCCACTGGCCCCTGTGACATTCCTGCATTCTGAAAAGATCAAGGTTTGAGCATGAACATTGTTCTTCCCCAGATGGTCAAGGAAGAGAGTCCATTCAAGGACTCTGGGGCCAGAGCCCAATTCCACAGACATGGCTGCCAGCCAGCAGAAAGAAGCCAACATTATGTTAGATCACTGGTTGGAAGTGTAAAGCAAGACCCAGAAGACTTCCTGCCCTATCAAGGTCAGGATACAGTGTTCTTGGGGCTTGTGCTTCCTTTCATCCCAACCCCAAAGGTGTTCCCTTCTTACTCTCAGGACACCAAGCTTGCCCAGGAAATAGTGCTCATGTCAGCAGTCCCAGCTTCATTCCATTTTCATCTAAGGTGAACAACTTTGGCCCTCAGTGTGTTTATTCTGATTTAATAATAATAATAATGTTATTATTGGTATTAATATTATTATTTACTATTATTAAATCAGCAGAAACATTATTATTGTTGTTGTTGTTGTTGCTACTGTTAACCAGTTCTTCCCTGTGGGGCTTTGGGAGGCAAGCCTCTCCTCCGATTTTAATTGTCAAGTCTTTTATAGCAAGTTCCCTGATTTTGGGATAGCTTGGACAATGGGTGCCTCATCGGCTTCCCTGCCAAACTTACATTGGCAACAGGAAGCAGGAGCCCTAGGGTGTTGGAAAGCATTAAGCACAAGAGGCTTGCCTGTAGACAAAGGGTGGTGTTGAAAGCAGCCTGCCTTACTTCTAGGGCAAAGTGAATACAACAGCAGTAAGGAGTCAGGGGCAATGCAGCTGTCACCTAGACAGCAATCTCCCAGTAATTGGCAGCAAGCTCCCACTCCCTTTCTGTGCCAATCTGGACAAATCTGTTTCTGATATTGTTACAGAACCAGGCTGGAACGCTGGCGGAAAAACCAAGCGGCGCTCGGAGATCTTGGTGGATCGGAGATTTAACACCGGCGGGCTCAGAGGAGACCGTTTCTCCAAAGATCTGAGCGCCGAATGCAAGTGGGAAGGGTAATTTATAGTTGTCAGCTTCCATATCTGTGGGGGTTTCTGCGCACGTGGCAAACAGGGCAAGAAGAACCTGGAAGAGGGGTCTCTAAGGTAGAGACCAGAGCTTGTTTTAGTCCATCGGCCATCCTACGGTGTAAAACTTTATTCATTTTCCCAACAGTATCACTGAGGAAACATTGTCATCTTCTTACTGAGAAGATGGTGCTTGGCAGGCTGTGGTTGGCATGATAATGGTCACCCTGCTGAGACCTTCCCCCCTGCTGCGTGAAATGCCTGCATTTTGCCTATGCACATTGCAATCCCTGAGCTGGTCTGCCAAGAAAAAGATCAATCAAAGTGTACAAGACCAGAGCCCCGTTCCACACACTTAAGTGTTAGCTGTGAGCCAACACCACCATCACCTAATTACCACTGCCTCTATCCATTGAAGGAAAGGGCTGGAAAAAAGGTGATGGCCAAAAGACTCCTTGACCTATCTGAAGTAAGAATGTACATAGCTTGCAGACAGAGCTCTCAGATTTAGCGTGATAAAGTTTTGGGGGATGATGGTGAGGTTTGTGGGGTTCAGAGCTGATGGCCAGGAAAGAATTCTTTTTTTTTTTTTTTTTTTAATTTTTTTTTTTAACATTTTTTATTTATTTTTGGGACAGAGAGAGACAGAGCATGAACGGGGGAGGGGCAGAGAGAGAGGGAGACACAGAATCGGAAACAGGCTCCATGCTCCGAGCCATCAGCCCAGAGCCTGACGCGGGGCTCGAACTCACGGACCGCGAGATCGTGACCTGGCTGAAGTCGGACGCTTAACCGACTGCGCCACCCAGGCGCCCCAAGGAAAGAATTCTTGAAGAATTCTTTGGTGACAAAAAGGTGATTTTATTAAAGCAGTGGGACAGGACCTGTGAGCAGGAAATGCTGCCTGCACTGGGGTTGTGAGAAGTGACTGGTTATATACTTTGTGCTTTGGGAAGGTAAAGTCCAAAGGGAAGTTTCCAAGGAGGATTTTATATGCTAAAGACACACAGATCACTGGAGGCATAGCTATTGTCAAGCTAAGGTTGTTTTTCCCCTCTAGCAAAGCATTAACATTAAGACAGTAAGGAGTTCCTGGAGAAACATTTTATTCTGCCAGCCTCAAATATTTGTCAATTAGCTGCAGCTCACAGGGAAATTCAAATTTAATTTTTTTAATGTTTATTTTTTGAGTGACAGAGAGAGAGGGGGAGAGAGAGAGAGAGAGAGAGAGAGAGAGAGAGAGAGAGAATGAGTGCGGGAGGGGCAGAGAGAGAGAGGGAGACACAGAATCTGAAGCAGGCCCCAGGCTCTGAGCTGTCATCCCAGAGCCCCACATGGGGCTGGAACTCAGGAACTGTGAGATCGTGACCTGAGCCAAAATCACGAGTCAGCCGCTTAACCCACTGAGCTACCCAGGCGCCCCATCCCTTGCTGTTTTTATAATTATATCTTGGTTCCTGCCAGGCACATTGGGCCTGTCAAGAACTCAGTGAAAAACCAGGGATTGTTGGAAAACTCCCACCATGCTCCCATGCTACCTGAAAGCAATCAGCTTCTGATATACAAAAGGATCCATTGACCTGTCACTGGTGACTTGGTGCTCGAAAGGCTGGAGTTGGCATGGTAATAGTTATGATGAGGGAGCATGAGGCAGGCTGAGGGGTAAAGTGCAAGCTGGCATCCCCTGCCGCCCCGGGGGGGGGGGTGACATCCCTTGGACACTTCTGGTTACCCAAGAACAAAGGAAAAGGGGCTTAAGTCCTTGCCGTGGTAATGTGAGAAACAAAAGCAAATGAAAAATTAAATTCCCTTGCTGCATATAGCCCATTGACAAGTCCTTGAAACCAGCAGTGCCCTCCCTCTAGGAGCTCAGCTGCCTGGATGATGGCACTTTGCTGGGGGCAAAAGAGAACTTTAGCTTAACATTACCCAAACCTCATGGACCCTGTAAGTCAACTTCCTTTATCTCAACTGCCCCAAGATATATGCTGGCAATCATACTCCAAGCCTCTGATATACATCTAAAAGGTCTCATGACTGAAGTTTTATTAAAGGGTAATAAATGGTGTTTCCCTAGAAACAGCTAGCCCCTCAATGTGCTGGAAACCTTGCTTCCAAAATTCCTGAGAGACTCACTCTATCCCTGACCTCCTGCGAACCTGAGGGTGTAAAATGGTGAGTTACCCACGAGGACCCCAGTGCAGCTCTTCCATGCTTTAATAAAATTACCTTTTTGCACCAAAGACGTCTTCAAGAATTCTTTCTTGGTTGTCGGCTCTGGATCACCCCACCATCATTCCAAAACTTCATCATTTTGGTGTCCAAATGTGGGGCTTCGAGTCTTTTCATCTGGACTCTGTGCTTCGGTGCAAATATTGTGGGTATGCTTTCTCTTTCCTCCTTTCCCCTCATTTCAGGGGATTTTTGAGGAGTATGGTCTTATTGGAACACTTTCATGTGGATTGCTCAGGCTGCAATCCTCTAGCCTGTGTCTACTCTTCCGGGAGGAGAAAGCCTGCTTTTTGGTTGGAAGTTAGAACCTTGGCCAGAATGGTAGTAAGATCTAGAAACTTGATGCCCTCTCTTTATTCCTGTCCTTATATAAAGTTGTCTGTCTTGGGCAGGGGACATTCACCTAAGTGACTAGCATGGCTGCCAATCTTAAGACTCCCGTGTGAAGTTCCCTCCTCATTGGTCTAACGTGATCCCCTCCACATCTCTGGTCTAGCCCCTTCTGGCCACGAGACCTCCATGAGAGCTGGCGGAAACCAGTGCCCGACAGAATTAAAACCCACCTGGGCGCCATTTCCTAGGGAAGTTGGCTATAAAGACTATATGGTTTGGAATGTCACTTAGATCATGACGGATTTCTGTCTTTACTGTTTTCCATCAATGTCCTCTACTAACTACTACTTACAATTGGGGAATTCCCCATTGTCAAACTTTTCTAGTGTTTTCCACGGGTTCAAAATGGCAGTTTCTTCTCTGCCTTTTCAGCAAGGCAGACTCAGGTCCATATGTCAGGCACTCATCTGTACTCTAGAATGCAACAGGGAAGCGGGGGGATGCTAGCATCCCTCCTTCAGGAGCCCTTAGTCAGCTGGTTGGTGGTCATAGCGATTTTGTTCGAGGGATGCCACGGGTCACGTTGACACCTCAGGAACCTCTGACATATCCTGTGCATTGGGACGCTACTGGGGAGTCGGGATGGATTCTAGGGGTAGTGGACCTTCTCTCTCTCTCCTTTTATCTCTAGGTGGAACATGGGAGCTCCTCTTTGGTCCCCAAGGATTCTCCCCTGGGATGCCTTCTTAACCCACCGGAAACAATTTGGATTGCAAAATGTAGAAAGGACTGATCCTGTAACAGTGCCTGACCTTAGTAAACAGGGGAAATGGACAGAGGTTACCCTAGGTCCAGGCCTTCATGGCTATGCGGACCCAGGGGCCTCTTAAAGAATGTGTTTGGTCAGTGACCAGGCCAGTAAGCTCTCTCTTGATATATTAGATGACTGATGTCTAGACAGGACTCCTCCTGATACAACTCAGTCGCTGAAGGAAACACAGGCCATCCCTGAAAAGGGGACACTGACTCTTTCTCTCTGTTCCTCTGCCTAATAGATGTGAGGGCCTCTCCCTCATTCATTTCCTGTGTTAAGGGCTATAATTGGAGCCAACCGTGCTTAGTCTACCTCAAGACAGGGACTTTAAGGAATATTCCCAAACAGCTGCCAAGATTCCACTTGTTTTGGGGAAATTCCCTGTCTTCTCCGGCCTGACGTGAACTGCCTAATTCCACTTTGGTGGAGCAAAAGACATGGCGTCTGCTCCTCTGTCCCAGCTGACAAGGTTAGAACTGGGAAATTTTCCTTCTCTGCCTTCTGCCGGCACCTCACCTCTTCTGCCTTCCCCTTCCCCTTCCCCTCCCCCTGTTTCTGCACAACGGCGGGTGTGGCATACATAACTGGTTCCTACACCATCCTCAGTGCCTCAGGCACCTTTGACTCCTCTTCCCACCCTAAATGTCAAGGAGCAAAGAGCACCCCCTTGGCCCACCCACTTCAGAACCCACTGGCGCCCCAGGTAAAAACTGATAATGGGAAACAAATGGATTGTCTTTTAAGTGGACTAGGAGAAACAATTTGGTGCTTTATGCACCACTTAAGCTAATTTAAGTTTGTTGTTTTAATTAAGATAGACCTGTCTTTAGAGTTATCAGCATTAAATTTGAAACTTTTATTCTACCAAGGTTTACTAAAGGTCAAGTGAGCTCATTTTATCTCGGTTGCAATCTGTTAGCAAAACGGGGACTTGATATAATGGTTAATTTTGACTGTCTCAAAGTGATCATGGGTAATTGTTAAGATAGCTTTCAAAGTCTTTGGTAACCTGAAACTTTAAAGTTTTGCTTTAAAGTTTGCGTGACCAATGAGATGACATTTATGGGACATCTAGGTCTTTTCCAAATAGAATGCAATGCAAAGCTTTGATTACTGAACATCGGTTTGTGCTTTTAACTTCTTACTGCAGAGAAACTAGGGCTATTTCGGTCTATTGGAAAACATGCTTTGTGCTTAACTGATTCATGAATTTTCCCTCTAAAGATTTCTGGTGTAAACAGTTACCAACTGGTTACTAAGTTTTCATTGGAGACAAAGGTTTCTAGCAGTTAAAACTCTGCTAAGTGTAGTTAAGGCTGATGGAAATAAGGAAAGCAACTCTTTATGTAGGAAAGTAGGAGGTATGTAAGAAAGATATAGGGAATGGGAATACATTTTTCGTTGAGGGTAAAAGAAAGTAATTTTGTGCTAAATCAGATAGGTTGTTTGGGGAGAAATGGCTTTGGACAAAATCTGAAGGCAAAGGAAAGTTGTAGAAGGTTTGTGAAAGGAAATCTTCAAAAAGGAATTTTATGCGAGGTAAGGATGGACTGAGGTTGCCATGGATGGATTTTAACACTACACGGGTGTAAGGTTAAAAGTCTGCTTTTCTCCCTTTTGGAAAGACAAAGTTTTCATGGATTGTTGATCTGCTCTTGATAAGAAAATGTAAACAAAGTTTTCTTTTGTTTTGTTTTGTTTCTCTTTTGTCTGCCAGGAAAACCAAAGCTTTAGGTTTCATCTTTATCAAGTCTTTGATTACTTAAAGTTAAAACTTCTCAGTGGTAAAGGAGCTAGGTTTTGCTAACAACTATATAATGCTACATACTTTATTTGCCTTTAGAATCTCTTATTGCCATCTTGGTTACACAAATAATTTAAAGTTTAAGATTTGTAATGATCTGTAATCCTATTTAGAATGTTCTCCATCACTTCCTAAGGTTTGAACAAACTTTCCCAAGATTTCAATTGTAAATGAAGTCTTTTTGACCAATTAGGCCTTTTTATGTGGTATGCTAAGTTACTTGGAGAAGCATTGTCAAACAATGGTAAACCTTAGGTTCTATTGCTTTGGTAAATTCTGTAACCGCTCAGAGATACATGCAATTCCTAAAGTTTTAATTTTTTTTTTCTGCTAAGGTCCTCCCTTGATATTCTGATTATCAAAGTGTTATGCACCACAGAAATAACTGAATTCCCTTGTCAATTGCGTCATAATCAACTCTCATCAGATGTTTAACAATGTCCATTTCTGAGATTTCATCATTTATAATTGCTTTTATTCTCTCAGAAAACATACTTAATCTTCTAGGAGATTCACACAAAAAAAGGACTTTTAGGGCAAATAGAGGTTTTGAAGTCTTTCAGATTCAATTCTTACCCAGATGAGTAAGAATTTCAAGAACTAAAAAGCTGCATTCAAACTGAACAAGAATTAGGAACATGGGACTAAATGAATTGAGGAAGAATATAGTTTTGGGATTCTTGTTGGAAATATTGCTGGTTTTCTCCTGTTTGCTCTTCCAGATTAAGGAAACGTTCTCTTCAGATATCTATAATATACAGAGATGTCATCAAATATTCACTTGTAAACTGAAGCATTGAACTTTTCTCTCTACCTAAACCCTCTGAAATTCAAACACTCTCAGTGAGTATTCTTTCTTTCATGGCCATTGCAGTTATTTTCATAAGTGCAGTAAGAATCTTCTCCTTTTAACAGGACACCATTGGAAATATTCGTTATTTTACGAAGGCTTGGACTGGAATGTCCTATCTGAGAGAGAGAGACATGCATAGACTCAGAAATGACCCCACAGCTTTAAGGAACTGAAGTTGACTTTATGAAACATGGAGCCAATAAAGCCCCTTGGAAATGGCCGCATACCTTGCTTACAGAGTTCCCAGCAGCCTCACCAGGTGAGTAAAGAATGTCATTTCCTGGCAGGTGCAGGAACGTCAGGATATCTTGGGGACCTCGTGAAGAGGAATTCACCCAATTCCACAGGTATTGCAGGCCCGTCTGACAGGAAGTAGTTGGCTTAGCTTCTGGCCTGGAGAGGCTACAGAAATTCAGCCTGAAGATTCCTTATAAAGGCTTCCAGCAAAGCAAACTTTAAAAGATCCTTCCTTATGATCAATTACTATTCTTGCTGAGCTTATGTAAAATAATGAGGCCAAGTTTGGTAAGACTGGACTTGTTTTATAAGTGAATTCATCTTGATTTGGCTGTCTCTGGAAATGAGGGGTTTTAGAGAGAAAAATAATGCACATTTATGGATGCTAAATCCTAGTTGTCTTTAAATGTTTGCCTAAACTAGACAACTTGAAGTAAACTTGAGGGATCCTGTCACAATAGCACAGGTTACCCTGAAGGGATAGTAATAGGACCCCATGGGTATATTATTTAAACAACTGGAAAGTGGGATGGATTCCCCCAACAACTGTAGGCAAAGACTCTTATCACTGTAGACCTATCAAGAGATAAAGACGATAGTGCTTTATTATTTGCTTGAGTCTGGGTTAATTCATAAATCTCTAAGTATGCAACCCATGTCCAACCTAAACTTGATCTGACAGTTACTAGAAACCCACCCCATATAAACCCCAAAGACCTGGTTTGTTCAAAGTATGGGAAGTCTCATGCAACAGGGGACTTAACTCCAAAATGAAAGGGCCCTCGCTGGGTCATATTATGTACTCCCACTGCAGTAAGTGAGAGGGGCATTCTTCACGGACTCCTGTATCTAAATAAAACCTGTACCCCCTTTACAGGAATTCAATGCGCAAAATAATGTGCCTTCTTATTCCCGAGAACCTGTGTAAGACCTCAAACCCTTATTATGATGGTTGTACCTTTCTTTTTCACTTTACTTTCCCAATTTATAATAACAGTTCCTTCTTACGACGGGCCATTCAGAGGATCACCACAGACATTTGAGTTACAAACTGGAAAGACCAATCTGACTCCTGCTGCCTTTCCCCACTCCCATCAGAGGATGCTTCAAGCCTGACATCTAAAAACCGCACTGGCAGCACTGGTAGACACTGGGTTGGTAATCTGCTCTAACAAAATGCTGTGTATACATCCCAGATTACCACAAAAATATTTCTGGATTTCTAACTGACATGAACACTTAAATTGGTGCTTTAAACAATCCCTCTCTTACCCAGAAAAAAAGAGAGAGAGAGAGAGAGAGAGAGAGAGAACTACAGGCCAATATCCCTGATGAATATGGATGCAAAAATTCTCAAAAAGATACTAGCAAATCGAATTCAACAGCTTATAAAAAGAATTATTCACCATGATCAAGTGGGATTCATTCCTGGGATGCAGAGCTGGTTCAACATCTGCAAATCACTCAATGTGATACATCACATTAATAAAAGAAAACATAAGAACCATATGATCCTGTCGATTGATGTAGAAAAAGCATTTGACAAAATTCAGCATCCTTTCTTAATAAAAACCCTCGAGAAAGTCGGGATAGAAGGAACATACTTAAACATCATAAAAGTCATTTATGGGGGCGCCTGGGTGGCGCAGTCGGTTAAGCGTCTGACTTCAGCCAGGTAACGATCTCGTGGTCCGTGAGTTCGAGCCCCGCGTCAGGCTCTGGGCTGATGGCTCGGAGCCTGGAGCCTGTTTCCGATTCTGTGTCTCCCTCTCTCTCTGCCCCTCCCCGTTCATGCTCTGTCTCTCTCTGTCCCAAAAATAAATAAAAAACGTTGAAAAAAAATTAAAAAAAAAGTCATTTATGAAAAGCCCACAACTAATATCATCCTCAATGGGGAAAAACTGAGAGCTTTCCCCCTGAGATAAGGAACACGACAGGGATGTCCACTCTCACCGGTGTTGTTTAGCATAGTGTTGGAAGTGCTATCATCAACAATCAGACAACAAAAGGAAATCAAAGTCATCAAAGTTGGCAAAGATGAAGTCAAGCTTTCACTTTTTGCATATGACATGATATTATACATGGAAAACCCGATAGACTCCACCACCATCTGCTAGAACTGATACATGAATTCAGCAAAGTCGCAGGATACAAAATCAATGTACAGAAATCAGTTGTATTCTTATACACTAATAATGAAGCAACAGAAAGACAAATAAAGAAACTGATCCCATTCACAATTGCACCAAGAAGCATAAAATACCTAGGAATAAACCTAACCAAAGATGTCAAAGATCTGTATGCTGAAAACTATAGAAAGCTTATGAAGGAAATTGAAGAAGATACAAAGAAATGGAAAAACATTCCGTGCTCATGGATTGGAAGAATAAATATGTTTAAAATGTCAATACTACCCAAAGCTATCTACACATTCAATGCAACCCCAATCAAAATTGCACCAGCATTCTTCTCGAAGCTAGAACAAGCAATCCCAAAATTTGTATGGAACCACAAAAGACCCCAAATAGCCAAAGCAATATTGAAGAAAAGACCAAAGTGGGAGGCATCACAGACCCAGACTTTAGCCTCTACTACAAAGCTGTAATCATCAAGACAGCATGGTATTGGCACAAAAACAGACACATAGACCAATGGAATAGAGACTCCAGAATTGGACCCACAAAAGTATGGCCAACTAATCTTTGACAAAGCAAGAAAGAATATCTCATGGAAAAAAGAGAGTCTCTTTGACAAGTGGTTCTGGGAGAACTGGACAGCAACATGAAGAATGATGAAACTACACCAATTTCTTACACCACTCACAAAAATAAACTCAAAATAGATAAAGGACCTGAATGTGAGACAGGAAACCATCAAAACCCTAGAGGAGAAAACAGGAAAACACCTCTCTGACCTCAGCCGCAGCAATCTCTTACTCGCCACATCTCTAAAGGCAAGGGAATTAAAAGCAAAAATGAACTATTGGGACCTCATGAAGACAAAAGGCTTCTGCACTGCAAAGGAAACAATCAACAAAACTAAAAGGCAACCAACGGAATGGGAAAAGATATCCAAAATCCACAAAGAACTCACCAAACTCCACACCTGAAAAACAAATAATCCAGTGAAGAAATGGGCAGAAAACACGAATAGACACTTCTCTAAAGAAGACATCCAGATGGCCAACAGGCACATGAAAAGATGCTCGACGTCACTCCTCATCAAGGAAATACAAATCAAAACCACACTGAGATACCACCTCACGCCAGTCAGAGTGGCTAAAATGAACAAATCAGGAGACTATAGATGCTGGCGAGGATGTGGAGAAACGGGAACCCTCTTGCACTGTTGGTGGGAATGCAAGCTGGTGAGCCACTCAGGAAAACAGTGTGGAGGTTCCTCAAAAAGTTAAAAATAGATCTACCCTATGACCCAGCAATAGCATTGCTAGGAATTTACCCAAGGGATACAAGAGTACTGATGCATAGGGGCACTTCTACCCCAATGTTTATAGCAGCACTTGCAACAATAGCCAAATTATGGAAAGAGCCTAAATGTCCATCAACTGACGAATGGATAAAGAAACTGTGGTTTGGGCGCCTGGGTGGCGCAGTCGGTTAAGCGTCCGACTTCAGCCAGGTCACGATCTCGCGGTCCGTGAGTTCGAGCCCCGCGTCAGGCTCTGGGCTGATGGCTCGGAGCCTGGAGCCTGTTTCCGATTCTGTGTCTCCCTCTCTCTCTGCCCCTCCCCCGTTCATGCTCTGTCTCTCTCTGTCCCAAAAATAAATAAAAATAAAAAATGTTGAAAAAAAAAATTTAAAGAAACTGTGGTTTATATACACAGTGGAATACTACTTGGCAATGAGAAAGAATGAAATATGGCCTTTTGGAGCAACGTGGATGGAACTGGAGAGTGTGATGCTAAGTGAAATAAGCCATACAGAGAAAGACAGATACCATATGTTTTCACTCTTATGTGGATCCTGAGAAACTTAACAGAAGACCATGGGGGAGGGGAAGGAAAAAAAAAAGGTTAGAGAGGGAGAGAGCCAAACCATAAGAGACTCTTAAAATCTGAGAATAAACTGAGGGTTGATGGGGGGTGGGAGGGAGGGGAGGGTAGGTGATGGGCATTGAGGAGGGCACCTGTTGGGGGTGAGCACTGGGTGCTGTATGGAAACCAATTTGACAATAAATTTCATATTAAAAAAAAAATAAACAATCCCTCTCTTTCCTTTAGTGATTGACTAAACTCCTGGACTGGAGGATTTCTGTCAACTAACCAAAGGACTTTTCTTGGGGCTTCTCTCTTATTATTCTAATTACGTTTTTGCTGTTTTCTCCCATGCCTCTGCCTGGTGCCGAGACTCCATCACTACAATAACTTCAAGCCAACAGATGAGCCTTGCTACTCAAGAAGGCCCACCTTGGATTCGGTGGCCTTCACCTTTTGTAACTCTTCTATATGTTCTCCAACAGACCAACAGTGACCTGTATAGGTAGGGAAAACTCTACGCCCCTACTCAGCAGAAAGAAGCTACAGAAGATGAGACCTTCCATCTTCATCAACTTTAAAGATTTAAGGGTCAACATTGCTCAGGTGGCATATGATGAGGGAGCATGAGGCCGGCTGAGGGGTAAAGCACAAGCTAACCCCGCCCCCCACCCCGCCCCCTACCTCGCCCCCCACCCCGCCCCCACTCCCAGGATCTGAGTGTTATTCCTTGGACACTCTTGACTACCCGAGAACAAAGAAAAGGGGCTTAGGTGCTTGTCATGGTAATGTGGGAAACTAAGGCAAAGGAAAAATTAAATTCCCTTACTGCCTGCATCCCATTGACAAGTCCCTGAAACGGGCAGAGTGACCTCCCTCTAGGAGCCCAGCTGCCTCAATGATGACACTTTTCTAGGGGCAAAAGAGAACCTTAGCTTAACATTACCCCAACCTCGAGGACGCTGTAGCTCAACTTCTTTTATTTCAACTGCCCCAAGATATATGCTGGCAATCATACTCCAAGCTTATGGCCCCCCGATATACACCAATGGGTCTCGTGACTGAGGTTTTATTAAGCGGTAATAAATGGCATTTCCCTAGCGACAGCTAGCCCCTCAAGGTCCCCAAAACCTTGCTTCCAAAGTTCCTTAGAAACATACTCTATCCTGACCCCCTGCCAACCCGAGGGTATATAATAATGAGTTACCTGTCAGGACCCCAGTGCAGTTCTTCCCGCACATGGGTCCTGACCCCATGATTTAATAAAATCATCTTTTTTTGCACCAAAGATGTCTTCAAGAAATCTTTCTTGGTCGTCGGCTCTGGACCACCCCCACCATCAGCCCCAAACGTCATCAGTTCGACAGCAGAACTCCAACCACTGGCTGCTACAGATGCCTTCATTATGAAGAGCAGACAGCTCACCCATTTGCAGTCTTCTTCAGGACCTGCTATGTGCAGGAAACAGCCCATTGAAGGACTAGTGCACCAGAGCCACTTTCCAAATACCTGAGTGTAAGCCACAAGCCAGAACCTGATAACTATGAGTCATTACTGGCCTCAAAGGACAAGGCAAAAAAAAAACTGGTGCCAGAAAGTTTCCACCTCTTTCTGAAGGACACAGTGCAGGAGGTTTCCCTTGGTCCTAGCCCACACATTGTTCTTACTCCTGAGGCAATCATCTTGCCAGGAGACAGTGCTAGTCGCTTCATTTTTTTTTGCTCTATCGCATTCTCTTCTGTTAAGACAGAACTTTGGCCTTCTCCATATCCTTCTCCATCCTGTTGCTCTTTTCCAACAAAATTCTCCCCGTTGTCCATTCAGGGACAGTGCCTCAGAGCCATTTTTTTTTCTACTTTTAACTTGGGTGTCAGGCCATATTCTTGTCAGTCCAGGATACGTTGGGCCACAGAGTCCCTCAAAAATTGCCTTTCAGTACTATGTTGACAAAGGTAAGCCCGGGGCATTTCAAAGTGCCCAGCAGGAATGCTCGTGTGTGGTCAGGGTCACTGATATTGGAGGGAGCTATCTTCACTCTGGGACAAGGGGACCGTGGGGCTAGACATTTCATTCTCACCTTGATCCCATTCTCAGATGAAATGAAAACCTTTGGCCCTGTGTGTAGCCATTCCAATTCCCTGGCTGTATTGATAACTATGTCTTGGGTCCCGGGTAAGGGCAATGAGGCTGTCACCCACATAGTGAGTGCCCAGCCATTCCTAATGAGCTCTGACTCTGGTCTGTGCTAACCAAGAGCAATCAGTTTCTGATATCCCAAAGGAAAGATTGCCTTCCTGGGAGTACTTGGTGTCTGGCTGGCTGACATAAGAAATGATGGTTAGCCAACTTGTTTCCCTCCCTGGCCACTAAAGATACTTTCACTCTGAAGAGGAGTTGGTTCACCCAGGTGCAGTATTCTTGAGGACCTGCTTAGCACAGAAAGAGACCATTCAAGAACTACAGCACCACAGCCCAGTTTCAAACACTTGAGAATTAGCCCAGAGCACAAACCTGCTACCTTTGAATCACCGCTGCCTCTATCCACTGATAGGATGGGAAGGGAAAACAGTGAATTCCAGAAGCTTTCCCTCTCTTTCTGAAGAATACAGGCATCTTTCCTTCAGGCTCCCACTGTAGATGATGGATGTTTCTCTTTGCCCTAGCCCATATGTGTTTCTTATATATGTGTTTCTTATTCCTGAGACCATCAGCTTGCCAGGGGATTGTACTAGTCATTTCATCCTCAGATTTACCCCATTCACATCTCTCATAAGGAACATTGTCCCTCGGTGTATCTATTTCTGTCCTTTTACTCTTTTTTTTAACCTTTCTTTTATTTTGGAGGGAGAGAGAGAGAGAAGAGGGAGGCAGCGTGCAAGCAAGACAGGGGCAGAGAGAGAAGGATGGAGGATCCAAAGCAGGTTCTGTGCTGACAGCAGAGAACCGCATGTGGGGCTTGAGCTTGAGAACCACGAGATCATGACCTGAGCCAACCTTGGATGCTTAACCGACTGAGCCACACAGGCATCTCATCCTTTTCCTCTTTTTAAAACCAGATCCTCCCATGGGCCAATCAGGGCCTTAGGAGCAATTCCTTATGATTTTAATTGGGGATTCTGGACGAGTTCTTGTGACAACAGAATAGGTTGGGCCACTCCCCACGCAGTGCACCAGGCTAGTGGAAATGCCGAAAGCTTCGAGCCCGACTCCTGGGTCACCTGGGCCCTGCGCCTGGCCCTGCCTTCAGGGGAGCCCCAGGGCCGCCCGTGGTCGCTGGGGACCGCGCACCAGGCTCTGGGGCAGTCACGTGGTCGGCGGAGGCAGCCTGGGCTTCCTCACCTGCATCCCGGGAACTTGGACAGCCACCAGCCTGGATCCCTGAGGTTTGCTCCCTGATATCCGAAGACAATTTGGTACCAAAAGAAAACACTGGAGATCTAGTGCTTAGTGAAGAAAAAGTAGAAAGGCAACACTAGGTTGATCCTGGGAAGATGGTGGCGTAGGAGGACGCTGGGTTCACTGCGCATCCCACTGATCACTTAGATTCCACCTACACCTGCCTAAATAACCCAGAACACCACCAGAAGACTAGCAGAATGGAGTCTCCGGAGCCAAGCACAGACGAGAGGCCCATGGAAGAGGGTAGGAAGGGCAGCGAGGCGGTGCGCGCTCCACGGACTGGCGGGAGGGAGCCGGGGCGGAGGGGCAGCCTGCAGGCCAAGCAGAGTCCCCAAGTCTGGCTTGCAAAAGCGGAGGGGCCGGACAGAGTGTGTTCCGACAGCAAGCGGGACTTGACATCTGGAAGGTCATAAGCTAACAGCTCTGCTCGCAGAACGGGAGGGCTGGAGGACAACGGGAGGGAGAGTTGTTGAGCCCTGGACAACAGAGCTCAGCTTGGCGGGGAACAAAGGCACTCGCCAGCACCATCTCTCTCGCCCATTCCCCAGCTAAAATCCCAAAGGGAACCAGTTCCTGCCAGGGAACTTGCTTGCAGCGCGCAAACACCCAACGCTGTGCTTCTGCAGATCCATCCCTCCGGCATGTCTGATTCCCTCCCGGTGCCCCAGGGCCCCTCCCGAGGCGGAGCTCTGAAGGAAAAGTGGGCTGAGCCCGCCCTCCCACCCACGTGCACCTTGCCTATCCACCCCAGCTAATACACCATATCCCCAGGACCACAAGCCTGGCAGTGTGCAAGTAGCCCAGAGGGGCCACGCCACCCCAAAGTGAATCCCGCCCCTAGGAGAAGGGAAGAAAAGGCACACACCAGTCTGACTGTGGCCCCAGCAATGGGCTGGGGGAGACATCAGGTCTGATTGTGGCCCCACCCACCAACTCCAGTTATACACCACAGCACAGGGGAAGTGCCCTGCAGGTCCACACCACTCCAGGGACTATCCAAAATGACCAAACGGAAGAATTCCCCAGAGAAAAACGTCCAGGAAATAACAACAGCTAACGAACTGGTCAAAAATGATTTAAACAATATAACAGAAAGTGAATTTAGAATAATAGTCATAAAATTAATCGCTGGGCTTGAAAACAGTATAAAGGACAGCAAAGAATCTCTTGTTACAGAGATCAAGGGACTAAGGAACAGCCAGGGGGAGCTAAAAAATGCTATCAATGAACTGCAAAATAAAATGGAGACAACTACGGCTTGGATTGAAGAGGCAGAAGAGAGAATAGGTGAACTAGAAGATAAAATTATGGGAAAAGAAGAAGCTGAGAAAAAGAGAGATAAAAAAATCCAGAGGTATGAGGGGAAATTTAGAGAACTAAGTGATGCACTAAAGAGAAGTAATCGATGACACATAATTGGTATTCCAGAGGAGGAAGAGAGAGGGAAAGGTGCTGAAGGTGTACTTGAAGAAATCATAGCTGAGAACTTCCCGGATCTGGGGAAGGAAAAAGGCATTGAAATCCAAGAGGCACAGAGAACTCCTTTTGGACGTAACTTGAATCGATCTTCTGCACGACATATCATAGTCAAACTGACAAAATCCAAGGATAAAGAGAAAATTCTGAAAGCAGCTAGAGATAAACGTGCTCTAACATATAAAGGGAGACCTATAAGACTCGTGACTGATCTCTCTACTGAAACCTAGCAGGCCAGAAAGGAAAGGCACGAGATCTTCAATGTGATGAACAGAAAAAAATATGCAGCCGAGAATCCTTTATCCAGCAAGTCTGTCATTTAGAATAGAAGGAGAGATAAAGGTCTTCCCAAACAAACAACAA
Source organism: Neofelis nebulosa (assembly GCF_028018385.1). Lineage (NCBI taxonomy): Eukaryota > Metazoa > Chordata > Mammalia > Carnivora > Felidae > Neofelis > Neofelis nebulosa. The sequence goes on from NC_080800.1 coordinate 53,665,777, forward strand.
AAGCTGCAGGAATTCGTCACCACTAAACCAGCCCTACAAGAGATCCTAAGGGGGATCCTGTGAGACAAAGTACCAGAGACATCGCTACAAGCATGAAACCTACGGACATCACAATGACTCTAAACCCATATCTTTCTAGAATAACACTGAATGTAAATGGACTAAATGCGCGAACCAAAAGACATAGGGTATCAGAATGGATAAGAAAAGAAGACCCATCTATTTGGTATCTACAAGAGACTCATTTTAGACCTGAGGACACCTTCAGATTGAGAGTGAGGGGATGGAGAACTATTTATCATGCTACTGGAAGTCAAAAGAAAGCTGGAGTAGCCATACTTATATCAGACAAACTAGACTTTAAATTAAAGGCTGTAACAAGAGATGAAAAAGGGCATTATACAATAATCACAGGGTCTATCCATCAGGAAGAGCTAACAATTATAAATGTCTATGCGTCAAATACAGGAGCCCCAAATATATAAAACAATTACTCACAAACATAAGCAACCTTATTGATAAGAATGTGGCATTTGCAGGGGACTTTAACACTCCACTTACAGAAATGGATAGATCATCTAGACACATGGTCAATAAAGAAACAAGGGCCCTGAATGATACATAGGATCAGATGGACTTGACAGATCTACTTACAGCTCTGCATCCCAAAGCAACACAATATACTTTCTTCTCGAGTGCACATGGAACATTCTCCAAGATAGATCACATACTGGGTCACAAAAGAGCCCTTCATAAGTATACAAGAATTGAAATCATACCATGCATACTTTCAGACCACAATGCTATGGAGCTTGAAATCAACCACAGGAAAAAGTCTGGAAAACCTCCAAAAGCATGGAGGTTAAAGAACACCTTACTAAAGAATGAATGGGTCAACCAGGCAATTAGAGAAGAAATTAAAAAATATATGGGAACAAACGAAAATGAAAATACAACAATCCAAACGCTTTGGGATGCAACGAAGGCAGCCCTGAGAGGAAAATACATTGCAATCCAGGCCTATCTCAAGAAATAAGAAAAATCCCCAATACAAAATCTGACAGCACACCTAAAGGAAATAGAAGCAGAACAGCAAAGGCAGCCTAAGCCCAGCAGAAGAAAAGAAATAAAGATCAGAGCAGAAATAAACAATATAGAATCTAAAAAAAACTCTAGAGCAGATCAACGAAACCAAGAGTTGGTTTTTTGAAAAAATAAACAAAATTGGTAAACCTCTAGCCAGTCTTCTCAAAAAGAAAAGGGAGATGGCCCAAATAGATAAAATCATGAATGAAAACGGAATATGACAACCAATCCCTCAGAGATACAAGCAATTATCAAGGAATACTATGAAAAATTATATGCCAACAGATTGGACAACCTGGAAGCAAGGGACAAATTCCTAAACACCCACACACTTCCAAACCTCAATCAAGAGGAAATAGAAAGCTTGAACAGACCCATAACCAGCGAAGAAATTGAATCGGTTATCAAAAATCTCCCAACAAATAAGAGTCCAGGACCAGATGGCTTCCCAGGGGAGTTCTACCAGACGTTTAAAGGAGAGATAATACCTATTCTTCTCAAGCTATTCCAAGAAATAGAAACTGAAGGAGAACTTCAAGATTCATTCTATGAAGCCAGTATTACTTTGATTCCTAAACCAGACAGAGACCCAGTAAAAAAAGAGAACTACAGGCCAATATCCCTGATGAATATTGATGCAAAAATTCTCAATAAGATACCAGCAAATCAAATTCAACAGCATATAAAAAGAATGATTCACCATGATCAAGTGGGATTCATTCCTGGGATGCAGGGCTGGTTCAACACTGGCAAATCAATCAATGTGATACATCACATTAATAAAAGAAAAGAACCATATGATCCTGTCAATCGATGCAGAAAAGGACTTTGACAAAATTCAGCACCCTTTCTTAGTAAAAACCCTCGAGAAAGTCGGGATAGAAGGAACATACTTAAAGATCATAAAATCCATTAATGAAAAGCCCACAGCTAACATCATCCTCAATGGGGAAAAACTGAGAGCTTTTTCCCTGAGATCAGGAATACGACAGGGATGTCCACTTTCACCGCTGTTGTTTAACATAGTGTTGGAAGTGCTAGCATCAGCAATCAGACAACAAAAGGAAAACAAAGGCATCAAAATTGGCAAAGATGAAGGTAAGCTTTCACTTTTTGCAGATGACATGATATTATACATGGAAAATCCGATAGACTCCACCAGAAGCCTGCTAGAACTGGTACATGAATTTAGCAAAGTGGCAGGATAGAAAATCAATGTACAGAAATCAGTTGCATTCTTATACACTAATAATGAAGCAACAGAAAGACAAATAAAGAAACTGATCCCATTCACAATTGCACCAAGAAGCATAAAATACCTAGGAATAAATCTATACAAAGATGTAAAAGATCTGTATGCTGAAAACTATAGAAAGCTTATGAAGGTAATTGAAGAAGATATAAAGAAATGGAAAAAACATTCCATGCTCATGGATTGGAAGAAAAAATATTGTCAAAATGTCAATACTACCCAAAGCTATCTACACATTCAATGCAACCCCAATCAAAATTGCACCAGCATTCTTCTTGAAACTAGAACAAGCAATCCTAAAATTCATATGGAACCACAAAAGGCCCCGAATACCCAAAGCAATTTTGAAGAAGACCAAAGCAGGAGACATCACAATCCCAGACTTTAGCCTCTACTATAAAGCTGTAATCATCAAGACAGCATGGGATTGGCACAAAAACAGACACATAGACCAATGGAATAGAATAGAAACCCCAGAACTAGACCCACAGAAGTATGGCCAACTAATCTTTGACAAAGCAGGAAAGATTATCCAATAGAAAAAAGACAGTCTCTTTAACAAATGGTGCTGGGAGAACTGGACAGCAACATGCAGTAGTATGAAACTAGGCCACTTTCTTACACCATTCACAAAAACAAACTCAAAATGGATAAAGGACCTGAGTGTGAGACAGGAAACCATCAAAACCCTAGAGGAGAAAGCAGGAAAAGACCTCTCTGACCTCAGCCGCTGCAATTTCTTACTTGACACAACCCCTAAGGCAAGGGAATTAAAAGCAAAAATGAACTATTGAGACCTCATGAAGATAAAAGGCTTCTGCACTGCAAAGGAAACAATCAACAAAACTAAAAGGAAACTGACAGAATGGGAAAAGATATTTGCAAATGACATATCGGACAAAGGGCTAGTATCCAAAATCTATAAAGAGCTCATCAAACTCCACACCCGAAAAACAAATAATCCAGTGAAGAAATGGGCAGAAAACATGAATAGACACTTCTCTAAAGAAGACATCCGGATGGCCAACAGGCACGTGAAAAGATGCTTAACATCGCTCCTTATAAGGGAAATACAAATCAAAACCACACTCAGATATCACCTCACACCAGTTAAAGTGGCCAAAATGAACAAATCAGGAGACTATAGATGCTGGCGAGGATGTTGAGAAACGGGAACCCTCTTGCACTGTTGGTGCGAATGCAAATTGGTGCAGCCACTATGGAAAACAGTGTGGAGTGTCCTCAAAAAATTAAAAATAGACCTACCTTATGACCCAGCAATAGCACTGCTAGGAATTTACCCAAGGGATACAGGAGTGCTCATGCATAGGGGCACATGTACCCCAATGTTTATAGGAGCACTTTCAACAATAGCCAAATTATGGAAAGAGCCTAAATGTCCATCAACTGATAAATGAATAAAAAAAATGTGGTTTATATACACAATGGAGTACTACGTGGCAATGAGAAATAATGAAATATGGCCCTTTGTCGCAACATGAATGGAACTGGACAGTGTTATGCTAAGTGAAATAAGCCATACAGAGAAAGACAGTTACCATATGGTTTCACTCTTATGTGGATCCTGAGAACCTTAACAGAAGTCCATGTGGGAGGGGAAGAACAAAAAAAGAGGTTAGACAGGGAGAGAGCCAAAGCATAAGAGACTCTTAAAAACTGAGAACAAACTGAGGGTCGATGGGGGGTGGGAGGGAGGGGAGGGTGTGTGATGGGTATTGAGCAGGGCACCTTTTGTGATGAGCACTGGGTGTTGTATGGAAACCAATTTGACAATAAACTTCATATATTGAAAAAAAAACTATTGCTGGTTCTCAAATGTTTGCTCTTTGAGATTAAGAAAACTTTCTCTTAAGTTACCCATAATATACAGAATTTTAATAAAATATTTATTTATAAACAAATTAAAACATTTATCTTTTGTCTCTACCCAATCCCTCTAAAATTCAAATCTCATAGTAAGTTATCTTTTTTCATAACAATTAAGGTCATTTATATAAGTTTAGTAAAAATTGATTCTCTTTCAAACGCAACACCATCAATCATACTAGCTCTTCTACCAAAACATTAACTAAAATGTCATATTTAAAAAAGATGTACGTAAACTCAAATATAACCAAACAATTGGAAAAAAAATCCTGTTACCTTTATAAAACTTAAAGCCAATAAGTCCCCTTATAAAAATAATGGCCTAATACCTTGATCATAAATATCCCAACAACCTTACCAGGTAACTAAACAATATCACTTCTCCTTCCCTTTTCCACCAAAACACACACTCTCTATTCAAACAAATTTCTTATTCCTCTCTCTCAAACATAAAACGTCATTCTTTCCTGCCCAAAATGTATACAATTTTCCCCTACCTTCTTGTCCCACAGAGGAAATCTTCGGGGTCTAATAGCCAATCAATTATGGCAATTGGATGCTACACACCTATCATCTTTTGGTAAAACTCCATGGATATATGTGTCTATAGACACTTTTTTCTGGATATGTATGGGCTTCTTCCCGGGGGGCATTCCCCTCACATGTTATTTCTCATTTATTGGAATGTTTTACAATGATGTGTGTACCCAAAAGTATCAAAATTGATAATGCCCCAAATTACACCTCACAACAATTACAACTGTTCTTACAACAATGGAATATACACCACTCCACTAGAATTCCTTATAACCCACAGGGTCTATCCTTCATGAAACTTGCAAAAGACCTCCTAGAATTATTTTTATTAAAACAAAAAGGGGGAAATGCCACCCATAGGGCAAGATTAATGAAAGCACTATTTACATGAAGTCATTTACCATTAGACAGAAATTTTCAATCCACAATGCTCAAGCATTTTCAAATGGAGCAGGAACTCCCAAAATGCAACTTATGGTATAGAGTAAACTTTGCCCAATGAGGGGCCAATCTGGAAGGGTCCAATACAATTGTGAACCTGGAGGAGAGGATTTGCTGTGGTGCTTTCTCCTCAAGGTCCCACGTGGGTTAATAAAACCACATCATGAGCTGACACAAGGGACTCAAAATTCCAATGCCCAACTTCAATCTGTTGACAGTGGCCCCTCCCAGCGGGATGTCAAATCCAAAGAAGTGGAAGATTGATCACAGCCAACAGAGACATCTCCTGGGGTGATTTAAAAAATTAACCTCACAAGCTAAAGAGGTTTTAATCAACACAGGCATGCCCATGACCCCTAAAAATATGTTTCTGTCCATCACCTTTTGACCTACTTCCAACTCAGCTAAGGTAATACTCCTGCTATTGTGTATGCATTCTTTACCTGTTGCTTCTACTCACCCACACTCTACTTTTGCCTATTGGGCTCATCTTCTTGGCCCTCCTATGTTTGATTTAGTCTCCTGGGAAGATCCTGAAATTCCTACCTCATCTAATGATTCCTCTATTACCGATGGGCACTGGGTTCCTGTTAATGGTGATGATTCATCTAACTCTCCATCCCATAATCTCTCAATAAATTGGACTTTTTCTCCCTTGTGTATCCCTCTATGTTTCTATTATAATCCTAATGCTCGCAATACTAACTAAAGCCTATGTGTCCTTCTTCACAAACAATGATATATGAAAAGCATACTTAAAACACCAGAAGATGAATCTTGGATAAGTGCTATAACATATCAACACTTTGTTCTCACAATAGGCATAAGAGGAAACCTAACTAAAAGTAAGCAAGTACCAAAACCTCCAATGCCATCATGTACTAGACCCTGGCTGGAGATGGAGTCCTCTAATGGCTTCTCATGGGACCTCTACTGTTCTTGTAATTTTACCCAAATATCCCAATTTCACAAAGAACCCTTGAAAATTGCAGACCCCAAGAACTAACGGTGATGAAAAATAATAGAACATAGAAAGTACGTGTCTGAAATTGGTCACTTCCTTTCCATTGCAACACTTCTAACCCGATATGGAATCCCAGATTTGTGGGTCTGATACTTAGACTCAAATACTCCATTATTATCTATTCCTCTGTTAGAACTTCCTCTAAGAGCATTGGCCTGTCATTTGATCAAAGAAAATTTATGTCTCCATTGATAACCCAAAAATTAGATTGCAAAAACAGAGCTTCAACAAGAAGGCCAACAGGCCACAATTAACACTCTCAATGATATTTCCAACTGGATCAAACCAAAACCTGGTTCTCAGGGTTCAACGTACACTCTTGGTTTAATACTATTGTAATATTGCTAATAATCTTGTGTTTTTTTTGTCACAGTTGTCAAAATGATGATGTCTCTTTGCTACTCTAACATGTCATCCAAGGTGTTTTTCACCAGCACCCAGATGCTCACACCACCTGCATGACAACTCCTGGTTCTGCTAATGAAAAACAAAATGAGGGTGTGGAGTTCTTTTTAGAGAGTGGATTGTAAGCCCTGCGAAAGTCAATGTAGTAATTGATGATACATCAATGATGTGCTGGTCTCAAGACTGTTGACTGTGACAGCACTATGAGATCCAGAGCCCCATGATCTCCCAGGAGCCAGTTAGGGAACAGACCCACTGTAATTTTCTAGCCATCCTTGAGATTGCACATCTTTCCTTGCATGCTTTCACATAAACACCAGATGTGTGTTTGGTACATGTCTGCAGGCTCTTTGTGTTTTCCTTCCATGCTTTGACATTCTTTGATGTTTACAGAAAATGGACATGAAATAAAGACTATGTGCTGTTTGCTGCCACTGCTGTTTCATTAGCAGAACAGCTCTGCATGCCCACTCAGTATGAGTGTCTGAGAATTTTATCTTCAGTGCATACCTACAGTGCTGAAGGCATCAGGCTCTGTGCTGATGCCATGGAGTTGGCTTGAGATTCTGTTTCTTCCTCTCTGTGCCTGCTCCACTTGTGCTCTCTCCCCCCCTCCCTCCTTCCCTCCCTCTTTCTCTCTCTCAAAATAAATAAATAAAGTTTTAAAAAAGACAAAGCATTTCTCTAATGTTTATGGAGTACATTTAAGATTTTTAAATGTTTATTCATATTTTGAGAGACAGAGCATAAGTGGGGGAGGGGAAGAGAGAGAGAGGGAGACAGAAAATCCGAAGAAGGCTCCAGGCTCTGAACTGACAGCACAGAGCCTGATGCGGGGCTTGAACTCACAGACCCGAGCTAAAGTCGGACGCCTAACCGACTGAGCCACCCAGGCACCCCTAGAGTACATTTAAAGAGCACTTTTTTTTAATGGTAAGAGGCCAATGCAAGCAGCATGAAGAACAGTATAGTTTAAGGGACTAAAAACATGGTCATTGTCTATTGCTAATATATAGTGTTTTGATAAAGTTTCCTATGAGATAAATGTGAAGGATAATAAAGAATGTTTGAAGAACATGGTAGTTTAAGCACTTAAACAGAAGACCCTTCCCTATTTCTGATCTAATGAAGTTTAAAAACATTTGTATTTAGGAGGCATTTGGAAACCTCATGGAGAACACAGGTCTTTCAGGTACTTAAACAAACATATGGGCATTTCCTAGTGGTACCAAGATTTAAACACACTTCTTACTAGATAACCCTAGAAAACAATGCTAAATTGCTTTAAGCACTAAGTCTTTTGTCTTCAATTAAATGCAAGAGCATTTCCTAAGTAATATTGACAGGGTACACTTTTGTGCATACTAGATGTCCATTATAAGTGACACAAAAGATGCATTGACCACAGTGTACTTTTAGATACTTAAAAGCAAGGACATTTACACTGATTCTACACCAGAGTCAGAAGAGTTATGACTGTGTGTATCCAAATATCATTTTGAACTAGCTTGAAGAACAGAATAGTCAGGCAGAGAAGCACATGGCCTTTCCCTTTGCTAATATAGTGTTTCAACAAAAGCTGCTATGAGACTACATGAATAACAACTGAAGCACCAAGTGGTTTTAGGCAGTTAAGAACATTGTCATTTTCGCCTAAATGTCCATCAACTGACAAATGGATGAAGAAGATGTGGTTTGTATATACAATGGAATATTACTTGGTAATGAGAAAGAATGGAATCTGGCCATTTGCAGCAATGTGGATGGAACTGGAGGGTATTATGTTAATTGAAATAAGTCAGTCAGAGAAAGGCAGATACCGTATGTTTTCACTCATATGTGGATCTTGAGAAACTTAACAGAAGACCGTGGAGGAGGGGAAGGGGGAAAATGTTACAGAGAAGGAGGGAGGAAAACCATAAGCACTCTTAAATACTGAGAACAAACTGAGGGTTTATGGGGGGGTGGGGGAGAGGGGAAAGTGGGTGATGGGCATTGAGTAGGGCACTTGTTGGGATGAGCACTGGGTGTCGTATGGAAACCAATTTGACAACAAATTATATTTAAAAAAGAACATAGTCATTTTCTACTGCTAATACAGAGCATTTCAACAAAAAGATCCTATGATATGTATGTGATGGCAATGTGATGAATGATGTTATAATCATAATGTAGTTTCACTTAAGCCCAAGGCCCCTCCCTAGAGTTTACAGAGAGAGAGGTTAAGAACACTTCTTACTACATTTATCCTAAACACTAATTGACATCTGCTTTAAGCACAGTGCAGTTTCAGGCTCTTATGATCATGGATATTCTCTAGAGTTCACACAGAAGGGCTAAGGGCGACTTCTTCTCCCAATGTCTAAGTGGTCCCTCAAGACCCTTTACACACAGTGTCGTTTTAGGCAGTTAAGCATAAATCCCTTCCATTCTACTTACATGAAGAAGTTTAGGAGGACTCACTACTACATGAACTTAAAAGTTAATGAAATCCTCATGGAACACACAGCTCTTTCAGGCAGCTAAAGACTGAGGCATTTCCTACTTCTTATACAGAATTACTTAAGCACACTACTTACTGGAAAAATCTGAGAAACTAACTCAAAGATGCTTTGGGTACAGTGTTGCTTCTGCCAGTTCAGCACATGGTCGTTCTGAATTGCTAAAATATATTAGACACAGAAACAAGCATTGAGACTGAGAGAAAGTGGGAAGACAGAGAAAATTTTTCCCAATGAAAGAACAGAACAAGTCCACAGCGAGAGATCTAAGTGAAACTGATATAGGTAACATGCAAAGGGGAAAGAAAGAGAGAGACAAATCAAGAAATAGAATCTAAATTATAGAGAGCAAACTAGTTACCAGAGGGGAAGGGATGTAGGGTGGGTTAAATAACTGCTGGGGATTAAGGAGTGCTCTTAGAATGATGAGCATTGGGTTGTGTATATGGAATTGTTGAATCACTCTATTGTACACTTGAAACTAACAAAACACTGCATTTACACTAAAGGTAATTCGAGGAATAATTTAAAGAATGAAAAAAAAACTTTAAAGAGGGAAATGAAAGCCACTTGAAGTACAGTGTGGTTTTAGGCAGTGAAGCACAAGGCCATTTCTATTGCTAATATATGCTGTTTCAACAGATGTTCCAATGAGATGTATGTGAAAAGGTACATGTAAGACATTTTCATCAATGAGTAATTTTAGACAATCAAGCAGTAGGACCTTCCCTAGTTTGTATACATAGGGGTTAGGAGCACTTCTCCCTACATTTAAGTAAAACACTAACTGAATTTAGGTACACTGTAGATTCATGGAGTTAAGGCCATGTCCATTCTTTAGTGCTTTATCTAAGCACTACTTTTATGTGTAAGAGGCCTATGCATGCCACTTGAAACACAGACTTTAGTTTTAGGAAGTTAAACACATGACCATTACCTTATCACAAGTCTGGAGTATTTACACAAGTGGTCTTGATACATGTATATGAAATACTACATGAAACCTTTTCAGAGAACACTGTACTTTTAAACAGTTAAGCACTTGGCCATTTCCTATTTCTCATATAGAGCATTTCAATGAGTTCATTTGCATGTATTGAAAGTCACTAACCAGTCTTTAAACAGGATAGTTTTAAGCCATTAAGCATAGGTGTTTATACAAAAAGATTAAGAACACTTGTTACTCCATGTATTTTAAAAATATTTGGAGAACATAAGAGACTCTTAAAAACTGAGAATAAACTGAGGGTTGATGGGGGGTGGGAGGGAGGAGACGGTGGGTGATGGGTATTGAGGAGGGCACCTGTTGGAATGAGCACTGGGTGTTTTATGGAAACCAATTTGACAATAAATTTCATATTAAAAAAATATACACAATGGAATACTACTTGGCAATGAAAAAAATGAAATCTTTCCATTTGCAACAATGTGGATAGAACTAGAGGTATTATGCCAAATGAAATAAGTCAGTCAGAGAAAGACAGATATAATATGTTTCCACTCATATGTGATATTTGAGAAACTTAAGACCATGGGGGAAGGGAAGGGGAGAACATAGTTACAAACAGAGGGAGGCAATCCATAAGAGACTCTTAAATACAGAGAACAAACTGAGGGTTGATGGGGGTTGGAGAGGGAGGGGGAAATGGGTGATGGGCATTGATGAGGGCACTTGCTGGGATGACCACTGGGTATTGTATGTAAGTGAATCATGGGAATCTATTCCAGAAGCCAAGAACATACTGTATACACTGTATGTTAGCTAACATGACAATAAACTATATTCCGAAAAAATAATAAAATAAAATAAAAATAAAAATATTTGGAGATTTTACTGAGCACATGGCTGTTTCAGGCCATTAAATACCTATACATTCCCTAGTTATTATTCAGGATTTCAGCATGCTTCTTATTGGATGAATCTAAGAAGCTAACTCAAAGATGACTTACACACGTGGTGTTTTTGGCAGTTAAGTTCATAGCCATTCCCTTTTGATATAAAGAGATTTTAAGCAAAATACCCATCCAGATATATGTGAATAACCAAATGAAAGATGCATTAAAAGCAATGTAGTAAGGCACCTCAGTATATGCCCCTTCCATATACTTTATACAAACAAGTTTACAAACACTTGTGATTATATGTATTTAAAAGGCAAAAGAGTTATACGATCTGAAGAGAAACCAGACTAATGATTATATGTATTTAAATGGAATTTGAAATCCACATTTAGAACACAGCTATTTCAGGCAATTCAGCACAATGGACATTATACAGATGGATGTAAGCACACTTCTCACTGGATGTTTATGAGAAGCTAATTGACAAATGCTTTAAGAAAAGCATTTCTCTGAGAGTTAAAAACATGTACATTCCCTCATGCAAATATAGAGGGTTTAAACAAAAGTTCTACTAGATATACACTCAAACATACATGAAGAATGTACTATCACATTGTACTTTGAGGCACCTATCACTAAACCATTTCCTAGTGCTTTTATATAAGAGTTTAAGAATACTTCTGACTACATATCCCCAAGAAGCTGTCTAAAACACTCCTGGAGCAGTAAAACGCTCCTGGATCAGTAAAGCTCAAGCGTTTACACAGAGGGGTCATGGGGAAAGTGTTACTATATATGTCTGTGAGGGACAAGAATGTCACTTGAAACACAATGATGCTTTAGGCACTTCAGCATGGGGCCTTTCCCTATGGCTAGTATAGAATATTTTTTTAAAGTTTTTATTTAAGTTCTAGTTAGTTAACATAAAGTGTAATATTAGTTTCAGGTGTAGAATTCAGTAATTCCACCCTTCCATAAAACACCCAGTGCACATCACAAAGTGCACTATTTAATCCCCATCCCCTATATAACCCATTCCCCACCCATCTCCCCTTTGACAACAATCCATTTTTTGTGAGTGTGGTAATACTGTTTGAAGTGCTATAACTGTAGGTGTATGGGGCATGTATGATATATGTTGGATATGTTTGTGTATATGCTAGGTGAGTATGCGGTGTATATGTGGTTTGTGTAATGTATGTATGGTGTGCATTGTGTATGTGTGATGGAAGCGTGTATGCAGTATTTGTGTGGCTAATGTGGAGTATGTTATGTGTGCTAATGCAAGCTGTGTGTGTGCTTATGTATGTGCAAGAAGTGCCTTGAGTGTATTGTATGTGTGGATGTGTGTGGTGTAATTTTCAGAAATGTTTTGTGTTTGTTTATTGTGATTGTGGCTTGTGGTATGTGTGGCATATGTGTACTGTTTGTGTGTAATTTTTGTGTTTTGTGTGTTGCATGCATTGCATGGATGTGTTATTTCTGTGTGGTATACATGGTGTATATATGGTGTTTGTGTGATATCTGTGTGTGTTGTATGATGGTGCATATTGGTAGATCTTTTCTGTGTGTTTGTATTGTATTACTTTGGTACATATGCAGATGATGAGTGTATGGTGTTGTGGTGAATGTGTTCTATGAATATGGTGTATGTGTGGACTTTGTGGGTCAAATGTTCTGTGCGTGTGTGGTATGTGTGGTGTGTATTTGGTATATGTGTGAGTGTGTCATTTACCCTTGGTTCTACTTGTGTTGTGTGTGTGTCATGTGTGAGGAGTCTGTGAAGTATCAGTTTTGTGTGTGTTGCTGGTATATTTGTGGTGTGGTGTGCATGTGTGTGTGTGTTTGTGTGTGCATGTTGTATTTGTGCTGTGTATCTTTGATGTGTGTGCTGTATGTGTGGTGTGAGTGTGAGAGACATGTGTGGTTGTGTGTGGTGTAGGGTATCTGTGTGTTATGTGTGTTATGTGTCTGTTTTGTGTGTGTTATGCATGTTTATGTGTATACTATATGTGTGTGTGGGTTTGTGTGGTGTATGTTATGTGTGTGTGGTGTATATCTGGTGTGTGTGTTTGCTTGGTATTTTTGCAATTGGTGTAGTGTTTGTGTGGTGTGTGGGTGTGGAGTGTGTGTGCTGTATGTGTGTTATATGTGTGGTTGATGCTTGTATTTGTGTAGTAGGCATTTTGTGGGCTGGTATGTGTGGCTAGTACATGATTTCCATGTGTTGTATGCATTGTGTGGTGTGTATATTTGTGTGTCGTGTGTGAGTGTAATATAGGCATGATGCATGAGTTATGTATGTGTGATGTGTGTGTGGAGTTTGTGTGGTATTTGTGGGATATATGTGTGGTTGGCCTGTCATGTGCGTGTAGAGTTTGAGTGGCAAATGTGTGGCATGTATCAGGTATATGTGTGCTGTGTGTGTGGTATATGCTTTGTGTGTGTGTGTGTGTGTGTGTGTGTGTGTGTGTGTGGTGAGTGTGACATGTGTGGACTTTGTGGTGTATATGAGGTGTGTGCATGTTAACTGTGGTTCTGCAGTATAATTTTGGTTAATAGCTGGTCTATGTTTTGTGTGTGGTATGCACATGGGTGCAGTGTATGCATGATGTTTTCTGTGTGCCTTCTAGTTGTTGTGTGTGTTGTGAGTGTGGTGTGTATGATGAGTGTGTGGTGTTTGTACATTTTGTGTGTTGTGCATGGTGCATGTGGTTAATACAGACATGGTGTATATGTGGTGTCCAGTGGGATATGTGTGGTATTTGTGTGGTTATGTCTAGTTTGTGTATGGCAATTATGTGTGGAAGTTTGTGTAGAATATGTGTATGGTGAGTGTGGTTTGTATTTCATATGTGTGGTTTATGTGTAGTGTGTGTATGCGGCATATGTGGTGGTGTGTGGTATCTGTATAGAAAGGATTGGTGAATGTGAGACATGTGTGTGTGATATATGTGTACCATGTATGTGTTGAAATTGTGGTGCATGTTGTGTGTGGGGTAAATGTTTCATTTTCTTTTTGGTGTGGTGTGTGTCCCTAAGATATGGATCTTGTATGTTTAATGTATGTGTGTCAATGTGTGTTGTATGTGCTCTGAGTGTGGTGTCTGCTTGACTTGTATGTGTACATTACATGTGTGTTTTTCTGTGTTCTGTATGTTGTAAATGGGCAGTGTGTGTGTCATGTGTTCTATATGGGTGTGTTGTCTATGTGTGTTTGTGGGCTTTGTGTGTGGAGTGTCTGTGGGCAGTAATTGTAGTGTACCTTGGTGCATTGGCTCAGGTGGTTGCTCTGATTTATATATGACCTGTACGTTATTATATTTCTATTGCTGTGTGCTGTGCATGTGTGTGATACATGTGTTGTGTATGACTATTGTAGCTATCTTCTGTATGGGGCAAGTATCTGTGTGAGTGTTGTTTATGTGTGGTTTCTGAGTGATTTTTGAGTGCTGTAAGTATGTGTGTAGAATAAGGGTAGTGGGTATGTGGTGTCTGTGGAGTGGGCTGTGTTTGTGGCAGGCTTTGTGTTTGTGTAGTATATATATATATAAATATATATATATATTTATATATATATATTTATATATATATATAACAAATGGCATATATATATAAATATATATATATATTTATATATATATAAAATGTGTGGTGTATGTGTTGTTTGTGTGTGTGGTAAAAGTGTGGTGTGTATGGAAGGTGTAGTATGTCTGTTGTGTGTATATTATACATGGGGTTTACATTTGGCATATGTGTGTTGTGTGTAATTTATATCTACATTGAGGGTGGCATCTGAATGACCATGGTGGTGGTCTCCATGGTGTGCATTGCTTTTGTGTTTTGTGATAGTGTTTCTTGCTTGTGTTGTGTGGGGGGGAGTGGGTACAGTCTCTGTGGTGTGTATGTAGTACGTGTTGTGTCTGATGTGTAAGTGGTGTGTGTGGGGGGTATTTGTCGAATGTGAGTAGTGTTGCATGTATTGCCATTTTATGTGTGGGGGTTGTGTAGTGCATGTGTCTTGTATTTGTCTTTTTGTGTGTATTACAGGTATGATCTGTGAATGGTATATGGGCCATGTGTGTGATTATGGGTGGTTTCACAGGGCTGTATGTGTTGTGGGTTGTTCTGCATGTGGTAGATATGTGTGGTATATTTTCCTTATGGAAGTGTGGCATGTGTAGTTGTGTGGGGTGTATGTATTATGTGTGTGCTTTCTGTGCAACATGAGTGTGTGTTCTCAGGATATATTTGAAGAGTGTTGTGCATGATTAGAGTGGGTGTAATATCTGTGGTCTGTGTCTGATGTCAATGTGGTATGTGTGTCTGTGTTTAGAATGAGTCCTTATGTGTGGTATATGTGAGACATTTATGTGCTCTACAGGGTGTCTATGGTATATAAGTTGTGTGTATGTGTGTGTGTGTGTGTGTGTGGTGTATGTGTTGGTGTGTGTGCATGTGTTGTATGTGTGTGAGAGTGTGGCATATCTGTGGAATGTGTGTGGACTAGTTTTGATGTGTTTGTGGTGTATGTATGGCTGGTTTGTGTGCACTATGTATGTTGGCATGTATGGTGTATGTGAGTGGATCTATGTAAATATGTGGCTATTGTGTGGTGAGTGTGGGTATGTGTGTGTGAATATTGTTAGTATGTGGTTATTTTGTGGTGAATGTGTTGTGTGTTTGTGGTATCTCTGTGTGGTGTAAGTATGTTATATTTGACATGTGTGAGGTGTGTATTTGTATGTGTGTTTGTGTGTGTGGAATATGTGGTGTACATATTTTGATGGTGGGATATGTACTGTGTGTAGGCTATATGTTGTGGTTTGTGGTCTATAAGCAGATTGTGTGTTTGGTATATTATTGTTGTGTGTCATGTGAAGGCAGACTATGTGGTGTGTGTGTGGTATGTGCCTGGTATAAGGGTTCTCATTCTGGTGTGTGTGTGTGTGTGTGTGTGTAATATGTTTGTGTGAAATGTAAGTGTGGTGTGTGTGTTATATGTGTGGTGTGTCTAGGCACATGTATGATATGTGTGTGGTAAGGTTATTGTGTAAGTTGTACATGCAGAGTAAATGTTCTGAATGTGGTTGTTGTGTGACATATGTGCGGTGTGTCTGTGTGATATATCTTGTTTGGTGTATGTGTGGCATGTGGGTGTATTTGTTTATGTGTGGTATCTGTTTGGACTGGTTGTGGGAAGAGTGTTTTTGTGTGTTTTGTATGTATGATATGTGTGGTATATGTGTGGGTTTGTGTGATTGTGGTATTTGTGTTGTGTGTGGGTTCTGTGTGGTGTGTCAGCAGTATACAGGTAGTTTGTGTAGGTTCACGTGTGATGTATATCTGGTATATGAGTTGTAATTATGGCATATCTCTGGTGTGCTTGTTCTCCCTGTGTAGAGTGTGTTTATGTGGTATTTGTGTGGCATGTGTGTTGTATGTGTTGTGTTTGTTATATGTGTTGTTTATGTGTGTAGTATATGTGTAGTATGTGTGTTTGTGTGTGTTATATGTATTGTGCATGGTTGTGTGTGGTGTTGATGTTTGTTATACCAATTTGCTGCTGTGAATTGTGCATAGTATTTGTGTGGTGTGCATTTGGTGTGTATCTGTGGTGTTTGTGTATTTATATATCTCATGAATATTTGGTATGTATGTGGTATGTGTTGTGTATGTACTATGTATGCTATGTTTCCAGTGAGAATGTGCAATAATTGCTGAGGGTGCAGTTGAATATGGAGTAGGTGTGTGGTATACATTGGTGTGTCTCTGGTATATGTAAGGTATGCCTGTGTGTGCGATGTGTGTGTGGTGTGTATGAGTGATAGTGTGTGTAAAATGTGTGTGCTGTATATGTGATTTATGATTGATATGAAAGGTGGTGTGGCATGTATGCCTGGTGTGTGTGTGGTGTCTATGTGATGTAGGTTAGGTACAAGTCTGGTGTGTGTGTGGTGTGTGTGTGTTTCTATGCAACCTAGTGTGGTATGAGCAGCACATTTGTGGTGTGTGTATGTGTGTGTGTTGTATATATGGATGGTCTATGGTGTGTGTGGTGTGCATATGTTATATTTGCAGTGCATGTGTGGTGTGGTGTATGTAGTGTGTGTATGTGTGTGTTTGTGTAATTTAGGATTTTCATGTGTTTTTTGTGTATGTACTTTGTGTGGTGTTTAGTATAAGTGTCATCACGTGATGTGTATGTGTCTGTTATGTGCAGCATATGAATGGTGTCAGTATTGGGGATAGGTGGTGTAAGTGTAGCTTGTGTGAAGTATGTGTTATATGTGTTGGGTGGTGTTTTTGTGTGTTATTTGTGATATGTGTCATATATATTTCTGGTGGTATGCAGCATATGGGTGGTGGGGTGGAGTTGAGGTGGTGGGAGTGTGTGCTGTTTGAAGATTGTGGCATTGTGTGTGTTATATGTGTATATGTGTTACATGCTTAGTGAATGTGTGGTAGATGTGTACTGTGCCTGTAATAAATGTGTGGTGTGTGGGGAGCATATTCAGTAAATGTGTGGTGGGTTTGTTGGTGTGGTATAAATATATGGTATATGTGGTATGTGTGATGTGTGTGTGTCATGTGTGGTACATGTGTGGTGTGTGTGTGGTGTGTGTGTTTATGATATATGTGTAATGCTGTTTGGTGACACTGTTATCTGTTCCTTGTGTGTGGTGTATGTTATGTATCTGTGGTGTGTGTGTGTGCATGGTGTGTTTTTGAATCATATGTTTGTAAGTGTTATGCATATAGGGTGTGTGTGGTATGTGTACAGGAAATTGTGATTTATATATTGTGTGTCTAAGGTGTATATTTGGTGTGAGTATGCCCTATATCTATACTGTATGTGTGGTGTCAATCTGTTTTCTACGTGTGTTGTATATTCAACATGTGTATGTGGTACGGTGTGGTATGTGTGATGTGTGTTGTTTGTAATGCATGTGTTGTGTTTTTACTTGATATATGTGTTGTTGGTATATTTTTTATGTGTGTATGTTTGTGTGATATGTTTGGTGTGTGGGTAGTGTTTGAGTGGTGGCTGTGAGTATGTGTGGTAGAAGTGTTGTGTGTGATGTTCATTGAGTTTGTGTGGTTGTTATATGTATGGTTGTTGGTTTATGTATGTTTGGTGTTTGTGGTCTGAGTGTGATGTGTGTGTGATATGTGTAGTGTGTGTGATATGTGTAGTATATGTGTTCTATGTGGTGTGTGTTTAATGTATATCTGGTGAGTGTGTGGTGATTATGAGTTTGGTGGTGTGTATTGTATGTCTATAGGTACTAAATGTATGGTGTATATATGGTATATATGTGGTATGTCTGTAATATATGTGTGATATTTGTGTGTTGAAGGTCTGGTTTGTTTGTTGGCATGCTATATAATTGTGTATGTGTTGTGGGTGTGACATGTGATACACATGTTTCATGTGTGTTGTATAGGTAGATTTTGTATTTGTGGTATCTGTGCTGTGTGTGTGTGTGTGTAGGTGTGTAGTACAGAATTATGGTATATGTGGACTGTGTGTAGGTTGTATTTGTTACGTGTGTGGTGTATGGGTGGCATGTGTGTAGTTATGTGGCTTATAAGCAGTATGTCTCAGGGGTATGTGTGCTGTGTGTATTTCTGTGAGTGGTATATGTGAAGTTTGTGTGCGGAATGTGTGTTGTGTATATACTGTGGTATATGAATGGAGTTTGGTCTATGTGATTTATATTTTGTGTATGTGAAGTATTTGTGTTGTGTATGTTACATGTAAATTGTTCGTGTACTGTATATGTGACATGTGTCCTTATGTGATTTAAGAACAATATAAGAAGGAACGTATGTGGGTTCTACGTATGAGGTGTGAATGTGTGTGCTACTTTAGGTATGTTGTGGTTTGTTTTTATGTGTGTTATATTTTTGATGTTTATGTGTTATATATGCACTGTGTGAGGTTTATGTATGAGGATTATAGTGTATAAATGGTATGTATGTGGTGTGTGTTTGGTGTGTAGATCTTACTGAGTGTTGGCTACATGTTTGTTATTGTGTGATTTATGTGAAACAAGATGTTAGCTTGGTGTGTTAGTTGAAAGAAAGTTTCTCCATAGTGTTGTTTCACAGAGTTGAGTATATGGCACTTTCCATACAGTTCCCTACATAGGTTTTCAAACATTTCTAACATAATGCAAGAAGAAGGTAATTCAAAGAGTGTTTCTGCATAGTGGTGTTTCACAAAATGCAGCGTAGGGCACTTTCCTTATATTTCCCTGCATAGGTTTTTCAAACACGTCTTTATTGAAACAAGAATTTAGTTGAAAGAGGTTTTCTCCACAGTGTTCTTTCACAGAGTTGAGCATAGAGCACTTTCCTTATACTTCCCCACATAGATTTTCCAAAACTTCTACTTTAGTTAAACAAGATGTTAGTTGAAATATGGTTTGTCCACAGTGTTCTTTCACACATTTGAGTATATAACACTAATTGTTTGCCAAGGAGATTCTCAAACATTTCTAAATTAGTGACACATAATTTTGGTGAAAAGATTGTTTCTCCACAGTGTAATTTTTTTTACTGTGTTGTTGATTTATTTTTTATATTTTTATTTTTTGTTTTAGTTGTTTTAATATGAAATTTATTGTCAAATTGGTTTCCATACAGCACCCAGTGCTCATCAAAAAAGGTGAGCTCATCAACCACCCTTCCCTACCTCCCACCCCCCATCAAACCTCATTTTGTTCTTAGTTTTTAAGAGTCTCTTATGCACTGACTCTCTCCCTCTCTAAACTCTTTTTTTTCTTCCCCTCGCCCATGGTCTTCTGTCAAGTTTCTCAGGATCCACATAAGAGTGAAAACAGATTGTATTTGTCTTTCTCTGTATGACTTATTTCACTTAGCATAACACTCTCCAGTTCCATCCACGTTGCCACAAAAGGGCATATTTCATTTTTTCTCATTGCCACGTAGTATTCCATCGTGTATATAAACTGCAATTTTGTTATCCATTCATCAGTTTATGGACATTTAGGCTCTTTCCATAATTTGGCTATTGTTGAGAGCGCTGTTATAAATAATGGGGTACATGTGCCCCTATGCATGAGCACTCCTGTATCCCTTGGGTAAATTCCTAGCAGTGCTATTGCTGGGTCATAGGGTAGGTCTATTTTTAATTTTTTGAGGACACTCCACACTGTTTTCCATAGTGGCTGCACCAATTTGCATTCGCACCAACAGTGCAAGAGTTTTCTCGTTTCTCCACATCCTCTCCAGCATCTATAGTCTCCTGATTTATTTTAGCCACTATGACTGGCGTGAGGTGATATCTGAGTGTGGTTTTGATTTGTATTTCCCTGATGAGGAGCGATATTGAGAATCTTTTCATGTGCCTGTTGGCCATCCGGATGTCTTCTTTAGAGAAGTGTCTATTCATGTTTTCTGCCCATTTCTTCACTGCATTATTTGTTTTTCGGGTGTGGAGTTTGGTGAGCTCTTTATAGATTTTGGATACTAGCCCTTTGTCCGATATGTCATTTGCAAATATCTTTTCCCATTCTGTCAGTTTCCTTTTAGTTTTGTTGATTGTTTCCTTTGCAGTGCAGAAGCCTTTTATCTTCATGAGGTCTCAATAGTTCATTTTTGCTTTTAATTCCCTTGCCTTAGGGGTTGTGTCAAGTAAGAAATTGCAGCGGCTGAGGTCAGAGAGGTCTTTTCCTGCTTTCTCCTCTAGGGTTTTGATGGTTTCCTGTCTCACACTCAGGTCCTTTATCCATTTTGAGTTTGTTTTTGTGAATGGTGTAAGAAAGTGGCCTAGTTTCATACTACTGCATGTTGCTGTCCAGTTCTCCCAGCACCATTTGTTAAAGAGACTGTCTTTTTTCTATTGGATAATCTTTCCTGCTTTGTCAAAGATTAGTTGGCCATACTTCTGTGGGTCTAGTTCTGGGGTTTCTTTTTTTTTTTTTATTTATTTTTTATTTATTTATTTTTGGGACAGAGAGAGACAGAGCATGAACGGGGGAGGGGCAGAGAGAGAGGGAGACACAGAATCGGAAACAGGCTCCAGGCTCCGAGCCATCAGCCCAGAGCCTGACGCGGGGCTCGAACTCACGGACCGCGAGATCGTGACCTGGCTGAAGTCGGACGCTTAACCGACTGCGCCACCCAGGCGCCCCTAGTTCTGGGGTTTCTATTCTATTCCATTGGTCTATGTGTCTGTTTTTGTGCCAATCCCATGCTGTCTTGATGATTACAGCTTTATAGTAGAGGCTAAAGTCTGGGATTGTGATGTCTCCTGCTTTGGTCTTCTTCAAAATTACGTTGGCTATTCAGGGCCTTTTGTGGTTCCATATGAATTTTAGGATTGCTTCTTGTAGCTTCGAGAAGAATGCTGGTGCAATTTTGATTGGGATTGCATTCAATAGCTTTTGGTAGTATTGACATTTTGACAATATTTATTCTTCCAATCCATGAGCACGGAATGTTTTTCCATTTCTTTATATCTTCTTCAAGTTCTTTCATAAGCTTTCTATAGTTTTCAGCATACAGATCTTTTACATCTTTGTTTAGATTTATTCCCAGGTATTTTATGCTTCGTGGTGCAATTGTGAATGGGATCAGTTTCTTTATTTGTCTTTCTGTTGCTTCATTATTAGTGTATAAGAATGCAACTGATTTCTGTACATTGATTTTCTATCCTGCAACTTTGCTAAATTCATGTATCAGTTCTAGCAGGCTTCTGGTGGAGTCTATCGGATTTTCCATGTATAATATCATGTCATCTGCAAAAAGTGAAAGCTTGACTTCATCTTTGCCAATTTTGATGCCTTTGATTTCCTTCTGTTGTCTGATTGCTGATGCTAGCATTTCCAACACTATGTTAAACAACATCGGTGAGAGTGGACATCCCTGTCGTGTTCCTGATCTCAGGGAGAAAGCTCTCAGTTTTTCCCCATTGAGGATGATGTTAGCTGTGGGCTTTTCATTAATGGCTTTTATGATCTTTAAGTATGTTCCCTCTATCCCGACTTTCTCGAGGGTTTTTATTCAGAAAAGATGCTGAATTTTGTCAAATGCTTTTTCTGCATCAATTGACAGGATCATATGGTTCTTATCTTTTCTTTTATTAATGTGATGTATCACATTGATTGATTTGTGAATGGTGGACCAGCCCTGCAGCCCAGGAATGAATCCCACATGATCATGGTGAATAATTCTTTTTTATGCTGTTGAATTCGATTTGCTAGTATCTTATTGAGAATTTTTCATCCATATTCATCAGGGATAATGGCCTGTAATTCTCTTTTTTTACTGGGTGTCACTCTGCTTTAGGAATCAAAGTAATGCTGGCTTCATAGAATGAGTCTGGAAGTTTTTCTTCCCTATTTTTTGGAATAGCTTGAGAAGTGTAGGTATTATCCCTGCTTTAAACGTCTAGTAGAACTCCCCCGGAAGCCATCTGGTCCTGGACTCTTACTTGTTGGGAGATTTTTGATGACTGATTCAATTTCTTCGCTGGTTATGCGTCTGTTCAAGCTTTCTATTTCCTTCTGATTGAGTTTTGGAAGAGTGTGGGTGTTTAGGAATTTGTCCATTGCTTCCAGGTTGTCCAGTTTGTTGGCATATAGTCTTTCATAGTATTCCCTGATAATTGGTTGTATATCTGAGGGATTGGTTGTAATAATTCCATTTTCATTCATGATTTTATCTATTTGGCTCCTCTCCCTTTTCTTTTTGAGAAGCATGGTTAGAGATTTATCAATTTTGTTTACTTTTTCAAAAAAACAACTCTTGGTTTCATTGGTCTGCTCTACAGATTTTTTAGATTCTATATTGTTTATTTCTGCTGTAATCTTTATTATTTCTTTTCTTCTGCTGGGTTTAGGGTGTCTTTGCTGTTCTGCTTCTTTTTCCTTTAGGTGTTCTGTTAGATTTTGTATTTGGGATTTTTCTTGTTTCTTGAGATAAGCCTTGATTACAATGTATTTTCCTCTCAGGACTGCCTTCACTGCATCCCAAAGCGTTTGGATTGTTGTATTTTCATTTTTGTTTGTTTCCCTATATTTTTCAATTTCTTCTCTGATTGCCTGGTTGACCCATTCATTCTGTAGTAGGGTGTTCTTTAACCTCCATGCTTTTGGAGGTTTTCCAGACTTTTTCCTGTGGTTGATTTCAAGCTTCATAGCATTGTGGTCTGAAAGTATGCATGGTATGATCTCAATTCTTGTATACTTATGAAGGGCCGTTTTGTGACCCAGTATGTGATCTACCCTGGCGTATGTTACATGTGCACTTGATAAGAAAGTATAATCTCTTGCTTTGGGATGCAGAGTTCTGAATATATCTGTCAAGTCCATCTGATCCTATTTATCATTCAGGGCCCTTGTTTCTTTATTGACCGTGTGTCTAGATGATCTATTCATTGTTGTAAATGGAGTATTAAATTCCCCTGCGATTACTACATTCTTGTCAATAAGGTTGCTTATGTTTGTCATAAATTGTTTTATATATCTGGGGCTCTCGTATTGGGCGCATAGACATTTATAATTGTTAGTTCTTCTTGATGGATAGTCCCTGTAATTATTATATAATGCCCTTCTTTATCTCTTGTTACAGCCTTTAATTTAAAGTCTAGTTTGTCTGATATTAGTATGGCTACTCCAGCTTTCTTTTGACTTCCAGTAGTATGATAAATAGTTCTCCATCCCCTCACTTTCAATCTGAAAGCGTCTCAGGTCTCAAATGAGTCTCTTGTAGACTGCAAATAGATTGGTCTTGTTTTTTTTTATCCATTCTGATACCCTATGTCTTTTGGTTGGTGCATTTAGTCCATTTACATTCAGTGTTATTCTAGAAAGATATGGGTTTAGAGTCATTGTGACATCTGTAGGTTGCATGTTTGTAGCGATGTCTCTGGTACTTTGTCTCATAGGATCCCCCTTAGGATCTCTTGTAGGGCTGGTTTAGTGGTGATGAATTCCTTCAGTTTTTTTTTTTGTTTGTTTGTTTGGGAAGACCTTTATCTCTCCTATTCTAAATGACAGACTTGCTGGATAGAGGATTCTCGGCTGCATAATTTTTCTGTTCAACACATTGAAGATTTCCTGCCACTTCTTTCTGGCCTGCCAAGTTTCAGTAGAGAGACCCGTCACTAGTCTTATCGGTCTCCCTTTATATGTTAGAGCATGTTTATCCCAAGCTGCCTTCAGAATTTTCTCTTTATCCTTGTATTTTGCCAGTTTGACTATGATATGTCGTGCAGAAGATCGATTCGAGTTACATCTGAAGGGAGTTCTCTGTGCCTCTTGGATTTCAATGCCTTTTTCCTTCCCCAGATCAGTGAAGTCCTCAGCTATTTTTTTCTTCAAGTACACCTTCAGCACCTTTCCCTCTCTCTTCCTCCTCTGGAATACCAATTATGCGTCGATTATTTCTCTTTAGTGCATCACTTAATTCTCTAATTTTTCCCTCATACTCCTGGATTTTTTATCTCTATTTTTCTAAGCTTCTTATTTGTCCATAATTTTATCTTCTAGTTCACCTATTCTCTCCTCTGCCTCTTCAGTCCGAGCTGTGGTCGTCTCCATTTTATTTTGCAGCTCATTGATAGCAGTGTTTAGCTCCTCCTGGCTGTTCCTTAGTCCCTTGATCTCTGTAGCAAGAGATTCTCTGATGTCCTTTGTACTGTTTTCAAGCCCAGCGATTAATTTTATGACTATTATTCTCAATTCACTTTCTGTTATATTGTTTAAATAGTTTTTGATCAGTTTGTTAGCTGTCGTTATTTCCTCGAGGTTTTTTGGATAGTCCCTGGAGTGGTGCAGAACTTCGGCGCACTTCCCCTGTGCTGTCTTGAATAACTTGCGTTGGTGGGCGGGGCCACAGTCAGACCTGGTGTCTGCCTCCAGCCCACCGCTGGGGCCACAGTCAGACTGGTGTGTGCTTTCTCTTCCCCTCTCCTAGGGGCAGGATTCACTGTGGCCCGTCTGGGCTGCTTGCACACTGCCAGGCTTGTGGTGATGGGGATCTGGCATATCAGCTGGGGTAGATAGGCAAGGTGCACAGGGGTGGGAGGGGCAGGCTCAGCTTGCTTTTCCTTCAGAGATCTGCTTCGGGAGGGGCCTTGTGTCACTGGGATGGAGTCAACCCGCCACCGGAGGGATGGATCCACAGCAGCATGGCCTTGGGTGTTTGCGCGGTGCAAGGAAGTTTCCTGACAGGAGATGGTTCCCTCTTGGATTTTCGCTGGGGGATGGGTGAGGGAGATGGCACTGGCAAGTGCCTTTGTTCCTTGCCAAGCTGCATTCTGTTGTGCAGGGGTGAACAACTCTCCCTCCCGTTGTCCTCCATCCCTCCCGTTCTCCGAGCAAATCTGTTAACTTATATCCTTCCAGTTGTTATGTCCCACTTGCTGTCAGAACACACTCTATCCAGCCCCTCCATTTTTGCAAGCCAGACTCAGGGGCTCTGGTTTGCCAGCGGGCTGCCCCTCCACCCCACATCCCTCTCGCCAGTCCGTGTAGTGCACACTGCCTCTCTTCCCTTCCTACCCTCTTCTGTGGACCTCTTGTCTATGCTTGGTTCTGGAGAATCCATTCTGCTAGTTTTCTGGCGATGTTCTGGGTTATTTAGGCAGGTGTGGGTGGAATCTAAGTGATTTGCAGGACGCAGTGAGCCCAGCGTCCTCCTACGCCTCCATCTTCCCCTTTACACCTCAAGCATAGGTTTTCAAACACGTCTAACTTTATTCAACAAGAAGTTATTTGAAAGAGGGTTTCTGCACAGTGTTGTTTCACAGAGTGCAGTATAGGGCACTTCCCTTATACTTTCCAGCATAAGTTTTCAACGTTCTACTTTAGCCAAACAAGAATTTAGTTGAAGGATTGTCTGTACACAGTGTTGTTTCACAGAGTTGAGTATATGACACTTTAGTTATAGTTCCTCCACAGGTTTTCAAGCACTTATGACATTGTGACACAAGAAGATAGTTGAAAGATGGTTTCTCCACTGTAATCTTTCACAGAGTTGAGTATACAGCACTTTACTTATAGTTTTCCACATTGTTTTTCAAATACTTCTAATGTAGCCATATAAGAAGTAAGTTGAAAGAGGGTTTCTCTACCTTTTTCAATGACAGAGGTGAGTACTTTCCTTATAGTTCTGCACATAACTTTCAAACACTTCTAGCTTAGTGAAACAAGATGTTAGTTGAAAGATGGTTTCTCCATAGACTTGTTTTACAGACTGTGTATGTGGCACTTTCCTTATATTTCCACACATAGGTTTTCAAATACTTGTAACTTAATGAGACCAGAATTTAGTTGAAGGGGCATTCTTCATAGTGTTTCACAGAGTACAGTATAGGTGACTTTCCTCATACGTCCCCACAGTGGTTTTCAAACACTTCTAACGTAGTGGAACAAGATGTCTGTTAAAAGACGGTTTCTCCACAGAGTTGTTTAACATAGTTGAGTATACAGCACTTCCCTTATAGTTCCCTGCATAGGTTTTCAGACACTTTTAACTTAGTGAAACAGGATATTAGTTGAAAGATGGTTTCTCCACAGACTTGTTTAACATAGGTGAGTATATGGCACTTTCCTTGTAGTTCCACTTATAGGTATTCAAACAGGTCTAACTTGCTGAAACAAGAATTTAATTGAAAGACTTTTTTTTTTGCACAGTGTTGTTTCATAGAGTGCAGTAAAGGGCACTTTCCCAAACAAGAATTTAGTTGAAAGATTGTTTCTACACAGTGTTGTTTCACAGATTTGAGTGTGTGGCTCTTTCCTTATAGTTCCATACATAGGTTTTTACACACATCTATCTTAATGAAACAAGAAGTTAGTTGAAAGAGAGTTTCTGCACAGTGTTGTTTCACAGAATGCAGTATAGGGGAATTCCCTTATATTTCCCCATATTGGTTTACGAATTTCTACTTTAGTTAAACAAGAATTTAGTATAAAGATTGTTTCTAGGCAGTACTGTTTCAAAAAATTGAGAGTATCGATCTTTTTTTAAAAAATAAAATCCTACATAGGTATTCAAACAACTCAAACTTAGTGAAACAAGAAGCTACCTGAAAGATGGATTTTCCACTTCTTTTTTTTTATTTTTTTTTAAATTTTTTTTTCAACGTTTTTTATTTATTTTTGGGACAGAGAGAGACAGAGCATGAACGGGGGAGGGGCAGAGAGAGAGAGGGAGACACAGAATCGGAAACAGGCTCCAGGCTCCGAGCCGTCAGCCCAGAGCCTGACGCGGGGCTCGAACTCACGGACCGCGAGATCGTGACCTGGCTGAAGTCGGATGCTCAACCGACTGCGCCACCCAGGCGCCCCAGGATTTTCCACTTCTAAGTGGGCCCATGGCCTAGGTCTGGAAAAATAACAGTCTTGGGGCCACAATGGGTGCTGAAATATTTAGCAAGGAGCCTTCGAGTTGACAATCAAATTTCCAGGGCCTTATTGGAGCTTCAGAAGGGGATCTGGAGCCCAAACCTAAGCCTGGAAAACAAAATCGGTGGTCTACTGCACCCAAACCCTATGCCTGTCCTACACTCTTACAGGTACCCTCACCACAGCCTTCCAGGGAGATCAATGCACAAGTATACGTTCTGCCCTTGAAACCTCCTGGAACCTAAAACTAACCCTAGCCAGGGCTCTAGATCTAAGGGGCACCACCATTGAGGTCTTTGAAAATAACTAAGTTGGGACCAATGACCAATGGGAAATGTTTCAGCGTGGAAGCCAGAATTTTTCCATTACATTTCCAAGGCCAGGATAGAGCTGCAAGAGCAGATCCTGACACCTTGCCTAAAACTGGCCCACAGAATCATCTGGCTCCTGAATCTAAACCCTAATCTTGACTCCCATCCAACCATGTGCCCTCAACTCAGTCTTCCTTCGAGATCAAGCATTGTTGGTGGTTATGCCATTGGCATTTCCTGGGATCCAAACTTAACCCTGCCCATGGCTCTGTTTTTAGGTGCTCCCACCTCATAGGTCTGATAAAAGAAGAGCTATGGGGCCAATAATGGGAGCTGAAATATTCAACAAGGAATCCTGTAGTTGAGTATGAGATTTCCGGGGCCTGACCAGAGCTTCAGAAGGGGATCTGTTGCCAAAACCTAAGCCTGTAACACAAATTCAGCTGTCCACTGCATCCAAACCCTATGACTGTCCCACCCCCTAACAGGCATCCTCAACTCAACCCTCCGTGGAGATTACTGCACTGGTGTCAGTCCTGCCCCTGAAACCTTCTGGGGCCTAATCCTAACCATAGCCAAGGCTCTTTCCCTATGGGCGCCCAATTCCTATGTCTGAGAAGAGAACGGATTTGGAGCCCATAAGAGCTGCATGATTATTCAGCATTGAATTTGTAAAATTGAAATGCCATATCCAAAGAAGGCATGGAGCTGCACAAGGGGGATCCTGATGCCAAAGCTAAGCTTGGCCCACATCATAGGCTGGCCCTTGAATTCAAAGACTAAGCCTGACCCTCACCCTAACATGCGCCCTCCACTCAGCCTTCTGGGGAAACCCTTGTGCTGCAGGGGGTTCAGTCCCTGGTGCCTCCTGGGACCTAACACTAACCCTACCTAGGATCTGGCCCTAAGGGGGCCCACAACTAAGGTATAAGAGTAGTATGGATTTGAGGCCAATGACCAACAGGGAATATTTCATCATGGAAGCCAGAATGTTGCCATGACATTTCCATGACCTGGATGGCGCTACAGGAGGGGATTCTGCACCTAAACCTCTCACCAAAAACAATCTTCTGACTCCTGAACCCAAACCCTAAGCCTGAATAGCAGCCTACCATGCGCCCTCCACTCATACCCCCAGGGAGGACACTGCCTGGTGTTGGTTAAGGCCCTAACCGCTCCAGGTATGCAACCCAAACTCTAGACCAGGCTCTTTTCTTCAGGTGGCTCACCTCCCAGTTCTGATGAAAAATGCATTGTGGTCCATGACCACCGCAGGGCTAATCTGTAATTGCCATGACATTTCCAAGACTGGGATGCAGCTGCACAAGGGAGATCCTGAGGCCAAACCTAAGGCTGGCACTCACCATAGGCCGGCCCTTGAACCCAAAGACTAAGCCTGACCCACATCTTATCATGCTCTCTCCACTTAGCCCTCTAGGGAGGTCACTGAGCAGATCTGGTTTCAGTAGCTGGCTCTTCTTGTGACCTAACCCAAACCCTAGCCAGAACTCGGGCCCTAAGTGGCCCCAACATTGAGTTATTTGAAAAGAACGAATTTCAGGCCAATGACCAATGGGAAGTATTTCATTGTGAATGCCAGAATTTCAGTACACAATCTTCTGGCTCCTGAATCCAAACCCTAATCCTGACAGGCACCTGACCATATACCTTAAACTCAGACCTGCAGGGAGATCATGTCACTGTTGGTGGTTGTGCTGTTGGGACTTCCTGGGAGCCAACCCTAACCCTAGCCATGACTCTGCTTCTAAGAGGGCTCACTTGGGGCCCATTATGGGTGCCAGAATATTCAGTGAGCAACCCTGCATTTGACCATGAGAATTCCAGGGCCTGGCTGGAGCTTCAGAAGGGGATCTAGGGACAAACCTAATCGGAACACAAAACTGGCCATCTGCTTCATCCAGACCCTATGCCTTTTCCATCTCTAACAGGAACCCTCAACTCAGCCCTCCAGGGAGATCACCATACTGGTGTCAATCCTGTCCCTGAAACCTCTCAGGACCTAGCCTTAACCTTATCAAAGGCTCTATTCCTATGGGGACCCAACTCCTAGGACTGAAAACAGAAAGAATTTCGTGCCCATAAGTGCTGCAGGATTATTCATCATGGAACTTGGAAAATTGTCATATTATTTCTAAAACAGGGATGAAGTTGCACAAGGAGGATCGTGAGGCCAAACCTAAGCTTGGCCCACACTGTAGGCTGACCCTTGAACCCAAAGTCTAAGTGTGACCAGCACCCTAACATGAATCCTCTACTCAAACCTTCAGAGAGACCACTGAGCTGCTGGGGGTTCATTCCATCACCTCCTAAGACCTAACCCTAACCCTAGCCAGAACTCTGGCTCAAAGGAGTCCCACCATTGAGGTCTTTGAAACGAATGACTTTGTGACCAAAGACCAACGGGGAATATTTCAGCATATAAACTAGAGTTTCTCCATGACATTTCCATGGCCAGGATGGACCTATAGGAGGATATCCTGAGACCTTGCCTAACCCTGGCCCACCCAATCTTTTGGTTACTGAATCTCAACCCGAAGCCTGACTCACACTTAAACATATGGCTTCAACTTATTCCTCCTGGGAAATCAGGGCATTGTTGGTGGTTGTGCTGCTGGCACTTCCTGGGACCCAATCCTGACCTTAGACATTGCATGCTTCTGAGGGGGCCAACCTGCTAGGTCTGAGAAAAGAACAGACTTGAGGCCCATGATGGGTCACCAAATATTCAGCGAGGAACCCTGGAGTTGACCATGAGATTTCTAGGGCTTGACTGGCGTTTCAGAAGGGGACAGGGGGAAAAAAACCCCAGCCTGAAACACACATTCATCTGTCCCTTGCCCAAAAACCCTAAGGGTGTCCCACACCCTAACAGGCACCCTCAATTCAGACCTGCAGGTAGATCACTGAACTGGTGTCAGTTCAGGCCTTTGCACCTACAGGGTCCTAACACTAACTCTAGCCTGGAATTTGTCCTCAGGGTGCCCACCTCATAGATCTGAGGAAAGAACACATGTGGGGTTCATGACTGGTGCAGGATTAATCTGCAAGGAAACCAATAATCACCATGACAGTTCTAAGGCAGGGATGGAGCTGCACATGGGGACTTCTGAGGCCAAACTGATGCATGGCCCACACCAGTGGCTGGCTCTATAACTCCAAACCTAACCCTGACCTGCACCCTCACAAGTATCCCCCACTCAGCCCTCCAGGGAGGTGACTGGACTGCTGGCAGATCAGTCCCTAGCACATTCCAGGAACTAACCTTAATCCTAGCCAGGGCATTGGCCATAAATGGGCTCACCATTGTGGTTTGAGGAAATAACATATTTGGGGCCAAAGACCAACGGAAAATATTTCAGAGTGGAAGCCAGAATTTTGCCTAGATATTTCCATGACTAGGATGGAGCTGCAGGAGGGGATTCTTAGCCTAAACCAAAACCTTGCCCATATAATCTTCTAACTCTGAAAAACATAAGCCTGGAACACAGCATTTGGTGTCCACCACACCCAAACAATATGCCTGTCCTGCCACCCTAACAGGCAACCTCAACTCAGGTCTCCAGGGGAATCCACTGGACTGGTGTCGGTTTAGCTCCTAAAGCCTCCAGGGGCCTAACTTTAACCATAGCCAAGGTTCTTTCCCTATGAGGGCCAAACTGCTAGGTCTGAGAACAGAATGGATTTGGAGACAAAAACAGGTACAGGATTATTCAGCATGGAACTTTGAAAATCACCATGCCATTTCCAAAGCAGGGATGGAGGTACATAAAGGGGATCCAAGCCTAACCTTAGCTGACATACTAGGCTGGCTGTTGAACCCCAAGACGAAGCCTGAGCCACAGTCAAATACATGACCTCAACTCAGCCCTCTGAGGAGACTACTGCTCCGGTGGGGGTTCTGCTCCTGGTGCTTCCTGGGATCTAACCCTAACCCTAGACAGGGCCCTGAGCCTTAGGTGGCCCACAAATGAGGTATGAGAAAAGAATGGATGTGGGGACAAAGACCAATGGGGAATATTTCAGCATGGAACCATAATTTCATCATGACATTTGCACAGTGGGGATGGAGCTGCAGGAGGGTATTCTAAGCCAAAACCTAACCTTCGCCCAAACAATCTTATGACTGCTGAACCCAATCCTTAACCCTGAATGGCAGCCTACCATGCACCCTCTACTAAGTCC
Source organism: Neofelis nebulosa (assembly GCF_028018385.1). Classification (NCBI taxonomy): domain Eukaryota; kingdom Metazoa; phylum Chordata; class Mammalia; order Carnivora; family Felidae; genus Neofelis; species Neofelis nebulosa. The sequence continues at coordinate 53,697,651 of NC_080800.1, forward strand.
ACCAGGGAGATCACTGCATTGCTGGTGACTCTGCCCCTGACACTCCAGGAACCTAACCCTAACCCTATCTCAGTCTCTTTCCAGAAGGCGGCTCACCTCCTATGACAGAGAAAAAAACAACTTTGGGACCCATGAGTGGTGCAGAGTGATTCAGGGAGGAACCAACGAGTTGGTCATGACATTTCCAGTTTCAGAATGGAGCTGCAGAAAGGGACCCGGGGCCAAAACCTAAACCTGGAACACACAATCAGCAGTTCCTTGCCCACAAACCCTAAAGGTGTCCTGCACCTGAACCGCCACCCTCAACTCAGCCCTGCAGGGGGATCACTTAAAAGGTGCCAGTTCAGGCTCTGGCACCTACAGAGATCTAACCCTAACCCTAGCTTGGGTTTTGTCCTCAGGGAGCTCACCTCATAGGTCTCAGGAAAGAATGCATGTGGGACCCATGACTAGTTCAGGATTAATCCACAAGGAGCGTGGATAATCACCATGACATTTCCAAGGCAGGGATGGAGCTGCACAAGGGCAATCCTGAGGCCAAACCAAAGCCTGGACCACACCATTGTTTGGCCCTATAACCCCAAATATAACCCTGACTCTCACCCTCAAAGGATCCCCACACTCAGCCCTCCAAGGAGATGACTGAACTGCTGGCAGATCAGCCCTTGGCACCTCCCAGAACCTAACCCTAACCTTAGCCAGGGATCCAGCCCTAATGGAGCCCACCATTGAGGTCTGAGAAAAGAACAGATTGGGGCCAATGACTAGCATGGAATATTTCAGCATGGAGATCAGCATTTCACTACAATATTTCCAGGTCTGGGACTGAGCTACAGGAGGGAATTGTGAGATCTTACCTATCCCTGACCCACACAATCTTCTGGCTCCTGAAACCAAACCTTAACCCTGAAGCACACCCTACCTTATGCCCTCAATTCAGCCTACCAGGGAGATCACTGCAACATTGGTGATTCTGCCACTGGAACTTCCTGGGAGCTAACCCCAACCTTAGCCATGGCTCTGGTTTTAAGGGGGCCCAACTTCTAAGACTGACATACAAACAGGCTTGGGAAACGTGATCAGCGCCAAATATTCAGCAAGGAGTTGAAGAGTTGACGATGATATTTCCAGGGGCTGAGTGGAGCTTCAGAAGTGAATTTGGGGCCAACACCTAATCATGGAACACACCATCAGGTGTCCACTGCACCCAAACCCTATTCCTGTCCCACACCCTGACAAGTGCATCAAACTCATCTCTCCAGGGAGATAACTGGACTGGTGTTAGCTCAGTCTCCAAAACCTCTTGGGACCTAACCCTAACCAAAGCTAAGGTTTTTTTTTCCCTATAGGGACCCAACTCCTAGGTCTGAGAACAGAACGAATTTGGAGCCCAGAACTGGTACAGGATTATTCAGCATGCCATTTCCAAAGCAGGGATAGAGCTGCACAAGGGGGATTGTGAGGCCAGACTTAAGCTTGGCCCACATCTTAGGCCAGCCCTTCAACCCCAAGATGAGGCTTAATCTGTACCCAAACATGTGACCTCAACTCAGCCCTCCAGGGACTACTGCTTGGCAGGGGATTCTGCCCCAGCACCTCCTGGGATCTAACCCTAACCCTAGATATGGCCCTGGCCCTAAGGTGGCCCACAATTGAGGTATGGAAAAAGAATGGATATGGGGCCAAAGACCAATGGGGAATATTTCAACATGGAAGCCAGGATTTCACCATGACATTTCCATGGCTGGGATGAAGCAAGAAGAGGAGATTCTAAGCCTAAATATAACCCTTCCCCAAACAATTTTCCGACTCCTGACCCAGGAGTTGGTCATGACATTTCGGGGTCAGAATGGAGCTCCAGAAGGGGACCTGGGGTCAAAACCTAAGTCTGCAACACACAGTCGGCTGTCCCATGCCCACTAACCCTAAGGGTGTCCCACACCTGAACAGCCACCCTCAACTTAACCCTGCAAGGAGATCACCGAACAAGTGTCAGTTCAGGCCCTGACACCTCCTGGGACCTAACCTTTGCCTAGACAGGGCTCTGGCCCTAAGGGGCCCACCATTGAGGCCTGAGTAAAGAACACATTTTGGGCAAATGAAGAACCTAGAATATTTTGGCGTGGAGGCAAGAATTTCACCAAGACATTTCCAGGGCTGGGATGGAGGTGCAGGAGGGGTTTGTGAGAACATACCTAACCCTCACCCAACCAATCTTCCAACTCCTGAACCCATACCCTAAGACTGAATCACAGCCTACTGTGCACCTCAACTCAGCCCACCAGGGAGATCTCTGCACTTCAATGCTGGTGACTCTGCCTCTGTTACCTTCAGGGACTGAACCCTAGCCCTAGCTCAGGCTCTTTATCAACGGGGACCCAATTCCTAAGACAGTGAGAAGGACAACTTTAGGGTTCATGAGCAGCACAGAATTATTCAACAAGGAACCCAGGAGTTGGTCATGACATTTCCAGGGTCAGAATGGAGCTTCAAAGGAGACCCAGGGCCAAAACCTAAGCCTGGAACACATAATTGACCATCTCCTGCCCACAAACCCTAAGAGTGTCCCATACCCAAACAGGTGCCCTCAACTCAACCATGCAAGGAGATCACTGAACTGGTGTCGATTCAGGCCCTGTTACCTACAGGCACCTAACCCTAACCCTAACCCAGGCTTTGTCCTCAAAGGGCCCAGGCCCACCTCATAGGTGTGAGGAAAGAATGCATGTGGTGCCCATGTCTGATACAGGATTGATCTGCAAGGAAACCAGATAATCACGTTCACATTTCCAAGACATGGATGGAGCTGCACAATGGGGATCTTGAGGTCAAACACAAGCTTGGCCCACACCACTGGCTGTCCCTATAATCTCAAGCCCAAGCCTGACCCTCACCCTCACAGTTATCCCACACTCAGCCCTCCAGGGAGACACATGTGCTCCTGGGAGTTCAGCCCCTGGAACCTCCCTGGACCTGACCATAAACCTAGCCAGAGCTCTGGCCCTAGGAGGGCCCACCATTCAGGTTGGAGAAAAGAACGGATATGGGGCCAATGACCAATGTGGAATATTTCAGTTTGGAGATCAGCATTTCACCACATTTCCAGGGCTGGGATGGATCTGCAGGAGGACATCATGAGAACTTACCTATCGCTGGCACACACAATCTTCTGGTTCCTGAAATCAAACCTTAAGGCTAAAGTGCACCCGACCTTGCAACCTCAACGGAATCCTCCAGGGAGATCACTGCACCTTTGGTGATTCTGTCCCTGGAAATACCTGGGAGATCAGCTTAACCTTAGCCATGGCTCTGGTTTTAAGGGGGCCCACCTCCTAGGTTGGGAGATGAACAGACTTGGAACCCATTATGGGTGCTGAAATATTCAGCGAGGATTCGAGGGGTTGACTACAATATTTCCAGGACCTGAGTGGAGCTTTGAAGTATATTTGGGGCCAAAGCCTAAGCCTGGAACACACCATTGGGTGTACAGTGCATCCAAAACCTTATGTCTTTCCCACACCCTAATTGGTGCCCTCACCTCAATTCTTCAGGGATGTCACTGGACTTGTACTGGTTCAGCCCCAGAAACCTCCCAGGACCTAATCCTAACCCTAGCCAAGCTTCTTTCCCTACGTGGGTGCTATTCTTAGGTCTGAGAACAGAATGGATTGGGAGCCCAAAATCAGTACAGGATTATTCAACACTGAGGTTGGAAAGTAGCCATGCTGATTCCAAAGCAAGGATGGAGTTGCACAAACGGGATACAGAGGCCAAACCTAAGCTTGGCCCATACCATAGATCAGCCCTTGAACTCAAACACTAAGCCTGACCCACACCCAAACCTGCACCCTCAATTCAGCCCTCTGGGGAGACCACTGCTCTGCTGGATGCTCAGCACCTGTTGCTTCCTAGCACGAAATCTTAGTCTTAGGCAGAGCCTTGACCTTGAGGGGCACGCCATTGAGGTCTGAGAAAAGAAAGTATTTGGGGCGAAAGTCCAATAGGGTATATTTCAGTGTGGAAGCCAGAATTTCTCCATGACATTTCCACCACACCAGGATGGAGCTAAAGGAGGGAATTTTGAGCCTAAACTTAACACTTGCCCAAACAATCTTCTGACTCCTGAACACAATCCTTAAGCCTGAAATGCAGCCTTACATGTGCCCTCCATTCAGCCCACCAGGGAGATCACTGAACTTCCAGTGACTCGGCCCCTGACACCTTCAGGAATCTAACCCTAACCCTAGCTCAGGCTCTTTATCAATGGGAACCCACATCTAGGACAGACAAAAGAACAACTTCTACTTTAGTGAAACAAGATATTAGTTTCAACTAACATTGTGGAGAGTTTCTCCACAATGATATTTCACACAGTTGATATATGACACTTTCATTATACTCCCCTGCAGAGGTTTTCAAACACTTCGAAGTTAGTGGAGCAATATGTTGGTTAAAACACGTTTTCTCTACTGTGGTCTTTCATAGAGTTGAATATAAGGCACTTTCCTTATAATCACACACATAGGTTTTAAAAGATCTCTAACTTAGTGAAATAAGAAGTTAGTTGAAAGAGCGTTTCTCCCCAGGATTTTTTCACAGAGTTGAGTACATGGCAACTTTCTTATAGTTTCCCACATAGGTTTCCAGACCCTTCTCAGTGAAATAATATGTTAGTTGAAAGATGGTTTCTCCACAGAATTGTTTAACATAGTTGAGTATATGTCACTTTCCTTATACTACCAAGCAGGTTTTCAAACATGTCCAATATAATGAAACAAGTTACCTGAAAGATATTTTCTTTACAGTGTTCATTCACAGAGTGGAGAACATGGCACTTTCCTTATAGTTCTGCACATAGGTTTTCAAATACTTTGAGCTTAGTGAAACAAGATATTAGTTTAATGATAGTTTCTCCAATGTGTTCTTTAAAAGAGTTGGGTATAATGAACTTTCCTTATAGGGCTTCGTATAGTTTTTCAGACATTTCTAACAGTGAAACTAGATGTTCTTTAAAAGATGGTTTCTTTACACATTTGAGTATATGGCAGTTTCGTTATATTTCTAAGACTATTGATTTAAACACTTCTAACATAGTGAGACAAGACATTAGTTGAAAGATGGTTTCTCCACTGTGGTCTTCCACAGAGTTGAGTATATGACACTTTCCTTATAATTGCACATGTAGGCTTTAAAACACATATAACTTAGTGAAACAAAAAGTTAGTTGGAAGAGTCTTTCTCCCCAGTGTTGTTTCACAGAGATGAGTACATGGCACTTTTCTTATAGTTCCCCACATTAGTTTTCAGACCCTTCTCACTTCGTGAAACAAGATGTTATTTGTAAGATGGTTTCTCCATAGAGTTGTTTAACATAGTTGAGTATATGGCACTTTCCTTAGCACAAAGCATAGGTTTTGAACACGTCTAACATAATGAAACAAGAAGTTAGTTGAAAGAGGGTTTCTGCACAGTGTTCATTCACAGAGTTAAGCACATGGCACTTTCCCAATAGTTCCGTGCATAGGTTGTCAAATACTTTGAGCTTAGTGAAACAAGATGTTACTGGAATGATGGTTTCTCCAATGTTTTCTTTAAAATAGTTGAGTATAGGGGCACCTGGGTGGCTCAGTTGGTTAAGCGTCCAACTTTGGCTCAGATAATGATCTCACAGCTTGTGGGTTCAAGTCCTTCATCGGGCTCTGTGCTGACGACTCAGAGCCTGGAGCCTGCTTCAGATTCTGTATCTCCCTCTCTCTCTGCCTTTATGCCACTCACACTCTGTCTCTCTCTGTCTCCAAAATAAATAAACATTAAAATTTAAAAATAAAATAAAATAGTTGAGTATAATGTGCTATCATTATAATGCCACATAGTTTTTCTGGTACTCCTAACTTCATGAAACTAGATGTTAGTTGAAATATGGTTTATCCACTGGTTTCATTTGCAGAGTTGAGTTTATGGAACTTTCTTTATAGTTCCACACAGAGATTTACAAACACTTCTAAAGGAGTAATAAGTTAGTTGAAGAACCCTTTACCCCAGTGTGTTCGTTCAGAGTTGATTACATGGTACTTTCCTTATAGGTCCCTGCAAAGGTTTTCAAACATGTCTGGCTTCATGAAACAAGATGTTAAATGAAACGTGGATTCTTACCTGATTTGCTTAAGCTAGTTGAGTATATGTCTCTTTCCTTATAATTCCACACATAGGTTTTCAAACACTTCTAATTTAAAGCAAGAAGTTTGTTCAAAGAGGGTTTCTGCATAGTGTGTTTCAAAGTGCCATATAGGGCACTTTCTTTGTAATTCCCCTCAGAGGTTTGCAAACAATTCTCAGTGAAACAAGGTGTTAGTTGAAAGATGGTTTCTCCACTGTGGTCTTTCACAGAGTTGAGTATATGACACTTTCCTTTACTGCCCCACATAGTTTTTCAAACACTTCTAACTGAATGAAATAAGAAGATAGTTCAAAGAGGGTTTCTGCACCATGTTATTTCACATGTATTGTTTCACGGAGTTGAGTACATGGCACTTTCCTTATAGGACACTGCAAAGTTTTTCAAACACTTCTAGCTTAGTGAAACAAGATATTAGATGAATGATGGATTGTCTACAGATTTGTTTAAACTAGTTGAGTATACAACACTTTCCTTACAGTTCCACACAGGTTTTCAAACACTTCTAACTTAATGAAAAAAGAATTTAGTTCAGAGAGGGTTTCTGCATAGTGTTGTTTCACAGAAATGAGATATGGCACTTTCCTTATAGTTCCCCACATAGGTTTTCAAACACTTCTAACTGAGTGAAACAATAAATCAGTGTTGTTTTGCATGGTTGAGTACATCACACTTTCCTTATATTTCCCTGCATAGTTTTTCTAACACTTTGAACTTTGGTTAATAAGATGTTAGTTGAGGGGTGCCTGGGTGGCTCAGTCGGTTGAGCGTCCGATGTCAGCTCAGGTCATGAACACGCGGTTTGTGAGTTCGAGCCCCTCATTGGGCTCTGTGCTGACAGCTCAGAGCCTGGACCTGCTTCAGATTCTGTGTCCCCCTCTCTCTCCACCCCACACCTGCTTGTTCTCTGTCTTTCAAACATGAATAAACATAAAAATTTTGAAAAAAATAAGATTTTAGTTGAAAGTTTCTCCAGTGTTGTTACACAGAGTTGAGAATATGACATTTTCCTATACTCTATGCATAAGTTATCAAATATCTAACTTAGTGAAACAAGAAGTTAGTTGAAAGATAGTTTCTCCTCAGTATTGTTTCACAGACTTCAGTATATGGCACTTTTGTTTTACTTTTAGCCCTAGATTTTCAAACACTTTTAGTGAAACAAGATATTGATTGAAGGACGATTTGTCCATAGTGTTGTTTCACAGAGCTGAGTATATAGTTGTCTTCTTATAGTTCCCCCACATAAATTTTCAAACACTCTCTCTTAGTGAAAAAAAAAAGATGTTAGTTGAAGATGGTTTCTCCTCAGTGTTGTTTCACACACATATCCAACACTTTCCTTATACTTCTTTACATACGTTTTCCAACATTTCAATCTTAGGGAAATTAAAAAGTTAGTTATAAGATGGTTTCTCCACCGTGTTATTTCACAGAGTTTAGTACAAGGCCCTTTCATTATATTTCTAGACCTAAGTTATGAAACAACTCTAACTTAGTGAATCAAATATTACTTGAAATATTGTTTCTCCACCATGTTTTTTCACAGAGTTGAGTATAGGTCACTTTCATTATACTTCCCTGCATAAGTTTTCAAACACTTCTAACTTAGTGAATCAAGATACTAGTTAAAATATGATTTATCCAAAGTTTTCTTTCACAGAGTAGAGTATACAGTACTTATATTTCCCCACATAAGTTTGCAAACACTTTTAAATTAGTGAATCAAATTTTAGTTCAAAGATGGTTTCTCCACAGTGTTGCTTTATAGACTTGAGTAATTGTCACCTTCCTGATACTTCCCTCATATGTTTTCAAACACTTCTAACTCAGTGAGAGAAGTTAGTTGAAAGACTTTTTCTCCATGGTGTTGTTCCCATAGTTGAATATATGATACTTATCTTTGAGATAACTCAGTAAAAATCATTTTTCAACTATCATCTTGTTTCACTATGTTAGAATTTTTTGAAAACCTAGGCCTAGAATTATAACAAAAGTGTCATATACTCAACTCTGTGAAAAAACACTTTGAGAGACCATCTTTCAACTAACATCTTGTTTGACTATGTTTGAACTGTTTGAAATCATAGGACTAGAATGATAACAAAAGTGCCATATACTGAGCTATGTGAAACAACCCTGTGGAAAACTGTTTTCCAGGAACAACTTTTTTCACTAAGTTAGAAGTGTTTGAGATCATTTGAGAGAACTATATGTACAGTGCATTATACCTAACTCTATGGAACAAAACTGCAGAGAAACCATCCTCAACTAACATCATGTTTCCCTAATTTAGAAGTGTTTGAAAACTTATGAGGTGAAATATAAGGAAAATGCCATATACTCAACATTGTGAAACAATACTTTGAAGAAACCATTGTTCAACTAACATCTTGTTACAGTAAGTTTGCAGTATTTTATTTATTTTTTTTAAATTTAATATTTATTTATTTTTGAGAGAGAGAGAAACCAAGACAGAATGTGAGCAGGGAAGGAGCAGAGAGCCTTTGAAAATAAATGCATGGAACTATAATGAAAGTGCCATAGACTCAACTCTGTGAAACAACACTGTGGAGAAACCATTTTTCAACAAACATACTGTTTCACTAAGTTATAAATGTTTAAAAATCTGTGGAGGAAACTACAAGGAAAGTACATTATACTAAACTCTGTGAAACAACACTGTAGAGAAACAATCTTTCAAGTAGTATTTTGTTTCACTATGTTAGAAAACCTTTGCAGGAAAGTATAAGGAAAGTGCCATATACTCAACTCTTAAAAACAACACCATTTAGAAACCCTCTTTCAACTAACATCTTGGTTCACCACATTAGAAGTGATTTTAAGCCTGCATGGAGAACTATAATGAAAGTTCCTTAAAATCAATTCTGAAATAACACTGTTGTGAGACAATATTTCAACTAACATCTTGTTTTACTATGTTAGAAGTGTTTGAAAACCTAGGCCTAGAAGTAAAACAAAAGTGCCATATACTCAATTCTGTGAAACAACACTGTCGACAGACCATTTTTCTTTTTTTTTTTAATGTTTATTTTTGAGACAGAGAGAGACAGAGCATGAAAGGGGGAGGGTCAGAGAGAGAGGGAGACACAGAATCCGAAGCAGGCTCCAGGCTCTGAGCTGTCAGCACAGAGCCCGATGTGGGGCTCGAACCCACAGACTGTGAGATCATGACCTGAGCTGAAGTCAGACGCTTAACCGACTGAGCCACCCAGGCGCCCTGACAGACCATTTTTCAACTAACAGCTTATTTCAGTAAGTTAGAAGTCTTTGAAAACCTAAGTTGGAAACTATAAGGAAAGTGCCATATATTCAACTCTGTGAAACAACACTGTTGAGAGACAATCTTTCAACTAACCTCTTGTTTCACTAAGTTAGTAATGTTTAGAACTTAGGCCTAGTAATATAAGTGCCATATATTCAACTCTGTGAAACAACACTGTTGAGAGACAATCTTTCAACTAACCTCTTGTTTCACTAAGTTAGTAATGTTTAGAACTTAGGCCTAGTAATATAAGTGCCATATATTCAACTCTGTGAAACAACACTGTTGAGAGACAATCTTTCAACTAACATCTTGTTTCACTAATTTAGAAGTGTTTGAAATCCTGTGAGGGGAACTATAAGGAAAGTGCCATATACTCAACTCTGTGATAAAACACTTTGGAGAAACATTGTTTCAACTAACACACCAAACTAACATCTTGTTTCACATATACCACACAATAACAAACATAGCCAACCACCCACTCAAATCTATACATGCAACACACACCACACACATACCACTTACATGCCACAAGCACCACAAATAAATCTCAACAGTGCCTTTGTAACACATAAACACTGAAGATATAACACATGTGCAAAACATACCACAACATACATGCCACGCACACTTCACATATCAAACATAAATCACATATACACCACACATATATTACACTCTCCTTCATACACACCATGCATACAGCGCACACACACAGGCATACCATACATATACCAGAAATATACCAATGTGTACCACACACATACTCCACAAATACCACACACTAACTAATCATAACACATACACACCAGAAATATAGCACACATGGCACATATACAACACACATATCACATCTATGCCAAACATTCATGAGATATATAGCACACAAACACCACATATACAAACCAAATGCACACCACACAGGTATTATACACACTTCACACCAGCAAATATTTATAACAAACATCAATACCATACATAACCACATATAATTCATAGGACACATGCAAACACACACACCACACATATACCACACACACATGACATATACCACACACAACCACACATACATCTCTCACACTCACACCACACATACAACACACACACCAAAGACACATATCACACATCACACACACACACATCCCACATTCCACAAATATACCATCAACACACACAAAACATATTCTCCCAGCCTCCTCACATATAACACTTGCACAAACACCACAAATAAAACCACAGGAAAATGACACACACACCGCACATATGCCACACACAAAAAAACACACACAATGCAAACAACTGATAGAGCACACACATTATTCACATACACCACACATAGTCCACACATCAAAAATACACCATACATACCACACATTACATATACACAACACATACACCACACTTGATGCACATATGCCACACTCACATGCATCAAACGCACATCACACACACACAAATACACACACACACCACATATACCACATATACACATCAAACATGAGAAAAACAATATGGCCACATATACTGCAAGCACATTCAGATACATGACACATATACCACACGTATAAAAAACAGATGCCACACACAGAAACTCCACACATACTTCATACACACTGCACATATACCACAACTCATACCACACATACACCCACACATCACAGACATAACACACATATACAACACACACAGACAACCCAAATTAACTGCACACATGCCACACTTATACCACACAATACACACAAAGTACACACCGTGCACACCACAAGACACTTTACAACCCATACATACACCACTTACACTCCATCCCACCACCCTTATGCTACATACCACCACAAAAACGTATTGCCCACATCACAATAAAACACACAAATATCACACATATGCCACACACTGTACATAAACTACACATAAACCACATATACACAACACCCACATCACTCATATACTTCACATAAAACACACATACACAGCATGTCATGTCGCTTATATTAAGCACACAAAGTACATGCACAATAAACACCAAAAACACAAAAATTACACACACAATACATACACCAAACCACACGCACCCCACAAATATATCATATGCACACCACACACACCACAGACACTCCATGTATATCACACACACACACACACACACATCACACATGCACTGCCCAAACCATACATAGGGCACACAGATACACACATACACCACACCCACACACGAAGTATAACTCATGAACATCACATTTTTATCACAATCACACACACAACACATAGATGGCACACACACCTCACATATGAAACATATATCACATACACCATGCGTATATTACAGTCATTTTCACTCATAACCACCACACATACAGCACACATACAGGCATACCATACATATACCAAAAACACACCAATGTTTACCACACACATACTCCACAATATATCACACACTCACCAATCATAACACATACACACCAGAAATATAGCACACATAGCACATATACAACATACATATCACATCTCTGCCATTCATGAGATATATAACACACAAACACCAAATATACAAACCAAATCACACTGCATATATATTATACACACTTCACACCAGCAAATATTTATAACAAACATCAACACCACACATAAGCACACACAATACATAGGACACATGCAAACACACACACCACACATATACCCCACATATGAATAACACATACACCATACAAACACTACACACAACGTGTGCCAACATATACCACATACACACTACACATGGAGAACAAACACACCAAACATACTATATTCACAACCCATATACCATACAGCACACTTGAACACACACTAACCTCCTATATACTACTGACACACCACACACACTCCACACACACCACACAAAAAAAGCATATCCACACACACCACATATATACCACACATATCATACATACAAAATACACAAAAAACACTTGTATCACAACCACTTCAAACAGATACCATACATACCACACACATACCAAATACACACACACACACAAACACACACACACCACACATACACCATACAAGAGATATCACACAGACACACCACACATATGTCACATGATAACCACACATATTGAACACTCACTCCACATGTACAATACACACAATAAACTTACCACACTCACAGCACACCCTGCACATGCTGTACATATAGCTTGACACACCACACATATCACATATATACCACACCTCTATTTCACACATACACATTCCACACACACAACACAAAATGTACCCATACACCTTGCATATACCACACACACCACAGTCTGCCTTTACACAATACACACCACAAATATACCAAACACATATGCTGCTTATATACCACACCACACCACACAAATATCACACACACAGCACATATTTCACCCTCACCACATGTACAGCACATGTATGCTACACTCACACACACTTCACACACCTCAAATGCCACACACTTACACTACTCATGGGTACCACAAACACACCACACAGTCACCATACAGTAACTGTGTACTTACCACATTCACACACACACACCACAATAACCACATATTTACATAGGTCCACACAGAAACTTCACAGTTCACACATACACAAATAACACAGACACACCACACACATACAACAAACACACCGACACTACTCCACACACACTCCACAGATACCACACACTCAAAACACATACAACACATACACACACCACACATATACCACACACACACCCCATACAGCACATATACATCCCACATATACCACACACAAGCACTCATTCCAAACACAGATACACACACCACATTCACATCAGACATACACCACACATACTCACACCCACACACCAAACATACACCATACTCTAAAACATATACTGTGGACACACACCCACACCACACAGAAAGCACACACATGATACATAAACCACACAAAACTGCACGTACCACACCTCCATGTGAAAAATATACCACACACACATCTACCACTTGCAAATCAACAGAGAACACATACAGCACTGCCACACCACCCATATACCACACAAACCATCCATATACCATTCAGAGACCACACCTATAACACACACACACAAAACACATACATGACACATGCACTACACAACCCTCACACATAAAATAACAATACACACAACACAGCCCACTCTCAACAAATACACCATGCAAACCACTTACACACACATCAGAAGCACAACATGTACCACATACACACCACAAAGACTGTATGTACTCACCACACACACACACACACCACAACACAAACAAGACATTCCAGAAACAATACCATAAAACATAAATCACATACATACCAAGGAGACAACCACCATTACCATGTGTATGCCACACTCAATGTACACACACACTACACACTAAATGCACACCACATATATAACATACACACAATGATATATACTACACATTCCACACACAGATCACATGTGTACCACACAAACTACAAATACACCACAGACAATATATATAAATATATATATATACACACACACTAACACAAAGACTGCCACAAAACACAGCCCCCACACAGGCACCACAGACACATGACATGTATTCCACACACATACATACACAACACAAACACCACTCACACAACACACATACACAACACTCACACAGATGATACATGCACCAAACACAACATAGCTACACTATTCATAAATAACACATGTATCACACACATGCCCTGCACACATACAGAACTATAATAATGCACACAACACATATATGCCAAACACACAACCTGAACCCACATACTAAGTAACAGTGCACATATAGCACACACATAGTCCACACACACTGTACACACACCACATAAAGACAACACACCCATGTGAACCACATGCAACACACACTTCACATATATCACACACACAACACACAAACAACACATGTTGTGGCTTGTGTGTACCATGCACACACAAGTCAAGCAAAGCATACACTGCACACATAACATATACAACACACTTTCACCACACACACCACATGTACATTAAACATATTAGACACATACTTCAGTAACACACACCACATACACAAAATACATACAACACTTACACCACGTGAACCACAATTTCAACACATACACATTACACATATACCACATACAAATACCTCACATGCACAAATCCTTACCATAAAGATACCACACACACCACATATAGTATATACACACACCACACATAAACCACACACAACATACCAATCACACTTACCACACACAGAACACATATACAACACAAACTTCCACACAAATGTGCCACACACAAACCACACAAAAACACAAAAATATCACACATACACCACATGGACACCACACATACACCATGCATACAATATATATTCAACACCCAGTGTTCATCCCAAAAACTGCCCTCCTCAATGCCCATCACCTACTTTCCCCTCTCCTCTACCCCCCATCAACCCTCAGTTTGTTCTCTGTTTTTAAGAGTCTCTTATGGTTTGCCTCCCTCCATCTCTGTTTGTAACAATTTTTCCCCATCCCTTCCCCCATGGTCTTTTGTTAAGTTTCTCAAGATCCACATATGAGTGAAAACACATGATATCTGTCCTTCTCTGACTGACTTATTTCACTCAGCACAGTACCTTCCAGTTCCATCCATGTTGCTGAAAATGGCATGATTTAATTCTTTCTCATTAGCAAGTAGCATTCCATTGTATATATAAACCACATCATCTTTATCCATTCATCCATTGATGGACATTTAGGCTCTTTCCATGATTTGGCTATTGTTGGTGTTCTTAAACTTGTTTGTATAAACGTTATGGAAGAGATTTCTATTTAACTGCCTAACTACACTGTGCTTAATATGTCTTTCATTTGGCTTTCAACATGCATCCAGATGAATATTTTGTTTAAAATATATTTATTTTCGGGGAACCTGGGTGACTCATTTAGGTAAGCAACTGACTTCAGCTCAGGTCATGATCTCAAGGTCCATGAGTTTGAGCCCCATGTCAGGCTCTGTGCTGACAGCTTAGAGGCTGGAGTCTGCTTCAGATTCTGTGTCTCCCATGCTCTCTGCCCCTCCCCAGCTCGTACTCCATCTCTCTCTCTCTCTCTCTCTCTCTCACTCTCAAAAATAAGTAAACATATTAAAGAAATAAAAAAAAATCTCTTTATTATCAAAAGGGTGTGGCCGTGCACTTAATTGCCACAAACACCATTGTGGCTAAGGCATCTTTGGGTTAGCTTCTTAGATTCATCCAAATAAGTGTGCTTAAATACCTGTAAATAATCACTAGGGAATGTGCAGGGGCTTAACTACTCGAAATACCCATGTGCTCAGAAAATCTCCAAATATTTTAAAAATACATGGAGTAACAAGTGTTCTTAAATTTCTGTATATAAACATTTATACTTAATGGCTTAACATAACCTGTTTGAGGGGTGCCTGGGTGGCTCAGTTGGTTGAGCATCCCACTTTGACTCAGATCATGATCTCATAGCTTGCGAATTCAAGCTCCACATCAGGCTCTGTGCTGAGAACTCAGAGCCTGGAGCCTGCTTAAGATTCTGTGTCCCTCTTTCACTCTGTCCCTCCCTCGCTCATGCTCTGTCTCCCTTCCTCTCTCAAGAATAAATTTAAAAAAAACATTTAAAAATTAAAAGAAACTGGGGCACCTGGGTGGTTCAGTAGGTTAAGCGTCCGACTTCAGCTCAGGTCATGATCTCACAGTTCGTGGGTTCGAACCCCGCATAGGGCTCTGTGCTGACAGCTCAGAGCCTGGAGCCTGCTTCAGATTCTGTGTCTCCCTCTCTCTCTGACCCTCCCTCATTCATGATCTGTTTCTCTCTGTCTCAAAAAAAAAAGTTAAAAATTTAAAAAAAATTTAAAATAAACTACCCTATTTGAAGACTGATTAATGACTTTCAATATATGCAAATAAGCTCGTTGAAACACTCTATATGAGGAATAGAAAATGGCCAAATGCTTAACTACTTAAAAGTACAGTGTTCTTCAAAGGGCTTTCATGTAGGATATCATGTACATGTAATAGGACCATTTGTTTTAATACTCCATATTTTTGAAAGCATGGCCATGGCCATGGATAACGGTAAGGCTGTGTTTCAAGTGGCTTATGCTAATAGACCTCTTACACAGAAAAGTGTTTATAGTAAAGCACTAGAGAATGGACATGGCCTTAACTCCCTGAATTAAGAAGTGTGCTAAAATTCAGTTAGCATTTTAGGTAAATGTAGGAAGAAGTGCTCCTAACCCATGTGTACAGGTGAAGGAAGGGCATACTGCTTGATTGTCTAAAACTACTCATTGCTGAAAGTGTCTTAAATGCAGCTTTTCACATACATCTCATTGGAAAATTTGTTGAAACAGTGTATATTAGCAATAGGAATGGTCATGTGCTTCACTGCCTAAAACTGTGCTTCAAATGGCTTTAATTTCCCTTTTTAAAATTTTCTTCATTAGTTTATTATTACTTTAAGGCCATTTTGTTAAAATACAGTTTTATATTAGTTTCAAGTGTCTTATAGAGTGAGTCAACATTTCCATATACACCAACCAGTGCTAATCATGACAATTGCACTACTTAGTCCCTAACAACAATTTAACCCATCCCCTATCCTGTTGCGACCGGCGCAACAAACACCGAGATCAGGGTCCTGAGGGTAGGGGAATGTAAGAAAAAAAGAGAGAAGAGAAGCCAGTTTGGGAACGGGAGTGTCCCCTGGGCTGATGGCCCAAGTGACGGCTTTATTGTTGCTGTACACAATCTTTTATAATATGAGACTCTTATGGATCAGGTCATTCTAAGAATAAACAGGTTTCACATGATCACTGCCAGCCAAAACATTTAGTTCTGTGTACCTTGTGAACTTTCTAAACGGGTCACAACAAGACCTTGTTGATAGATTGCTAGCAAAACACAGTTCCCATGTTTGTTTCTATTTGACCTGGGGTAGAAAAAGCGGGGTAACATTACTGCCAACACCCACAGACCACAGGCTTTAGGAATTAACTTTCTCAGCCTTGACAAGGCTTTCGTATGCCCTTGCAAGTGGGGGAATGGGAGGGGGAACCACCGGGTTGGCTGAGTCAACAGGGAGCCGTTGCTCGACCGGGTCTCAGCCTGGCACCAGGGCCCGGCCTCCCACACTATCCCTTCCCCTCTGGTAACTATTAGTTTGTTCTCTATAATTTAGAGCCTATTTCTGGATTTGTCTCTCTATTTCTTTCTCCTTTGCATGATATTTACATTTGTTTCACTTAGGTCCCAGGCTTTGGTCTGGCCCTGTTCTTTCATTTGGGATAAATTTCTCTGTCTTCTCACTTTCTCTAAGTCCCTGTTCCTGTTTCTCTGTAAAAATATGTTAGCAATATAATAAGGCCATATGTTTAACAGCCTTGAAACAACACTCTGCCTGAACAATCTTTCAGTTAGCTTGTTAGATTTTTCGAGTAAGTTGTGTGATTAAATAATTCTGTATAAGAAGTGGGAAATGCCTTTGTGCTTAACTGCCTGAAAAAGCTGTGTGTTCGAGTATTTCATTACATTTTAAGTTCATGTGGTAGCAAATCTTCCCAAAATCTTCAAATAAATAGAATGGAGGGAATTTATGCTTAACTCCCTAAAAATAAACTGTTTAAAGTGTCTTGAGGGACCACTTAGACATCGGAACAAGAAGTATTCCCTGGTCATTCTGTGTAAGCTCTAGAGAATGGCCATGATTATAAGAGCCTAACACTGCACTGTGGTTAAACATATGTTAATTAGTGTTTAAGATAAATGTGGTAAAAAGTGTTCTTAACCTCTCTCTGTAAACTCTAGGGAGGGGCCTTGGGCTTAAGTGTCTGAAACTACATTGTGTCTATAGCATCACTCATGTAGCCATCACATATCAATCATAGGAATTTTTGTTGAAACACTCTCTATTTGCAGTAAAAAATGACCATGTTCTTAACTGCCTAAAACTACCTGGTGCTTTAGGTGTTCTTCATGTAGTCTTTTACATAAGTCTCATAGGAGCTTTCATTGAAACACTATATTATCAAAGGGAATGGCCATGTGTTTCTCTGCCTAACTATGCTGTGTTTTAAGACTTTTTTTAAAAAGGATTTTTGGATATGCACCGTCATAACTATTCTGACTCTAGTATAGAAGCACTGGAAATTCCATTGCTCTTAAGTATCTAAAGCTACATGGGTTAATGCATCTTTCATGTAACTACTAATGGCCATCTAAGATAAACTTTTGTTTATACCCTATTTAGCCTTAAATGCTCGTGTTTAAATGAAGACAAAAGACTGTACTTAAAGAATTTTTTAGTTAGTTTCTTGGATTTATACAGTAAGAAGTGTGGTTAACTCCTGGTAAGCACTAGGGAATGCCCATGTGTTTGTTTAACTACCTGAAATACCTGTGTTCTCGATGATGTTTCCAAATGACTCCTAAGTACAAATGTTCTTGAACTACTTTAGTGCAGTAATAAGGAAGGGCCTTCCATTTAACTGCCTACAATACAGTGTACCTCAAACATTCTTTATTAGCTTTCACATTTATCTCATAGGAAACTTTGTTGATACACTATATATTAGAAATAGACAATAGCCATGTACTTAAGTGCCTAAAACTATACTGTTTGTCATGCCACTTGCATGGACCTCTTGCTATTTAATAAAAAGTGCTTCATAAATGTAATCCATAAACATTATAGAAATGTCTTGTCTTTTTTAAAGTTTTATTTGTTTAGTTTGAGAGAGAGAGGAGAGAGAGAGAGAGAGAGAGAGAGACAGAAAACAATGGGGTAGGGGCAGAGAGAAAGAGAGACAGAATCCCAAGCAAGCTCCATACTATCAGCACAGAGCCCGATACCATCAGCATAGAGCCCAAAGTGGGGGTCAAACACACAAAGTGTGAGATCATGATCTGAACTGAGATCAAGAGTCAGAGGCTCAACTGATTGCACCACCCAGGTGAAATGCCTTGTCTTAAATGCTTTGAACTATACTGTGCTTAAAGCAGGTGTCAATGAGCATTTTGGATGAATGTAGTAAAAAGTATTCTTAACCCCTATGTTTAAACCCAAGAAAGGGCTTTGTCCTTAACTTCCTGAAGCTACACTGCTCATTAAGCATCTTTCATGCAATTCCTGAGACAGCCAGCTTATTGAGAGAGTCCCTTCATTCTCAACATTCTCCAATTCTCATCTCTCATAAAGAACGCTGTTCTTCCATGTATCCATTTTAATCACATTGCTCAATTTTCAAACGAGTTTATCCCTAGGGTCCATTCAGAATTGGGCTCTCCCAGGAAAATATTCTGCTTGGAAGTGGGGAGTCTGGTGAAGTCCTTGTCACTGTGGGATAGGTGCTGCACAGGACTAAAATAATTCTGTTTAAGAACAATATGGACGTCCAGAGGCCTAGGGAATGTGAAGGTTCCATGTGGAAAATGTTTATGTGTATGATGAGCCAGAGGTTTTGGAAGGGAGCTGGCCTCTTTTCTGGGATGAGTGGAAATGAAGTTAGACACCTTTCCAGATTGATTCAATTCCCTTTCGAAATGTAGAACATTGGCCCTCCTTGGGGCCATTCCCTTCCCATCACGTTTTTTTTTTCTTTCTTTTAAATGTTTTTAATGTTTGTTTATTTATTTTTTATTTTTTTTTTAATTTACATCCAAATTAGTTAGCATATAGTGCAACAATGATTTCAGGAGTAGATTCCTTAATGCCGCTTACCAATTCAGCCCATCCCCCTTCCCATAACCTCTCCAGGAGCCCTCTGTTTGTTCCCCATATTTAAGAGCCTTTTATGTTTTGTCCCCTTCCCTCTTTTTATATTATTTTTGCTTCCCTTCCCTTATGTTCATCTGTTTTTTCTCTTAAAGTCCTCATATGAGTGAAGTCATATGATTTTTGTCTTTGACTAATTTCACTTAGCCTAATAACCTCCAGTTCCATCCATGTAGTTGCAAATGGCAAGATTTCATTATTTTTGATTGCTGAGTAAAACTCCATTATATATATATATATATATATATATATATATATATACCACATTTTCAAATCAAAACCATAATGAGATACCACCTTACACCTGGCAGAATGGCTAACATTAACAACTCAGGCAACAACAGATGTTGACAAGGATGCAGAGAAAGAGGATCTCTTTTGCATTGTTGGTGGCAATGCAAGCTGGTGCAGCCACTCGGGAAAACAGTATGGAGGTTTCTCAAAAAACTAAAAATAGAACTACCCTACGACCCAGCAATGTTTATTTATTTTTGATAGACACACAGAATGTGAACAGGGGAGGAGCAGAGAGAGAGGGAGACACAGAATCTGAAGCAGGCTCCAGGCTCTGAGGTGTCAGCACAGAGCCTAATGAATAGCTCAAAATAATAAACTCTGAGATCATAAACTGAGCCAAAGTCAGACGATTAACAGAATGAGAAACCCACGTACCCCAGCATCACTGTTTTTTTTCTAACTAGGCCTTTGTTCACCGTTAGGAACCATGGAGCACTCAGGTACTCATCCCGCACCCAGGAAGAGGCAGAGAGTTCCCACTTTGGTTCTGTGTTCAGTGAGAGCTACCAGTGTCATATATCCAAAGAGAATGTGGCCTGTTAGTCCCTGAGAACTTGGTGCTTTGACCAGTTGTGCTATAGAAGGTGAAGGAGAGTCAGTTTGCCTCATTCTCCTCACTGATTTGGATACTCTCATTTTGATTAGCAGACAGTTCACACATAAGCAGTATGCTCCAGGAGCTGGTGAGTGCAAGAAGAACCCTTTCCAAGGAGACAATACCAGGTTTTGGTTCCAGACACCTGAGCAACATCCAAGCATGCCATATAACTACAGCTCAACCACTGCTGTTTCTATCTATGGGAAAATTGGGAAGACAGACAAATCCAGGGATTTCAGGCTCCTACTGTGGGAGGAATGCAAGACTCTTGCTGAAAGGGCTCCCAGGTGTAGCCCGTAAAGGGCTCCCTTTGACTAAACTCACAGGCTTTTCTTATTCCTGAGACAACCATACTGCATGGAGATTGTCCTGGGTACTTCATTCTCAACATTCTCCCATAAAAATCTCTAGTGAAAAACTCTGTCCATCCATGGCTTCCATTTAGACACTGTTGATTTTTTTGGGAAATGTTCTGCATGGAATCCATTCAGAGTAAGTGTCTCTGAGTGATATTTTCTGCTCTCAGTTGGGAGTCTGGTGGTATCCTTGAGACTGTGGTATAGGTTTTATTTGCATTGGGACATTCTCAATTTGGTTTCAGAGCTATGTGGACATACAGAGGCTTAGAGCAGTTGAAGTTGCCCAAAGAAGAATGTATGTAGGCTAGGTCAGAGGTCTGGGGAGGGAGCCAGGATCCTTCATGGGGTAAGAAGAAGTGAAGATATATATCTCCTTCCTGAATTTAGCCCATGCCAATAGAAATGAAAAACCTTGGCCTTTCATGTACTCCTTCTACTGTGGTTGTTTTCCTATGTCACCATTCACATTCCAAGATCATCGGGCTGTCATTTACACAGCCAGGCTCTGAGAATCAGGTTCGACTTACCAGTCAGTTATTGAGCCGCTTGGGAGCTCTCAGCTTTTGGTATTCCAAAGGAAAGCCTACCATCCAGGTCCTTAGCTACCATAATCTTAGTGAAGGGAAGCCAGTTTGGCTCTTCCTGGAGATGATTTTGAAATTCCACCCTGAAGATCTGAAGGTTTTTGTATGCAAAGTAGGCTCTAGGAACTTTTATGAACACTGCTAGTCTGTTGAGTGAAGACCACACTACAACTGCATACCAAACATGTGACCATCAGCCAGGAACGCATAACTGCTACTGCTACATCTCTTCTGCACCTATCTACTGATGGGATGGCGGAAAAGACATCCAACGCCAGGCTTTCTCTATCTATTTGAAGGAATAATGAAGACTTCATAATGTTAGTGTTTCAGGTAAAGCCTAGAGAGAGGTCCCTTTATGAAAACCCATAGTTGTTTCTAATTCCTGAGACAGTCAACTTGCTAAGAGATTGTGTTAGTCACTTAATTCACAACAATCTCCCATTCCCATCTCTAATAATGAACTCTAGCCCACTATCATTTTGAACCCCTTTTCTCTATATTCAAAGGAGTTTCTCCCTGGGGTTCATTCCAAGTGAGTCTCTCAAAGTAATATCCTCTATTTCCAAGTGGAGAGTCTGGTGAAGTCCTTGTGACTGTGGAAAAGGTTTTGTAAAAGGACCACTCCAGAATTTGGTTTCAGAAGTATATGGATCTCCAGAGGCCTGGATACATTGGAAGATGCCCAGTGAGGAATGTTTGTATGTATGCTGGTCCAGAGGTTTCTGGAGAGAGCTTGGCCTCCTTTATGGGCTGAGAGAAAATGAAGTGAGACATCTCCTATCCAGATTGATCCTATTCCTGTTTGAATGTCGAGCTTTCATTCTCCTCCCAAACCTTCATTCCCATGGCTGTGTTTGTAAATAAATATTTGTCACAAATAGGAGCTGTAGAAATTTCATGCATATAGCTGACACCTTGGGGTAAGCCACATAGTACCACTCTGGTCCTGTGCTCAGTGAAGGCTATCAGTGTCTGCTATACCAAAGGAATGATAGTCTTTAGTCTCTATGTGGTGCTTGGCCTGCTCTGGTATAGAAGGAGAAGGGGAGCCAGCTTGCTTCACTCACCTGGTTGATTGAGTTGCCTTCATTCAGAATAGCAGAACATTTGCACATGAGCAGTGCCCTGTTTGGCACCAAAAGAGCCCTTCCCAGGAATAAGGAATGAAGTCCTTGTTTCAGACCCCTCATCAAGATCTAGAACTCAATAGCTACAGCTGAAACACTGTTGCCTCTGACAACTGTTGGAAATAGTGGGAGGGACAGACAAAGCCATAAATTTCTGGTTCCTGATGAAATAATGCAGGCTTCTTTCTGACAAGGCTCCCCGGTGTGGCCCTGTGGAGGGCTCCCTGTGCCTAAGCTCTCAGACATTTATCATCCCAGATACAACCAGGTTGATAGGAGACTGTGCTGGGTATTTTATTATCATTCTCAAAATTCTCCAAATCTCATGTGTGATGAACTCTGGCTGTCTGTGTCTCCATTTCCACCACTTAGCCCATGTTTTTTTGAAGAATAGTTACTCATGGAATCTATTCATTAGCTAATGTCTTAGAATAATATCCTTTTGTTTCAGCTGGGGTGTCTAGTGGTGTCCTTATGATGGTGATATAGGTATTGTATTTGGCCCTGCTCAATATGGTTTCAGAATTATGTGGATACCCAAAACTAGGGTATATTAAGGTGCCCAGGTTGGATGCTTGTTGGTTGGCTAAGCCAGAGGTTAGGAGAGAATTCTGGCTCATGCTTGGGATAAGAGAAAGGTAAGATAGATATTTCCTTCCTTCATTTGACCCATGCCCATTTGAATACAGAAATTTGACTCCCCTTGTAGTCATTCATATCCCATTGCTGTTTTCTAACTGTGTCTCCGTTCATATTCCAAGACCATGGAGTTACCCTTTACACAACCAAGGTCCAAGGATTGGAGGGTTTCCAGGCTGTTCCTGAGTCAATACAGGGCTCTCAGAGTCTGATATCCCAGAGGATAGCTAGCCCTCCTTTCCCTGAGCCCTTGGTGCTTAGCAGACTACGGTAATTGTGGGAATGGATACTCACATGGACTCCCACCCTTAATTGATGGATATACCCACTTTGCAAAGAACAGTCTGTGCATGTGAAGTATGCTCCATGAAATGAACAGCATACATAAAGCTCTTTTTTATTAAATTGTGCACCAAAGACTCATCCCCGCCTGCTGATAATCACATGGAAGCATGTTTTTCGTATCTCAGAGTCACTGCTGCTCCTCTTTCCCGATATGATGGGCAGAATCATGCAAAAGTCAATGTTTCCCTCTATTAAGGAAGAATGTTGGTCTCTTACTCACAGGTCTTCAAGGGGCATTCTTTGGAGTACTTCTGTAGCCAAAGCCCGCAAAAGGCTCTTCTGCTTTTTGAGCAAGCAAGCTTGCTAATATATTGTACCAATCAATTATTCTATACATGATCCAATTCTCATCCTTAATGAATAACTCTGGCCCTCCGTGTATCAATTTTCACCATATTGTTCTATTATCCATCAATGTTCCTTTGGGTGCATATGAATTCAGTCAGAGTCATATCTCTGGCTAACAAATATCCAATCTGGACAGGCCTGTGACTGTGAGACAGGTTCGGCCAAAGGGGCCCTGACATTTTGGTTTCACGACTACATGAAAATCCAGAGACCTAGGGCATTGGAATGGGTCCAGCCGAGAATTGTTTTTGTAGATGCTGGGCCAGAGGTATGAGGGGGAACCTTGATTCCTTGCTGGTCCTGGCGGAAATGAAGTTAAACATCTCCTTTCCACATTGATCACATTCCCATTGGATGGAAATATTGAATGAACTTTGGTCCTCCCTACAGCTATTCTCTTTTCATTACTGTATTTCTAAATATGTCTTTTTTCACCTTTAGGAGCCATGGACCTTGCACTACTCAGTTGGCACCAAGGGATGGGTATCGGTTTTCCAACTGTGGCATACTCAGTAACAGCCATCAGCATTGGATTTACAGCCAGTTCATGAGCCAATGGAGGGATCTCAGAGTCTGATTTCCCTGAGGACACCTGGCCCTCCTGTTCCTGAGCTCTTGTTGCTTAGAAGGCTATTATAGCAATTTTAAATAATTGCCTTTGGAAACAAGTTTCTCCCTGGAACATTTTCAGAGCCAGTGTCTCAGAGTCATATCCTCTCATATTAAATGAGGAGTCTCAGGGAGCCTGGGCGGCTCAGTCGTTTAAGCGTCCAACTTTGGTTCAGGTCATGATCTCATGGCTCGTGAGTTTGAGCCCTTCATTGCGCTCTGTGGTGACAGCTCAGAGCCTGAAGCCTGCTTCAGATTCTGTATCTCCCTCTTTCTCTCTCTACCCCTCCTCCGCTCGTGCTCTATCTCTCTCTGTCTCAAAAAATAAATGAACATTAAATGAAATTTAAATGAGGAGTCTGGTACAATCCTGGCGAGTGTGTGACAGGTTTAGTGACAGGGCCTCTGGCAATGGGTTTCAGAATTTGTGGACATCACTAGGATAGGGCATCTGCAGGCACCCAGTGGAGAATGCTTGCGTGTAGCCTAAGCCAGAGGTTTAAGGAAGCCAGCCAGCCTCCTTTCTGGGGCAAGAGGAAGTTAAGCAAGATATCTCCTTTCCAGAGGGATGCCATTCACATTGGAGATGCAGAACTTTGGCACTGCTTGTATACATACCCATCCCTTGCTGCTTTTCTAGTTAGGTCTCACTACACATTCCAGCACCATAAAGCTTTCACTTACATAGGCATTACTGTACGAAATGGTGATTTCCCAGTCTGTTAATGAGCAAATTGAAGGCTCTCCGGGTCTGACATCCCAGAGGAAAACTGGCTCTTCTGTTCCTATACACATGGTATTGCTTACAAGGTTAGGGTATGCACAAGCATAGGTAGAAAGTTGGCCTACCCCCCTTACTAATGAGGATTACTTCATTCTGAAGAACAGCAGGTATTCATACAGGCAGGATGCTCCAAGATATGGTCAGCACATAAAGTATATTTGGATTAAACATGACACCAAGTTCTGCTTCCAAACACTTGCCCATTAGCTGGGAGTACTTCCCTGCTACCACTGTATCTTTACTTCCCCTGTGTACTGCTGGCAATGGCAGGACACTTACCCAAAGCCAGGGCTTTCCCTCTGATTCTGAAGGAAAACTATGGGTGGACTTCTTGCTGACAGAACTTCCACGTGGAATTTATAGAGGTCACTCTTTGTCAATGCAAACATCTGTTTCTCATTCTTGAGTCAGTGAGCTGGGGAAGACTGCTAGTCACATCACTATCCACATTATCTCTTATCTCTGATGCAGAACTTTGGCCCTTCCTGTGTCCATTTTCACCCCTTTTCTCTATTTTAACTGTTGAGCCCTCCTTGGGATCCATTTCATGTGACTGTCTCAGAGTCATATACTCAGCTTTCAACTGGGGATTCTGATCCATTCATTGTGACTATGGCATATGTTTAGCCAAAGGGCCCTTGGCTCTTCAGCAGGATAGTGCTTCATGTACGATTGTTCATCTCTGCATGAGTCTCTCAGAATTCAGATTTCTGGCCAAATAGGCCTGTGTGTTTGTTTTTGTTTTTCCAGGGACAGATCCTCAGATCCTCTTAGGTTTTCAAGCATCTCGAAAAGATAAGAAAAATTGTAAAATTGGAAGTTGTTAAAATATCTGAAAGATGCTCATGGCAAGATATATTTATTTTAAACCAATGCAACCTTAATGATATATGAATAGACAAGGCAACCCTGCTACAGTACCTCCCTCTGCATTTTTTCAGGCATACTGCACACCGGCCAGCATCTTTACTCAGTACATCCTCATTATGGCTTAGTCTTGGCTTTCTTCAACACATCACATCATGCATACCCATTTCATGTGAGGGTACACATGTGAGGGTACTTTAATGTTCCAAACTTGGGCTGGGATAAATGAACTGGTAAGGAGGCAAACACCAAACTGTTTTTCCTATACTTCCCATGAGGAAATAGATGGAGCATTGATTCAGAGCTAAGGGGTTCCTGCTGCCAGCACGTGATCAATTGTTTGGAACCTGAACCTGATGAAGCAGTTATTTAAAGGGCCCTTTCTGTGCTGATCAGGTCCTGAAGCATAGTGTGCATATGGGAACCATCTGTGATGCAGAATGGAGGCATTTCAATCAGCCAAGGGAACAAAGCCAGCTGACTACCCTTAACTTCACTTACCAGAGCTAGAAAAGCATCAACCACTCAGAGACAAGAAGTCCATACTTCCTTTGAGATGAAGTTACTTTCGCTCTCACATAGCACAGGACCAGAGTTGGAGTTTAGCATCAATTCTTGGGCTCTTCTTGTGTGAGTGAAAGCCCAATTGTCTCTGAATGTGACCCAAGATGTAGCAAATAGCAAATTGGTGGGGATGGCTACAAGGGAGGCTAAGACTCGACATTACATATGGGAATGGGGTAATGCTGGGAATGTATATCTATATTCATTTCTCCTTGCTGTCTGTGTAAGGCCAGTCCCTCCCCACACATCTGGGACAGCCTACACACACACACACACACACACACACACACACACGCACACATACACAGCTTGGCACTTTCATAGGCATTAGGCCTCTCATTGTGAACATAGTTCTAATCAGAAGTTACAAGAGGTCCTATTGCCAATCTATTCCAGAGTTACCAGGACTCAGCCAGAGCCCCAGTAAAAAATGGAGGATATTGTACTGAGACACTGACTCTGAATGGATTCCAGTGAGATCCTAGTTTGAAAAAAAGAACAAAGGGATGGAAAGAAATACACAGATGGTCAAAGTAATTCATTACAAATAAGAGAGGGATGAAAATGAGAAAGAAGTGCCTAGCACAATCTCCTGAGAAGCTGTTGTCTCTTATAAGAAACAACTGTTGGCTGGGGTAAAGCAAAACATCCATTGTCGAAACCTGGGTTCTCAGTTGGTCCAAGTCCTGCAATTTTCTTTCAGAAATAGAAGGAAGGCTTTTGACCTTGGCTCATTTTTATTCCTTACCCCTCATGGCATAGAAAGAGCAGTAATTCAGTGGCCGTAGGTCAGTGTTTCCTAGGTTTTCCTACAAAACCTAGGTGCTCTAGGTTTTGTAACCAGGTTATCATGAAGTATTCCTTGTAAGGGCTTTTCTGTGCTGAATAGTCCTGCAGGATACTGTGCATGCCTGATCCATCTGCCTTAGAGAATGAAGACATTTCAATCATCCAGGGGACAGAGGCAAGCTGGGTACCCATCACAAAGATTACCAGTGCCAGTCAAGCAAAATGTGCTCATGGATAGGAGGGTCATTCTTATTTGGGATGAAATAACTGATTGCTCTCACATAGCACAGGACCAGAGTGGTAGTTCATCATAAATCCTGGATATTGGCTGTGTGGCTGACAAATCAATACCTCCTGGTTGTGACCCATTACTTGGTTTTGAAAACAGAAAATTGATGGGAAGGGTTATAAGGAAGGTCAAGGTTCTATATTACACAGGAGATTAGGATAAAGCTGGGAGTCGAATGTATAACATAGTTTTGCTTTCAACCAGAAATAAGGTCAGCTCCCCCCAAACTCTGGCATTGCAAACACATGGAAATTCTACTGGACACCTT